>NW_012155840.1:1492527-1545894 GCF_000956105.1 Propithecus coquereli
AGCACTATGTTGAATAGAAGTGGAGATAAGGGGAAACTTTGTCTTGTTCCAGTTCTAAGTGGGAATGGTTTCAATTTTTCCCCATTCAATATGATATTGGCAGTGAGTTTGTCATAAATGGACTTGATAATTTTAAGGAATGAGCCGTCTATGCCTATTTTGATGAGAGCTTTTATCATAAAGGTGTGTTGGACTTTGTCAAATGCTTTTTCTGCATCTATTGAGAAAATCATGTGGTCTTTGTTCTTGCTTTTATTTATATGGTGAATTGCATTTATAGATTTGCATATGTTAAACCAGCCTTGCATCCCTGGAATAAAGCCCACCTGGTCATGGTGAACTAATTTTTTGATATGCTGCTGAATTCTATTTGCTAAAATTTTGTTGAGGATTTTTGTGCCTAAATTCATGAGGGATATTGGCCTGAAGTTTTCTTTTTTTGTTGTGTCCTTTCCTGGTATCAAGGTGATACTGACTTTGTAGAATGAGTTAGGAAGGATACCATCTTTCTCAATATTGTGGAATAATTTCTGTACTATAGGTGTGAGTTCATCTTTGAATGTTTGGTAAAACTCTGGAGTGTAGCCATCTGGTCCAGGACTTTTAAGTTTTGGGAGGTTTTTAATTGCTGCTCAGATTTCTGAGCTTGAGATTGGTCTATTCAGATATTCTGTTACCTCCTGAGTGAACTTAGGGAGGTTGTATGTTTCCAGGAATTTGTCCATTTCCTCCTCATTATGTAGTTTTTGGGCATATAGGTTTTTATAGTAACCAAAAAAATAATGTTTTGTATTTCCATGGTGTCTGCTGTGACCTCTCCTTTTTCATTTTCGATTGAGTTTATTAGAGATCTTTCCCTTTGGATGCTAGTCAATCTAGCAAGAGGGCTGTCAATTTTGTTTATCTTTTCAAAAAACCAGCTTTTGGTTTTGTTGATCTTCTGTATAATTCTCTTGTTCTCAATTTCATTTAGTTATGCTTTGATCTTAGTTATTTCTTTTCTTCTACTAGGATTGGAGTTGGTTTGCTCTTCCTTTCCAGTTCCTTGAGTTTATTTATTGGGTTGTCAATTTCTAAACTTTCTGGTTTTTGGATATGAGCATTTATTGCTATTAGTTTTCCTCTCAGGTATGTTTTTGCTGTGTCCCACAGGTTTTGATAAGTTGTTTCTCCATTATCATTTAGTTCGAAGAAGTTCTTGATTTCCCTCTGTATTTCCTCCTTGACCCAATAGTTAGTCAACAATAGATTTTTTAATCTCCATGACTTTGTGAGGTGGCGAGTATTTCTGTTGGAATTGAACTCTAATTTTATATCACTATGGTCCGAGAAAGTACACGGTATGATTTCTATTTTTCTGAATTTGTTAAGGTCTGATTTGTGGCCTAGTATGTGATCAATTTTGGAGAAAGTCCCATGGGCTGATGAGAAGAATGTAAATTCAGCTTTATTTGGATGGAATGTTCTGTAGAGATCTGTCGACCCTTTTGTTCTAGAGCTCTGTTTAAGTCCATTATTTCTTTGCTTATTTTCTATTTGGAAGATCTGTCCAGTTCATTCAGTGGAGTGTTGAAGTCCCCTGCTACTATGGCATTGTTCTTTATCATGCTATTTAGATCACACAAGGTTTGTTTTATGTAACTGGGTGCTCCTGCATTAGGTGCATAAATATTAAGAAGTGTTAACTCTTCTTGTTGGATCTTCCCTTTCACTATTATGTAGTGGCCATCTTTGTCCTTTTTTACTTTTGCTATTTTAAAGCTCATGTTATCTGAAAATAGTATAGCTACCCCTGCTTTCTTTTGCCTTCCATTTGCCTGGATGATAGTTTTCCATCCCTTGATCTTTAGTCTGAAGGCATCTTTGTGGGTTAGATGTGTTTCCTGTAGACAGCAGATACTAGGCTTGTGGATTTTTATCCACTCTGCCAGTCTGTGTCTCTTCAGAGGACAGTTCAAGCCATTCATATTTATTGAGAGGATTGAGATTTGAGGTAGATTTCCATTCATATTGATGGGTGAAATCCTGTTGTTTTGTTTTGCCCCGTGTGCCATCATGAAGACCACGTTCTAGGCTTTGACTCTTGAATGCTTTTACTTTGAAGAGTGTCTATTGCGCTGTTCAGTGTGTAATGCAGGTCTGAATGCTTCCTGTAGGACTGGTCTGGTCTTTGCAAATTCCATCAGTGATTGCTTGTCTGGGAAGGACTTTATTACTCCCTCATAGATGAAACTTAATTTTGCCAGATAAAGAATTCTAGGTTGGGCATCATTCTGTTTTAGTAGATTTAGGATAGGGACCCAATCCCTCCTGGCTTGTAAGGTTTCAGTTGAGAAATCAGCAGTTAGTTTGATCGGCTTTCCTTTATAGGTTATTTGTTGCTTTCATCTCACTGCTCAGAGCATTGCTTCTTTCGTGTTTACTTTGGTCAGCCTAATAACTACGTGACGTGGTGATTGCTTTTTCACATTGAGTCTCCCAGGAGTTCTGTGTGCTTTTTGTATCTGGATATCAAGATTTCTGGCCAGACCTGGCATGTTTTCCTCCAGTATTCCATGAAATAAGTTTTCCAGCCCTTTCTTCTTCTCCCTCTAGAAGAACTATGATCCTAAGATTCAGTTTCTTTACATAATCCCACATTTCTTATAAGTTTTGGACTTGTCTCTTGTTTCTGAGTTCTTTTTCTTCATCTGATTTGTTCAGCATGTAGATTTCTTTGTTAAATTTATTCCTAAGTATTTCTTTTTATACCTATTGCAAGTGGAATGGCTTTATTGATTTCTTTTTCAGCTATCTCATTATCATGTAAAAAAATTGATTTTCATATGTTTTTTCTATCCTGGAATTTTAATGAATTTATCAATTCTAAGAAATTTTGAGTGGAGTCTTTAAGATTTTCTATGTAGAAGATTATGTAATCTATAAAGAGGAACAGCTTGACTTTCTCCTTTCTGATATAAATGGCCTTTATTTTTTACTCTTGCCTAATTGTGCTGGCTAGAACGTCCAATAATACACTGAATAAGAGTGGTTAAAATGGGCTTCTTTATCTTGTCCCAGTTGTTAGAAGAAAACCATTCAGCTTTACCTCATTCGATACTATCTTTGCTGTGGGTTTGTCACATATGGCCTTTATTGTGTTAACGTATGTCCCTTTTATACCTAATTTGTTGAAAGGTCTTATAATGAAGGGATCCTAAATTTTATCAAGTGCTTTTTCTGATCATATGGTTTTCCATATCCTTCATTCTGTTGATGTGATATGTCACATTTATTTATTTGCATATGTTGAACCCTCCTTGAATCCCTAGGATAAATCCCACTTGATCAGAGTGTATTATCTTTTTGATGTATTGTTGAATTCGATTTGGTAGTATTTTGTTAAAAATTTTTTTATTTCAGGATATGATGAGGGTACAAATGTTTTGGTTACATGGATTGCTTTTGTGCTGCTTGGGTAAAAGTTATAAGTGTGTCCATCACCCAGATAGTGTACATTGTACCTCTTAGGTATTATTTTACCCATCCTTCCTACCCCCTCCCACATACATGATTTCAATTGAGTTTTACTTCCATCCGTGCACGAGTTCCGATCAATTAGTTCCAATTTAATAGTGAATACACGTGGTGTTTACTTTTCCATTCTTGTGATATTTCACTTGGGAGAATGGTCTCCAGTTCCCTCCAGATTGTTCCAAAAGGTATTGATTCCTTTTGTAAAGGCTGCATAGTACTCCAAGGTATAGATATACCATATTTTATTAATCCATTCATGAATTGGTACACATTTGGGTTGATTTCACTTCTTTGTGATCGTGAATTGTGCTGCAATAAACATTCTAATGCAAGTGTCTTTTGATAAAATGACTTTTTTTCCTTTGGGTAAATACCCAGTAGTGGAATTGCTGGATCAAATGGTGGGTCTACTTTTAGTTCTTTGAGGAATCTACACACTATTTTCCATAGAGGTTGCACTAATTTAAAGTCCCATCACAAGCGAAATTGAAGCAGCAATAAAATATCTTCCAACCAAAAAAATCCCAGACCAGATGGTTTCACAGGTGAATTTTATCAGACCTACAAAGAAGAATCCATACCCATACTGCAGAAATCATTTCATAACATCAAGAAGGAAGGAATAATCCCCAACTTATTCTACATAGCCAGTATCACCTTGATACCAAAGCCAAGAAAGGGCACAACAAAAAAGAAAACTATAGACCAATATCCCTTATTAATATAGGTGCAAAAGTCCTCAAAAAAATTATAACTGACCAAATTCAGCAGCATATCAAAAAAAATAATACACTACAAACAAGGGAGCTTCATCCCAGGGATGCAAGGATGGCTCAACATACACAAATCCATAAATGTGATTCACCACATAAAAAGAAGCAAAAACAAAGATGATATGATGATCTGAATAGATGCAGAAAAAGCATTCAACAAAATTTAACACCCTTTTATGATAAAAACTCTTAACAAAATAGGCATAGATGGAACATATCTCAAAATTATAAAAGCCATATATGACAAACCTATAGCCAACGTCATACCAAATAGGGAAAAGTTGAAAGCAATCTCACTCAGAACTGGAAAAAGACAAGGATACCACTGTTACCACTTCTATTCAACACAGTGCTGGAAGTCCCAGCCACAGTAATCAGACAAAAGAAGGAAATCAGGGTATCCAAATAGGGAAGGAGGTCAAAATATTGCTCTTTGCTCATAATATGATCTTATTTTTTTATTAAAAAAACCCAAATATTCCTTCCAGAGACTCCTGGAATTGATTAATAAATTCAGCAAAGTCTCAGGATACAAAATCAATGTACACAAATCGATAGCATTCCTATGCACCAACAACAATCAAGCTGAGAATCAAATCAAAGACTTGATACCTTTCACAATAGCAACAAAGAACATAAAATACCCAGGAATGTATTTAACCAAGGAGGTGAAATATCTCTACAAAGATAACTATTAGTCACTGAGGAAGGAAATTGCAGATGATGCAAACAAATGGAAAAACATATTATGCTCATGTATCGGCAGAATCAACATTGCTAAAATGTCTATACTACCCAAAGTGATTTACAAATTCAATACAATCCCCATCAAAATACCAACACCATTTTTCACAGATCTATAAAACAATAATTCTACATTTTGTTTAGAACCAGAAAAGAGCCCAAATAGCCAAAGCAACCTTAAGCAAAAGGAACAAATCTGGAAGCATCACATTACTGGACTTTAAGCTATACTACAAGGCTATAGTAACCAAAACAACATTGTACTGGCACAAAAATAGATACATAGACCAACAGAACAGAACAAAGAACCCAGATATAGAACCATTCACATATTGCCATTTGCTCTTTGACAAAGTAGACAACAATATTCACTAGGGAAAAGAATCCCTATTCAATAAATGGTGCTGGGAAAACTGGATAGCCACATGTACAATATTGAAACAGGATCCATGTCTCTCACCACTCACAAAAATTAATTCAAGATGGATAAAAAACTCAAATATAAGACATGAAATCATAAGAATTCTAGAAGAAAATGTTGGAAACACTTTTATAAACACTGGCCTAGGCAAAGAATTTATGAAGAAGACCCCAAGGGCAATCACGGCAACAACAAAAATAAATAAATGGGACTTGATTAAATTAAAAAGCTTCTGAACAGCCAAGGAAACAATCAACAGAGCAAATAAACAATCTACAGAATGGGAGAAAATATTTGTATGCTATACATCAATAAAGGGCTAATAACCAGAATCTACAGAGAACTCAAGCAAATCAGCAAGAAAAAAATCAAACAATGCCATTATAAAGTGGGCAAAAGACAGGAACTAAAACTTTTCAAAACATAACTAATGGCCAATAAATGTATGAAAAAATGCTCAACATCAGCATTCATCAGAGAATTGCAAATCAAAACCACAATGAGATATCACCTAACTCCAGTAAGAATGGCTTTTATCAAAAAGTCCCTTAATAATAGATGCTGGCATGGATGCAGAGAGAAAGGAAAACTTGTTGAGAATTTTTGAATCTATGTTTTCTCGTCTATTTTCTATTGCTTGTAACAGAATACCTGAAACTGGGTAATTTATAAAGAAAATAAATTTATTTCTTACAGATAAGGACAGTGAGAATCCAAGTTCAGGGGCTACATCTGATGTGAGTCTTGTTGCTGGTGGGAACTCCGCAGAGTCCTGAAGAGGTGCAGGGCATCGCATGGTAAGGTAACAGAGCATGCTAGTTCAGATCTCTTTTCCTCTTCTTATAAAGCCAGCAGTCCCATTACTGTGATAACCCATTTAATCCATGAGCCCATTAATCCATGAATAAATTTATCTATTCATAAGTGCAGAGCCCTCATGACCCTATCAGCTCTTAAGCTCCCACCTCTCAATATTGAAACATTGAGAATAAAGTTTTAACATGAGTTTTAACAATTCCAAACCATATCATATGTACCTCAGGAATATTGACTTGAACTTTTGCTGTGTCCTTGTCTGGTTTTGGTATCAGGGTAATGCTGGCCTCATACAATGAGTTAGAAAGAATTCCTACCTGTTTAATTTTTAAGAATAGTATGAGAAGAACTGGTATTAGCTGTTCCTTAAAAGTTTGTTATAATTCAGTAGCAAAGTCATCTGATCCTGGGCTTTTCTTTGTTGAGAGACTTTTTATTGTTCATTCTATCTTATTACTCATTATTGGTCTGTTTCAAGTTTTCTATTTCTCCCTGGTTCAGTCTTTGTAGGTTATGTGTGTCCAGGAATTTATCCATTTCCTCTAGGCTTTTCAATGTGTTGTCGGTTAGTTGTTTGTAGTAGTTTTTAATGATCCTTTGTATTTCTGTGGTATCAGATGCCATGTCTCCTTTTTATTTCTGATTTTGTTATTTGGTCTTCTTTTCTTAGTCTAGCTAATGGATTGTCACTTTTATTTATCATCTCAAAAAACTAAATTTTTATTTCATTGATATTTTGTAATTTTTGTCTCTACAAGCCTATTTTAGTACACTTTGCAAGTATTGTGTCTTTTTACAAATTGAAAGTTTGTGCCAGCCCTACATAGAGCAAGTCTACTAGTGTCATTTTTCCAACGACATGTGCTCAACTTGTGTCTCTGTGTCAGCATTTTCTAGCAATAAAGTATTTTTAAATTAGGGTACATTTTTTTTAGATATAATGCTATTGTACACTTAATAGACTATAGTATAGTAAACATAACTTTTATATGCACTGGGAAACCAGAAAATTTGTGTGACTCACTTTATTATAATATTTTCTTTATTGTAGTCGTTTGGAACCAAACTTGCAATATCTCTGAAGTATGCCTGTATTTCATTTATTTTTGCTCTGATCTTTATTATTTCTTTCCTTCTAATAATTCTACATTTGCTTTATTTTTGCATTTCTAGTTCCTTGAGGTGCATCATTAGGTTGTTAATTTGAAATCTTTTTACTTTTTTTTAGTGTGTTTACTGCTTTAAACTTCACACTTAGTGCTTTTGCTGAATCACATAGGTTTTAGTATTTTGTGTTCCTATTTTGTTTCAAGAATTTTAATTTCTTCATTGATGTATTAGTCATTCAGGAATATGCTGTTTAATTTCCTTTATTTGTACATTTTCCACAGTTCCTCATTATTGATTTCTAGTTTTATTAAATTGTGGTCTAAGAAAATACTTGATATGATTTCAATTTTTATAAATTTGTTGAGACTTGTCTTGTGGCCTAACATATGGTTTATCCTGGATAATGATTCTTTTGTTAATGAGAATGTATATTCCGTAGTCGTTGGATGAAATCGTCTTTAAATGTCTGTTAGGTCCATTTGATCTACAGTGCAATTTAAGTCTGGTGTTTCTTTGTTGATTTTCTGTCTAGATGATCTTTACAATGCTGAAAATGGGGTGTTTAATTTCCCAACCGTTATTATATTAGGGTCTATCTTTCTCTTCAGATCTAATTATACTTGCTTTATATCTCTGGATGTTCTGGTGTTGTGTGCATATATATTTATAATTTTTGTATCCTCTTGCTGAATTGATCTTTTATTATTATAATATAATGACCTTCTTTGTTCCTTTTTAGGTTAGCTTAAACTCAATTTTATATGATATAAATAAAGCGACTCCTGCACGCTTGGGTTTCCATTTGTAATATCTTTTCCATAGTTTCACTTTCAGTCTATATGTGTCTTTGCAGGTTATGTGAGTTTCTTGTAGACAGCATATTAGTTCAGTCATTTTTTTTAAATCCATTCAACTAGTCTATATCTTTTAATCTGGAAATTGAAACTGTTTACATTTGAGGTTTTTACTGATAGGTAAGGATTTACTTCTGTCATTTTGCTTATTATTTTCTGATTATTTTATATATCTTTTATTCCTTACTTCCTATCTTATTGTTTATCTTTGTGGTTTGGTGGTTTTCTGTAGTAATAACACTTGATTCCTTTCTCTTCTCTTATTTGTGCATCTAGTCTGAGTTTTACATAGACACACTTCAAAGATAATGCAGGTTTTTTTCCAGGCCACTGCAATAAAGCAAATATCACAATAAAATGAGTCACATGATTTTTTTTGGTTTTCTAGTATACATAAAAGTTATGTTTACATTACACTGTGGTCTATTAAATTTACAATAACATTATATCTAAAAAATGCTTTAATTTTGAAACATTTTATTGCAAAAAAATGCCAATGATCATCTGAACTTTCAGCAAGTCATAATCTTTTTACTCGTTGAGGGTCTTGATGTTAATGACTACTGATTGATTAAAGTTTTAGTTGTTAAAGGTTGGGGCAATTACTGAAAATAAGGCGACAATGAAGTTTGCTACATTGATTGACACTTCCTTTCACAAAAGATTTCTCTGTAGCACATGATGCTGTTTGATAGCATTTTACCCACAGTAGAACTTGGTTCAAAATTGGAGTCAATCCTCTCAAATCCTGTCACTGCTTTATCAACTAAGTTTACATACTATTTTAAAGTTTCTCTTGTCATTTCATCTGTGTTCATAGCACTTTCACCAGGAATAGATTCCATATCAAGAAATCACTTTCTTCCTCATTCATATGCAACTCTTCATCCATTCAAGTTTTATCATGAAATTGCAGCAATTCAGTCAAATCTTTAGGCTCCACTTCTAATTCTCTTCCTATTTCTACCACATTTGCAATAATAGTAACATCAAAGATAACTGATCACATGTCACAACAGATGTTATAATAAAATTTCAAAATACCAAAATGAGACACAGAAACACAAAGTGAGCACATACTGTTAGAAAAATGGAACTAATAGACTTGCTCAATTCAGGGTTGCCACAGACTTTTAATTTGTAATAAATGCATTATCTGTGAAACACAAAAAAATAAAGTACAATAAAAGGAGGGGTTTTTTTATGTTGTACTTTCACATACCACATCATGTTGGTAGCTATTATCCTTTTGCTTCCAGATGTAGCACTCTCTTAAGCATTTCTTGTAGGACCAGTCTAATTATCATGAATTCCCTTGGTTTTTGCTTGTCTAGAAAAGATGATTTCTCCTTCATTTCTAAAGGATAGCTTTGCTGGATATAGTATTCTTGGTTGGCAGATTCTTTCTTTCAGCATTTTGAATATATCATCCCACTCTGTCCTGGCCTGAAACGTTCCCACTGTGAAATCTGCTGTTAATCTGATGGGAATTCCCTGATATGTGACTTGATGCATTTCTCATTTCTCTTGCTGTTTTCAGAATTCTGTCTTTGACTTTTGACTATATGTCCCTTGGAAGGGACCTTTTTGGGTTGAATATATCCAGGGATATTTGAACTTTCTATCTCTGGATGTCTATATTTCTCCCAAGATTTGAGAAGTTTTCAGTTATTTCATTAAATAGGTTTTCTATGCCTTTTTTCTTCTCCTCCTTTGAACTCTCAAAATGTAAATATTTGTTCATTTATTGGGTGTTCCATGTATTGCATAGGCTTTCTTATTTTTTTCTGTCTTGACTCTGTTATTTTGAAAGACCTGTCCTCAAACTGAGAAATTCTTTCTTTTGCTTGAGCTAGTCTATTGTTGAAGCTCACATGTATATTTTTTATTTCATTCATTGCAGTCTTTAGTTTCAATATTTGTTTTTTTAAAATGATCTCTTTGTTGAATGTCTCATTAAGATGATGAATTGTTTTCCTGATATCTTTGAATTGGCTATCTGTGTTCACTTATGTCTTACTGAGTTTCCTTTAGATTATTATTTAAATTTTTTTTTCAGGCATTTCATTCTCTTCTGGTGGGTCTGTTTAGTTAGGAGGTGTCACATTTCCTTGCTTCTTCATGTCCCTGTGTCCTTATGCCAGATATGCAGATATCAACCTAACATTCACTTCATCCAATTTTATGGATTGGCTTTTGGGGGAAAGATTTTTTCCTATAAATGTATCATAGTACTGATTGAGTAGGGTGCTTTGGCTTTGATTCTAGGTGGGCACAGTAGTGTAGCCTCTGTATGATTTCTTTGACTGTAATCCATCAGTGTCAGTGGTGTGAATTCCTCAGTGGCTTAGGCTGTAGTTGTTAGTGGAGGCTATGGTAAGGCTTTACTCTGAATGAAGATGACAAGTGGACCAGTCTTGAACCCTTGCATGGTGTACACAGGTGCTGGTGGTGGAAGGTCTGAATGGGCCAGTCAGCAGTTTGTTTGGGTGTTGTCAGTGGCAGCAGTGGGGTGAGCAGGCTGGTCTTTAGAACTCTAGGCTGTACACGTGGTATCAGTGGTGGTAGTAGTGGCAGCGAGGACCCCCTCAACCCCCAAAGTGATTTCTTTGGTTGTAATCAACATCAGCAATATCTGCAAGTTTCTCAGTGGCCTAAACTGTGGTTGTTTGTGGAGCCTGTGGCATGGCTTTGCTGGTGATGAGGCTGATTTTCAAGCACCTGGGGAGCACATGGCAGCCCCACTGCTGGAGTGGCCCATGTTGCCAGCAGTCCCTGGGCAGACTGGTCTTCAGGCCCCTGGGCTAGGTGTATTTGAGTGCCAGCAGTGGTAGACCCCAGGTAGACTGGTGCTTGGGCCCCTCAGTGACATGCACAGATGTCAGCAATGGTCCTGGGTGGGCTAGTCCTCAAGCTCTTGGACATGCTGTGGCCTCACCACTGGAGGAGGAGGTGAGGTCCTTCTCAGCAGTGGTGGCCCCAGGTGGGCAGTTCTCAGGCCCTGAGAAATACAGGGTAACATGTATTTCAGCTCCATATATCTTAGGGGCAGCTTTCCTGATGTGTCGGACCACCTGTATCCCCAGGTACAGTGTATTCCATGGGTTCAAGTGCTAGGGATGCAGTTTTACTGCGAGGTCCAGCTGGTGTCGCGACACTGCTGCCCTTTGGGTAAATGTGGGAAAATGCTGGCAGGGTCCCAGGTACGTGAAGATGCAGAGGCTATTGGGCCCAAGGGCATGGTGTAGTCTGGTGCTGGCTCTGTTCTCAAAATGGTGCTGTGCTGCAGTAGCCCAGACCCTGGGCAGGTTGGAGAGGCCCCAGTATAAATTTCCTCTCTGGCATAATGCAGTCATATAGACTACAGGCAGCTCCCTCTGCTAGGCTGAAATCCTATGAGGACTTTGGGGCTCTCCTATACCTAGGATTGCAGGTATCCGTGGTACGAATGTGGACTTCTGGGGACCTCCCACTTACCATTCCTTGCAACTCATTGGCTGGCTCCAAGCCAATCCTAGCCAGCTGCTTCACCTCACTTTCTGTGCTGCCATGTCAAGTTTCTGTGCCTCAGGTGATCTTTGTTACTTCCTTGCCAAACAGTGTTCTCCCTTAGACTGTCTAGATGTCTGTTATCTATTTGTTGTTTTGCTCCTTCTTTGCAGAAGAGGCGAGTGCTGGGCACCTCTCATCATTCATGTTGACCTGAACTTTTTTTAAATAGCAGCTTAATAGAACATTCTCCTCTTACTTTCTATGACACTAAAAGTGATACAAAAATCATATTTGAGACTTAAAATAAGATAGAAAAATAAACAATTATAAGGCAAAGGATCAAGAAACTCAATATTTGAAATGAAAGATAGCTGCACATACGCAAATCATTTTATTCAAGCATAGCCCAGCTCCGAGGAAAGAGATATGGCTACAATTACTGGAAAAATGTGTATGATAATAGTAATTTATAGGAAGAGACAAAGTGCCAGTGTCTTTCCTTACTAGGAAGGAGGAGTTCACCTTCATTTCAAATCTGGACCTTACTCTTCCCAACAAAAGAAACCAAACACGTTTCTCCATTCATTGCTGTAACGTGGGGCAGGACTCTCCTTTGGCCAGAATATAAAGGCAGAAGACAGAACATTTGTACTTAAGACAAGTAACTTCAGGTTGTGCAGATAGAAAAAAAAGCCAGACGTTTTGTAAGGGGATATAATTGAATAATAATAGTGATATTGAAATCAAGAGTTTTCTGTGGCCATATGCAATTCTAAGTGCTTGAAATATAATAACCCTTTTTATCCTTTTAATGACCCTAGAAATAACTTTCTGTCCCCATTTTATAGATTAAGAGGCTGATATATGGAAAAGTTAAGTAAATTGCCCAAATCACAGAGCCAGGATTTGGTTCTCTATAGTCTGTGCTCATAAGCACAACATTATAGCTTGTCAGAAAAAAAAAAAAATCTATGTTAAATAAAATTTGAACAAAATATGAAAACCCAGTGGAAATTGGCAGAAAACACAAAACAGGTACAGCCCTTAGAAGATCAGCAGATCCTAAACAAAGAAGAGAGATCTGGATGAAGAAAAACAAAGCTACCTTCTTAACTTGTAGAAGAGTTTTTAAAAAATGCCTAGTTCATTGGTGATAAGGCATAAGGCAGGTACGGGGGAGAACAGAAATATCAAGACCTCATAGAATATTTACAATGCACTACTTAGGATTATGTTTAAGTAAACCACATTTTGTACCATCCATAATATGGATCCCTCTCTCTC
Source organism: Propithecus coquereli (assembly GCF_000956105.1). Taxonomy (NCBI): domain Eukaryota; kingdom Metazoa; phylum Chordata; class Mammalia; order Primates; family Indriidae; genus Propithecus; species Propithecus coquereli. Next base: position 1,505,538 of record NW_012155840.1, read on the forward strand.
TGGTTGTGCTCTGTGTTTCAGAAAGTGACTTAGAAAGATCTCTGTATCATAACAGCTCTAAGCTTTATGCAAGCTAAGAAGTCGTTGTGGTTTGTTTTTAAATTCAGATGGGTAAACAGTATCAAAGACTAGGGGGTTGTAATCATTTATTTCATTGTAGGGATAGATAGGATAATTAAGTTGTAAAGAACTCAAAGGTGCCAGGAAAGAACTACTGAAATCATAAATGATGATTGAACAGAGCCTTAAAAGAAGCAAAAAGAATTAGGCTTTCTAAACAGAACAGAAGGCAACAGAGAAATAGTTTTCAAATGTGAGAGCAAACACAAACTTGTGACATTCAACTTTAGGATGAATTCCTGACTCCAGGTTTTGTAAAGCACCGAAACACATGGGCTTTGTATTTTTAATCTTTTAAAGAAAAGACTACACCTACACCAGCCTGGAGTGATTTTAACGCATTCTTTTCTGAGACTGGGACTTGGTTAGATGGCATTTCAGAGTCCTGCAAATACCGACCACGGTAGAGCCTAACTCCTCCACGTACAGCCACAGCAAATGCAGGCGGGCGCTCTGACTGTACAAGCCGCTGCTCCATAGCTCCACGGGCCATTATTACAATCCAAACAGCGCCAAGAGCAGATGTTTTTTTCTGTTGTTGTCAGTGGCATGCAGTCCTGTATCGCATAAACGTAAACTAGGTTTAATTTGGACTTTTATTTAGAAAAGAAAAAGTTGGTTCTTAAGGGGAAAAATGTCTAAGGACCTCCCTTCAATGCTATAGAGTGAAAACACAGAACATGCCATATGAACCTCGCTTGGGAAATTTAAATAAGGAGCTTTAGAAACATAACGTGATTTGGCAAGAGCGTGATTTGAATGTGGTTGTGAGGTCCCACCAGCAACATGTGCTTTTACTAAGCGGCACTATTCCTTTCTTTCACAGTCTGAGTTTTTAAAACCTTACTTTATATTTTCTACGACTATCATTCAGAACCAAACCCAAAGTAGTTAACTCCGAATAAAACTATCCTATTATGAAATTAGAGCTCATCCTGGGGAAGAGAGGTGGAAAATGCTTAAACGTGACCCCTTTCTCTTCTTTCCACTCCCTCCAAATACACTCATAAAAACTAAAACCGTGGTGGGGGGAGTCAGGGAGAAGTCTGCTTATGATTATGAATTGAACTTTGAACCGTTCCTATTGTTCCTGCCAAGGATTTTTGAATGCTAATGTAAAAAGATATATATAAAGTCAAATCTGCTAAGGTATTTTAAGAGTCTACCAGTAATGCACGAAGCTTTTTTCCTTGCTTCATTGTTAACAATAATATGCCTTTCTAACAAAAATGCTTTCAAGATGTAACCATATTTTGAAATGAGTATCATAATACATCCTTTGCAAGCCTGGAATTTGGAAACAAAGAACTTGCTTTAATCTGTTTTTCTTCTTACCTGATGAGTAGGGTGACAGTGGTACAGGAGGAGGTTTAGACCTGTTCCCAGTCTCATTTGCTTTTCTTCCTCTTTCTTCATCGTGTGGGCCCTGACAACCTTTCTTTCTGAAGCTACATAAATTAAACAAGGCTAAGACTATCAGCTCTTGTACCAGCTCCAAAACAAGCCAAGACAAGAAAGGATCCTCCAGTTAGTTGATCGACAGACTTCCAGTATTTCTGCTAAACCGGTAGAGCAGTAAAGTCTCCATGCTTTCCTCTGTGCTGAAATAACAACAGACGTTGGATCCTTGGCTGGCTTTCATGTTTTTCCCTTTTACGTAGCTAAAGGAATATTTCAAAATATGTAAAAAGGAAAAATAAGTTTATAATCTTCTTCACTGTTAATTTCTCATTTCACAAATGCTTCTAGTCGTGGAGTATTACCTCCCTTGAATATTGGATCCAAGAACCTCAGCACAACAAGCCCTGAAGTAGCCTGAAGTTCACAGCAAACCAGTGAACTTTGTGGGTTGAAATGGTCTTCAAACATTGTTGAGTTGATCTTTCTCTGATAAGGTCTGGGTCAGCAAAATAATTTGTGATTTTTCAAATAGGTACATAAAGAGTGACAACCAAAGGAAAAGGGGTTCAATTTGCAAAGTAAATGATACTCCCATATAGCCATCTGATTAGAGGATATAATTAGTGATGACTCAGCGAGTGATCTCAAAGCCCCTAGGAAAGGACTCAGCAAATGGTAAAGGTCCAATGTATTTTAGTTGAATCTGTATCTCAGATCTGAACTTAAAAATCTAGGTTTCCAGTTGGAACTTACTTAATAAAAACTTCTATCAGTTTGCCTACAGGAGGATTTTGTTAAGATTTCCAGCCTTCGGAGGAAGACTTAAGAATTTAGGCTTGTTCATAGAGAACATTAGTCACCCTCAAAAACTTTCCATTGTCAACACCCTTCAGTGTGCCAAAAAGAAGAACACTGTTATGAATTGTAAACCTACCAATATTCTCCAACTGTGTACAACATTGCATTAGGGGAAATCTTATTTCAAACAGAATAAACCTCTATTACTTCCAGCAGACGTAGGGACTTACGTATGGGTAATTTCTAAAATTATTTTGGGGTTTTGGCATTTTTCTCCTATATTGTGCGCCTAATTAATGGTGGTATCTGGATTCCAACAAAGACCTCCACCATGGGCAGCCTATAGGCCCCTCTTCTTATTCAAGCCAGAATCAAAACACTGGCAATATTATTCCAACGTTGTGGAATTTAGCAAAACCACTGCATTACCAGACAGTTATGTATGCAATAGTATCTAATTGGCTAACTGCAGGAACAATAGATAGACAATTGTTATAGTTATATTCTGATGAATTCACATTAAATGTGGATTTAATCAAGGAATATGATGACTCTAAAGTCATAATGTAAAGATGGACAAGAAAAAATAAAAACGAAACTAATAGTTATGTACCTTCTCTTTTCCTCTCATGTCTGTGGACATTAAAAACAAAACAAAGCAAAAAACCATGCAATTCTTTACTAGTCTGAAATGGTATAAGTTCAAGAAGGTTTTAGATATTTTGGACTTAATGGACAAACATAATAGCTAAAATATATCAATTTACATACATTACCAAAACTTTATTAAAACAACACTATGAAGTAAGTGTAGATGGTACCCCTCCTTTACATATGAGGACACTGAGGCTTAGAAAGGTTGAATGAATCAGTCAAAGACTGACAGCTAGTAAATGACAGTTATCTCCGAATCGAGGCTATCTTTATGCCTATTTAGACTCTGAACATAGTGACCTAGAAAGTATGTATGTAAGTGTGTGTGGGGCACGTGTGCACATGAGAGAGAGGGAGGATTGAGAGACTCTTCTTCACCCTTCTTTGCTTCCTTATTATTACTATCTATGATATAAAACATTAACTCTTTGAGGGATTAGAACCCTGGGCTTGTAAACTCCTCCCAATATTGCTTAATGAAGCTTCAGCCTTGGCCAGGCATGGTGGCTCATGCCTGTAATCCTAGCACTCTGGGAGGCCGAGGCAGGAGGATTGCTTCAGGTCGGGAGTTCGAGACCAGCCTGAGTAAGAGTGAGACTCCGTCTCTACTAAAAATGGAAAAATTAGCTGGGTGTGGTGGCACATGCCTGTAGTCCTAGCTACTTGGAGGCTGAGGCAGGAGGATCGCTTGAACCCAGGAGTTTGAGGTTGCTATGAGTTGGGCTGACACCATGGCACTCTAGCCCAGGTGACAGAGTAAGACCCTTTCTCAAAAAAGAAAAGAAAAAACAAAAAGCTCAGCCTCTATGCAGTATCATGTTAGGGTTTATGATAGCATTTTCCATGGAAGAATGGATTCAAGAGGAAAAACCTCTTTCTAAGAGAGTAAAGGGGATCCTCCCCAGAGGGAGATAGCAGAATCAAGAAGGTAACGTGCTGCCTTGGTGTTCCCTCCTTCCCAAAGTACCCACTGTGAACTTCACATTCCTCAGTGGGAGCAAGAACTGAATTTTCTGTCCTTCCCACCACTTACTCCAGAGAAATGGATATTCAGTTGATACTAGTTCACCATTCTAGCCAACCATAATGAGAAAAAAAATGGCTATGACAAAATAAAAATAGAATGTGTTAAAAGTCAAGTAAGAGTCTGCTTTGAATTTCTGACTTTCATTTCTATCATCACAGAACATGATGTGTTCAAAGTGCACTGGAGTATTGTGTTGAATGTCCAACAGAAATCACTCTTCATATATCACTGCACCTGAAAATGGTAGGGGAGGCAGAATGAAGGAGGTTAAAGAAGAATTAAGAAAAAAATGAAGAAAACGTTGATAAGGTATTACCATGATATATTTATTGAGATCCTGCTGTGTCCAAGACACAGCATATTACAGAAGACAACAAGAACTAGGTGCAAATCCTAGTGCTAATACCTAGTAGTTGTGTCTCACCGGGCATATTAGTTCACCCCTGAGTATCAGTTCCAACCTCAGAAATAGGGAATGACAATTTGAGGAATGGAAGAATTGTCAGAATGGAGAGAAATTTCCCTTTCCCTCTGAGAGGAAAGTTGAAAGTTTTCACCAATATCCTTTTCTTCCACAGTAACTGAGTTGTAGTTGGAATGTAGCTATCCAGCTAACAGCTACATTTCCAGTCCGCCCTTGCAGTGAAGTGTGGCCGTGTCATTGAGTTCTTGCCAGGACAATGTGAATGGAAATGATGGGTGCTTCTTCCCAGTTTGGTCCATAGAAACTTACATACACACTCCACCACACTGTTTGATTCTTTCTGCTGGTTGGAATGGCAATCCTCAAAGCAACCCTAAGGATGAAAATGTTACAGTTAGCCTATGTCCCAGAAAAAGAACCTAGTGATTAGAGCTACTATTGAACTGTGACAACTTCCCAAGACTATTTTGAAGCAAAAAAAAAAAAGTCTATATACCTCAATTATCACTGAGTCTGTTTTTATACTAGCTTAGTCTACTCTAACATATCCAGGAAATTCAAGGATTACAAGCAGTACCATATAAAGTATAACTCCTGTCTTTAAGAGCTTGCAATCTATATGAGGATTTAAGATGAATACATAGGAAATTGTACCCCAAGGCAGTATGTGGACACAGGTGAGCTAGTGATATGGAAAAGACAATTAATTCTATATATTCAACAAATAATTTCATTTTTCCTTCAGCCACCAAGTAATTCTACCTTTCCTAGTCCTCTTTGTATCACCATGCCCAGTGAAGTTCTCACATTGTCACTTCTTGCTCTACCGACTATAGGAGTCCATCAGAGGCCTCTGAATTTGGCCTAGGAGATACCATGGTGGAAGGGTCCTAGTGTACCTAACAGAGCCACCTGGCCAAGAATGTTGGTGCTAGAACTTGCCTAAAGGGGAAATAATCTTTATAATGTGATAAGCCACTGAGACTGGAGGTTCCTTGTTATAGTCATCAGCCTATCCTGACCAATACAATGATGGAGAGAAGTGATCAGAAAGAGAAGAAAATTTTTTTGTGTGTGGGAATGATCAATCAGAGGTGGTTTTGTCAGGAGTTAGTATTTGAGTTCATTTAGTTAAGCAGAAATAAAGGAGGAGGACAGATGGTGAATATAGTTACTGGTTTCAAATTTTATTGTGGTAATTTTCCCAGCTTCTCCAGACCAAACATTTACTGGATAAAGCATTTTCCATTTAACTTCTCAGATGTTGTTAAGCCAAGAACCCCTCTTTTCAAGTCAAATCTCATATAAAATCCTGATATTTAAACAGATACTAGTGGTGCTACCCTTATTAAAGTAAGGACAGGGCTCTGGTAGTTCTGCCTTCTTGGCCACTTTCTTACTAACCGCATGCCCTTAGATCACGCCTATGGAACTCTCAAATGCTGAGAAACAGTTTGAGCACCACCGTATCAGAATACACTCAGATGTAATCTGACAGGCCTGCTGTAGTTCTTCACAGGGGATCACAGTGTGCAATAGATTATAAAGCAGCAAACTCTGGGGTCAAGTAAGAAGCCAATTCAGTTACCCAGGATAGACCACCCTTAAACAATCCCATCAACAGAAGTAACACATTTAGGTTACTCAATCTGTCCATTTCTCTAGTATATTCATTCACTTTTTGGAACTTTAGTTCTGCATAGTTCTTTCCTATGAGAATGATTATTTCAAAATGAAGTTAAAACTGCCTCAAAAGTAGCCAGTCTGGAGAGAATTCCAGTAAGATGGTAGAGTAGGAAACACCAGAATCAGTCTCCCCACCTAGACAGCAACTACACTGGTAGAATCTGTCTAATATAACTATTTTGGAACTCTGGAGTTTCACAACTTTCAGGGGAAGGCTTGGATAGTAAATTCCTTAATTGCTGATCAATCCATCTCCCACCCTCAGTTCTGTGGTAGGCAGCTGTGCACGTGATCCTGGAGCAACCTGCACACAGCTTGAGGGAGCCATGGTGGTTAAAAAAGACCTCGTCCTCCAAATATTGGGAATTTGTGGTTTGGTTGCTGACTGCTGCTTTTGATCACAGAGGTGCAGACAAAGGGGATGGAGGCCCCTGCTGTTTCACCTTCCCCTGTTATTACAAACCCCTACCCCTTCAGCTGAAGTGACTCCAAGGAACTTAAAGGTCAAGTGACCTTATTTTTTTCCTACTACACTTTTCTTTTTCCCTTTTGAAAGCCATACACCGAAGCCTAGGACATTCGAAAGGAACTGCATATATGGGGAAAATTAGAAAGTGACCATTTACAACCAGGAAAAAGCACATGGTAAGAAAAGACCTAAGAAAACCTTAAGTTTACTCCTTAGCCTGATCATTGGCACAGAGACAGCCTAGGACAATCAAAATGAAACCAACAAACAACAACAAAATCAAACCCAGGGTAAGAGGAAGAATCTGATTTACAGATTTACCACATTATTCGATTCAAATGTCCAGTTTTCAACAAAAAAAATCACAAGCACACAAATAGGAACTTATGGTCCATTAAAGAAAAATCAATAGAAATTGTCCCTTAAAAAGACCTGATGGTAGATCCACTAGATTAAAGATGACCAAATAACTAAAGGAAGATGTAGAGAAAGTTAAAAAAAAAAAAATGACATATCTACAAAATGTAAATATCAATAAAGAGAAAACCTAAAAAAAATTCTGGAGGTGAAAAGTACAATAACTGAAATGAAAAATTTATTAGAGGGGTTCAGAGATAGATTTTAACAGGAGGGGAACAAAGAATCAGCAAATTGAAGACAAGACTGTGGAAATTATCAAGTCTGAGGAACAGAAAGAAAAAGATTGAAGAAAAGTGAACAGAGCCTAAGAGACCTGTGAGACACCATCTAGTGAACTAACATATGCATTGTGGGAATCTCAGAAGGAGATGAGAAAGAAAGAGAGAAAATTTAGAGAAATAATGACTGAAAATGTGCCATATTTGATGAAAGATAGGAACATAAACATCCAAGTATATCAACAATCTCCAAGTAAGATGAATGCAAAGAGGTTCACAATGAGACACATCATAATCAAACTTTTAAAAGACAAAGAGGATCTTGAAAGCAACAAGAGAGAAACAACTTGTCACTATAAGGGATCCTCAATAAGATTACCAAATTTTTCATCAGAAATTTGAGGACAGAAGGCAGTGAGCCAATATATTTAATAAGTTCTAAAAGAAAAAAAATGGCAATCAAAAATCCTATACCCAGAAATACTGTCCTTCAAAAGTGAGGGAGAAATTAAGACATTTCTAGATAAACAAAATTGAGGGAATCCATTATCATTAGACCTATACTGCAAAAATATATTCAAGGAAGCCCTACAGGGTGAAACGAAAGGACCCAAGGCAGTAAGTCAAAGCCATATGAAGAAATAAGATTTTAATAAAGGTAAATACATGGGCGATCATAAAAGCTAGTATTTTTGTAACAATGTTTTGTAACTATATTTTCTGTGTGACTTAAGAGATGGACATATTTAAAAAATTATTAGTCTAGGAGCTAGTATTGTTGTGACTTTGGTGTGTAACTCCACATTTTGTTTTATGCACAATTTAAGAGACTAGTGCATTTAAAAGAATTAGTAGTATATATTTTGGGGCACACAATGTATGAAGATGTAATTTTGTAACAACAGTAACTGAAATCGATGAGATGGAACTATTAAAATATCATCGCTTTTTTATGTAATTGGGGTCAAGCTGGAATAAATTCAAAGTATAATGCTATAGCTTAGGGAAATTAAATCTAATCTCCACAATAACCACAAAGACAATACCAATAGAATACACACAAAAGGAATGAAAAAGGAACTTAAACATTTCACTATAAAATATCAACTAAACACAAAAGAAGATAGTAATGCAGAAATTAAAGTATGAAAGTGCTATATGTCACATAGAAAACACATAGCAAACAGCCAGAAATTATTCTTTATCAGAAATTAATTTAAATGTAAATAGTTAAACTTTTCAATCAAAAGACAAGGTAGCAGAATGGATAAAAACACAAGATTCAACTATATGCCATCTACGAGAGACTTACTTTAAATCCAAAAGCATAAATAGATCAAAAGTGAAAGAATGGAAAAATATGTCCCTTAGAAAAATTAACCAAGAGAGCAATAGTGCCTATGCTTGTATCAGACAAAATAGATGTTAAATCAAAAAAGTTTACAAGAGACAAAGAAGGACATTATATGTTAATAAAAATTTCAATACAGCAAGAAGATATAATAATTAAAAACATTTAAGCACCTAGTAACAGACCATCAAAATATATGAAGCAAAATCTGACGGGACTGCAGGGAGAGATAGATAACTGTGCCATAATTGTTGGAGATTTTGATACCCTCCTCTCAATAATGGATAGAACAATCAGACAGAAGAAATAGAGGATTTAAACACAATAAACCAACTAGATCTAACATTATATACAGAACACTTTACTCAACAACAGCATACAGATTTTCTTCAAGTGCATATGGCATTTTCTAGGATAGAGCATATGAAAGTAAGTATTAATAGATTCAAAAAGACAAATATCACAACAAAGTATATTCTCTGACCACAACAGTGTGAAGTTAGAAATTAATAACAGAAATAAAACTGGAAATTTCACAAATTTATGGAAATTAAACAATACACTATTAACCAATGGATCAAAGAAAAAAAATCACGAGTGAAGTTAGAAAATTCTTAGAGACAAATGAAATTGAAAACAAAACATACCAACACTTATGGGAAACAGCAACCACAATGTTAAGGAGGAAATTTGTAGTTATAAAAGCTTACATTAAACAACAAAAAAAAGATCTCAAATCAACAACCTAATTTTACAACTTAAGGAACTATAAAAAGAACTAAAACCAAAGCTAGCAAAAGGAATAGATAATAAAGATTAAAGATTATAGCAAAGATCAATTGAGAACAAAAAGAGAATTGAGAAAAATCAATGAAACCAAAAGTTGGTTTCTTGAAAAACAAAATCAATAAAATTGATAAACCCTTAGCTAAATGGACCAAGAAAAAAAAAGAGAAGACTCAAATTAATAAGATCAGAGGTAAAAGTGAAGACATTATTACTGAGTCTATAGAAATAAGGACTATAAGAGAGTATTATGAAAAATTATACACCTATAAATTGGATAATCTAGGTAAAATAGACAATTACCTAGAAACACAAAGTCTACCAAGACTAATTCAAAAGAAATGGAAAATCTGATTAAACCTATAGCTATAACCATTAAGGAAATTGAATTAATAACCAAAAATTTCCCGACAAAGAAAACTCCTGTACCTGATGGGTTTACTGGTGAATTCTACCAAATATCTAAATCAGCACTAATGCCAATCATTCTCAAAATTTTCCAAAAAATTAAAGAGAATGAATATCTTTTGACTCATTCTATAAGGCCAGCATTACCCTGATACCAAAGCCAAACAAAGACACTACAAGAAAGAAAACTACAGACCAACATCCCTTATGAACATTCATAGAAAAATCTTTAATGAAATACTAGCAAACCAAATACACCACAACCAAGTGGGACTTATGCCTGGAATGCAAGGATGGTTCAACATATGAAAATTAATCAATATAATCCACTATATTAACAGAATCAAGGGAAAAAATATGATCATATGATTAGATGCAGAAAAAGCATTTGACAAAAATCCAACATCTTTTCCTGATTAAAAACAAAACAAAACAAAACAAAAAAACACTCAACAAACTAGGCATAGAAAGAAACTACCTCATCTTAATCAAAGCCATATATGGGAAACTCACAAGGAACCTCCTACTCAATGGAGAATAACTAAGCTTTTTGTCTAAGATCAGGAACAAGATAAAAATGTTCACTTTTACCTTTTCTATTTAATATAGCACTATAAATCTTAGTCACAGCAATTAGGTAAGAAAAACAAAAGACATGCAAATTGTAAAGGAATAAGTAAAATTATCTATTTGAGGCGATAGTATCTTATTTATAGAAAACTATAAAGATTTTACCAAAAATATCTACCAAATCTAATAAATGAATTCAGAAAAGTAGCAGATGCAAAGTCAGTATGCAAAAATCAATTGCATTCCTATACACCAACAATGAACAATCTGAAAAGAATTATGAAAACAATTCCATTTACAATAGCACCAAAAAAAACACCAAAAATATTTAGGAATTTACTTAGTCAAGTAGATGAAAGATTTGTACAACGAAAATTACAAAACACTGTTGAAAGAAATTAAAGACATAAATAAATGGAAATACAGCCTATGCTCATGAATTGGAAGATTTAATATTGCTAAGATGTCAATTATACCCAAAACAATCTACAGATTCTGTAATTCCTATTAAAATACCAATGATGTTCCGTGCAAAAATTTTAAAAAACCTCATTCTAAAATTGATATGGAATCTCAATTGATCTTAAATAGCCAAAATAGTCTTGAAAAAGCAGAATAAAGATGGAAGATTCACATTTCCTGATTTTAAAACTTACTACAAATATGTAGTAATCAAAACAATGTGGCATTGGCATAAAGACAGATATATAGACTGATGGAATAGGATATTTGGTCAAATTATTTTTGATGAGAGTATCAAGACCATTTAATGAGAAAAGCAGCATCTTTTTGACAAATCATGCTGGGAAAACTAGATAACCACCTGCAAAAGAATAAAGTTGCACCCTTACCTATCATTGTATATAAAAATTAACCCAAAATGGATCAAAAACCTAGAATGTAATACCTAAATTACACAACTTTTAGAAGAAAACAGAGCAAAATCTTCATAACATTGGATTTGGCAATCATTTATTGGATATGATATCAACAGGACAGGAAATGAAAGAAAAATTAGACAAATTAAACTTTATAAAATTTTTTTTAAAAATTATACATTAAAAGACAACATCAGTAGAGTAAAATGGCAACCCAGAGAATGAGAGAAAATATTTGGAAATTATATATCTGACAATGGATTCGTATCTAGACTATATAGATAACTCCTAAAACTCAGGAGAGAAACAACATGATTCAAAATAGGCAAAGTACTTTAATAGTCATTTCTTCAAAGAAAATATACAAATGGTCAATAGAATCTAAAATGATGCTCAACATCACTAGTCATTAGGAAATCACAAATCCAAACTATGATGATATACTACCTCACCTCCATTATGTAGTTAAAGATTAAAAATTTAGCATTTCAGAAGGAAATCTGTTCCTTGAGATTTACTATGTGATCCTCTTTATTGCCTAATGTCATATAAATGAATTACGTTCATTTCCATATTGATAATAGTTACCATTTATTAGTTGTCTACTATTTATGAAGTTAGACATTAATCACCAAGTCTCACAGAAACCCCAGAATTGAGCATTAATATCCCCAATTTATAGGTGGAGCAACTGAGACTCAGTGAAAATTCCTCTTTTCCAGCACTACCTACCTACTAAGCAACAAAGTTGATATCCAAACCCAGCTCTTTCTCACTTCAAGGATTATCTACCTTCCATTGAACCACAGTTGCGATATTTCTTTTCACTTATAGGGAAATATGTTTTACAGGTGTTCATAAGGCTCATTTTCAACATACATAGTAATATTTTCTGGAAAACAAATATGAACATAGACCTGTGCTATATCTGTGAAAATTATCTGAATAAAACACAGATGCCAGAGTGTCAATGCCAGAGTGATAACCAGAGACCCAAATATGAAAAATGAAAAATATAAAAGTTATTCCTATCATCCATTGATGTGCTATTGCCATTGTCTCCCCATCCCACCTCTAATAGCTTTTAATATCCCAACATTTCTTAATAGTGTATTATATTTTTAAACGAAACGTTCTTGGCTATGTCTCCAGAAGGGACTGTCCAGAGTCATTGCTGCAAAAATGTCCTTAAATTGACACTGGTTGTTTATCTCATCAATCCATAGACACATTCGGTTTCTTCTTGTTCCAGCATTTCCTTCTTGCCAAAATTTAGTTTTTTTTCCCCCTAGGGACTTTAGTTGAAACACCACCCCTTACTAAAATACATTTAATTCACACCAAATCCTCCCAATACAATCTAGGACTTAACATTTAACTATATGCCATATTTCAAATATATACATAAGTTGATAGAATAATTCAGTAAGTAGCTTCCCAGACCTGAAATTTAAATCTGAGAAGTTGAGCTGGACTCTCATTGACAGGGATCCTTTGAATGTCAATGGAATTAGGGGACTCTATTTCTCCATGTCCTCAAATAAATGGTTTATAAATTCAGAGGTGACATTTTAAATGTTGTTGGGTCTCTTAAGAATCTGATGAAAACTATAATTCCTTTCCCCAGAAAAAAAGGACATGCACCCAAGTTTTTGGCAATACTTTCATCATATCATAGAACCCCTAAAGTTTCCAATCCCAGGTTAAGATCTCTTGCTTTAAAAGACAAACTAGGACAAAATAAGTTGTTCCCATTCTCCTTCTTATGCTGACATCAACTCAGAGACTTACAGTTTTTTAAGGAGTGACTTATAAATGAGAATTTTATGAGAATGACTGTACTATTAGCTATCACGAGTGTCACATTGAGGACCTGAATAAATACCCTTCTACGCCGGAAGCCTTACAGACCAATTCAGAGGGCAATGATCTACTCCCTGAGAGATTACCTGGCACATCTGGAGGAATATTCATTCATTCATCAATTTCCACAGATCAGCTGGTGCTTACTAAGCACCTTCTGCACCAGGTCTCAGGCAATATATTGAGGATTCAAATATGCATAAGACAGCCCCTGAATAAACTCTGCTGCCAGCCCCTTCCCTCTGCCACCTTTTTGCCCACCTTACTCCCTTCTCCTACAATTTTCAAATAAATTTGTCAAATGAAATGAAGGTAATCTTGAAGGAGGAAAAGGAATCTCACATGTGGACAAAGGCAAGGAAGAGTTTTATTCATTGTCCTCTAGCCCACTGTGCCTAGCAAGTTTCCACGGAGAGAGCTAAAAAAAACATTGATTCAGCTGGACCTGGGGAGTGAGAAGTGTGTATAGAACTCAGGAAAGATACTAGCTCCTACAAGCCTTGATGAACAAGAGAAAATTAATCTGACTTGTCACACTTAGATATAGATCTTATTATGTGGGAGTAGCTTATTCTTCTTCAATAACATCAGAAATAACTGTTCTATAATTTATGGGACACTTACTATATGATGGCACCATGCTGAGTAAATGCTTTACATCAATCATCTGATTCATTGTTTACAACAACACTGAGTAGTAGACATGAATTTTTTAAAAAAAGTTTTCTAAATTTACAGAAAGAGAAACTGTGGCTTAGAGAATTTTAAAAGGTTTGCAAAAGCAGTAAAGATACAAGTGTTAGAATGGAGGTTCAAACCCAAAGCAGTCTGATCCAAAGTCAGCACTCTCAACTTCTCCTCTGTAATATTTTTCTACCCTAACTTAGCACAGCCCAGAGAGAATACAACATCAAACAGATAATTTTTTTAAATTAGGAATTAGGCGGGGACAAGGAAAATCTAGACATATGAGAGTTACCTGTCCAGTGCATGCATTTGTCTGTGTTTCTGTACTCGCAGGTGTGTAAGCAGGAGAGAGGGAAGGTCATGGTGCTCTGAACATGAGTGCCACAGACATCTGGTAACATCTGAAGGTGGATAGAGCCAGTGAGACGTGGGAAAAGGAACACAGAGATGCTACCCCCCCCCACACACACACCCTCACACATACACACACACTTCAAAAGCTCCACAAATGTGCCTAATGCTACCCCTTCCAAAAAATAAAAGCTGTGGCCAGCCTAACATCCATGAGCAAGGTCATTTTGAGGCTCCACTGAAGTTCTTGGTCAACTGTAAGATCAAAGCCATTTTATCCATATCATCAAACTATAGCAGAGATATCATGATGATCTACATCTTAAAGACGCAACTTTTAAATGAAATTATTTTCCAAATGCCCTCTAGAATGTGAATACACATAAGCACCTGCACGGTTTCCCTTCACCATTGGACACAAGCCAATCCTTCCTATATATTCTTTAGAGAAATAAGATTGGTATATAATATTTAAGAACAGGTAACAGAGTCCTCTGTTAGGATATGATCCAGAAACCCCAGAATTTTGGAGAATAATGTTCACAACTAGATTTGAGACATTTTGCTTAAGAACACGAATTGTTGTATGCCTTGAAAATAATTATCAATAGTAGGTTCTAACTCACCAAATATGCTGAAAACTGTCTTTAGCATATTTTATCCTTCCTCACTCCAACTCCAATCTCTAGGCCCCTCTAAACCCCTGGGAAAGGGCTTAATTCCATACACACTATTCTAACTTCATAACATATTCCTTATTTTCCTAGCCTAGAACTGATGTCATAAATTACTGATTATACCTCTTTAGGTCTCGCTCGTGTCTCAGTACCACTGAGCATATCACATTACTGTAGAAACTAAGGAAGTGCAGAGAAGTTGGGGGAAAATATTCATTTTAATACCAGAGTCAAAACAAAGCTACTAGTTCCTGGTAAACCTCCTCAGGGGTGACGATGGTAATGAAATTATTTCTCAGGGAATTCCTTAGGAAAGAGCAAGTCACAAAAATTCAAAGGGTAGTCTTAAGTTCTCTCTGAGTAGCCTCTGTCAGGGTGTCACATTCCTCATTTGTCAGAAAGTTGGCAGAAGCTCCCAATCAAAGACTTTGTTTTTTTCTTTCCATTTCCCCAAATAAAATACAATCGGTAACACTTAATTAACATTCTTTGTCAATGTCTTTCCTCAATCCTAAGAGCTATAAGCTTCCCAACTCCCCTAAGCACTGTTCGAGCCACGTGTACCAAGTTGGAAAGTAACTCTTTGTTTGGATATAATAAGTGAGTTATTGCACATTAAATAATGATCACAATGCTTGTTAAAGCCTACATAGGGAATAACAAGTAATATAGTAATATCAATTGCATAGCACTTAACTGTCAGTAATTATGTCATTTATAATCAATTGCCTTTTCATTAGTCATATTCTGTAGCTGGTTTCTATTACATAATTGTTTACCTTCAATAAATATGTTTTAATAAGCAGTTGTATTTATACTCCATGAAATAACAGTCTTAATTAATCTAGGTTGAATACTCTTTTGGGAACTTAAATTCAAAGTCCTGCCAAACAATCTGTAAGCATGATTCATGTCAAAATGAATAACAAAAGGTGTGTACAATGTGCTAAAAAAATACAACTTGCTGTGACTCCATTTTTACAAGAAAACTATAGAGTACCTATTTTTTATTTTTAAAATTTGTGATAGTTCAGAGGAAGAAGATACATTTCCTAAGGCTTTATGCTAATATCCCTGAAGGTTCCCTATATGCTACTTAGCAGGGATGTGTCACTAAAACAAGAGCCCTTTTGCTTATTATTTTTGGTTTTTCTATAACCAAACTAGACAAAGCTACTTTATAATAGCACAAAAAACGAATGACTTTTACCATATGATAGTTTTGGACAGCATCATTTTAATAGAGTTAGAGGTAAAATATCAAATTTCATTTAACAGAGAAATGTTAACCAAAGGCAAAAGTACATGGTTCGTTTTTCATTTCTCGAAACGATTAGACTGAATTGTCAGACTGGCAACGTAAATTAATCAAAAAGTAGTTTTTCTGGTAACTATTCTGCTGTTTCTCAGACAATCTTAGGAAATTAAAACTAACTATAAAAAAAAGATATTGTTTAAAAAAGAAAAAAAAAAACCAGCAACACAGTATCTAATTTTCATTTTTTATCAGATAACCAAACCCCCCTTTTTGCTGCATTCTGAAGAAGTTCAGAACATTATGAGATGAGGAATGTTCTAGAATTACTGAACCAAAAAAGAAATGTCAGAGATATTCCCATGGGGAACATACTTTAAATTCATTTGATGTGCATCATACATACACTGGCTTAGTTAGACCAATTATATGCAGTTGATGGCAAAATTGGTATGTAGAAGGCCTTGAAAGAATGGGTACAAATGACCTGACTAGAGAAAAGTGTGTCCAGGTGGGAAAACAGGTTAGGCTATAGGTACAAGGGTAGAGCAGAAGTTTTTGGGCAGATCTTTCAGCTCTTGGAAACTCATTTTTAATATATGGCATTTCTGAAGTCTCTTAGTGAACAGGACTATTGCCTCTCGATATATATTTTTAAAGTCTCTAGAACCATTAAATAACTTCCAGTGATTTTGTGAGGTCATGTTAAGGTCAGCATAGAAAGAGGACCACCCACATAGCCAAACTGGCATGTCTCTTTTCAATTTTCATTGTCAAAAGGACAAAGGAACTGTTTTAATGAAGTGTTTTTCAGTAGTCTTTTGTTTCATATTTTACACAGGAAAAAGGAAAATGTTTCTTCAGTTCAGGGCATCTGAATCATATTTCCAAGGGGACAGGCATTTTCAGGACAGTAAGTACTAAATTATAAATAACTTTCAATAAATTAAACTGTAGTCTAGCTGTTTTTCTTCCTTCCTTAGAAACATTTAGCCTTCAGAAGACTTAATTGTTCTTCAAGATAAAATGACAGTTGCTTCTAAAGTATGTAAGGCAATTGGGCATATGTCAGTTACAAAGCAGTGACGAGATAATGTGGCACAACATACTTCAGTAAGAAACTCCACTGAACCAATGAATGCAAATGTATTCTAGTTTTCTGCCTCGTGTCGACTAATCCAACTTGCAACACTGGATGAGCTCTCTATTAGTGGTTTGAAGACCATAACAATGTTTGTTATAATTCAGTGCCATCTCCTCGCATGTAGAGTGAAGGCAACAAACACGGCCGTTATCCTGATCATCAGAGGCCGGAAGATAAACTGGTACCTCAATAGTCTAGATATTTTTGGTGAACACGTTTAGGCTCTGTATTCATTAAATGTTTCTTTTTCTATTTACTGTTCATCGTGGATATGGCCCAGAGGTCCACAAAAAGTGGTAAAATGAATGCAACAGTCTGCACTTTCCTAGTTAAACAAAGTCAAATGAATGGCATTAGATTATATTCACAAAGAATGGAAAACTCCGATTTGCCCATCTTTCCCAATTATAGAGAAAAGTGATTTTAAGAGAGAGTTTTCTTAAGAGTTGGGGATTTCTCATATAATCCTGCCCAGGGGAGGAGCATTTGGGGAAAAAAAAGGAACAAAGAAGACAGTAATTAAGACGAAGAATTAGATTGCTTATCTAAAGATTTTAGGAATCAAAGGGAGAAATACTAATATCTTTGGACTAGGGCTTTTCTCTCGCTCTTCAAATCCACTCAAAACATATCATGCAAATAGTGGCCCATCCATAAAATTAGCCATGATTAGATGCCTCTAGAAGTAGATAAAATAAAGAGAGAGAGAGAGAATTTATTTTCTTCTACAACCTAACCAAATTTTACTGTTATTATTTCAGAATATGTTTCCAAACAATTTTTCCCAGCTCTGCCGTCTTTTCCCTTTCACACTTATAAGTCCACCTAATAAAAGAAGAATCAATTTCTTTATGCTAAAATTTGAAAATGCTTTTAGACATAAGCTAAGCTGCTTACTTAGGAAGGAGAATTAGAAGGATGAAGTAGCAACATACAAAAATAAAAGGGTAGACAAACTTAGCTCCTAATATTATTTAGAAACATACATAGAAATAGAAGAAATATAGAAAGCCCAGCCTCTCTGACATTTCAGTAAGACTCTACTCCTTATATGTTGGGTTATACTTATTCCTGGGCACTGCTGGCCTGTCTTAAGAGGGTGGTTAGAACAAGGAAGCAGTTTTATTCATCTTCTTACCTCCAACAGCACTTAAGTTCCAAGGCTAGAAACTTAATGAATGTTCAATGAATGCACGGACAAAAGAGTGAATAGCATGGCAAATGACATGAAAGAAGATGGAAGGGGAGTTAGAACGGAAGAGGAGAAAAAGAAAAGGACATAATTCCATTATTCCAACCTAGACCAAGACAACTTTCCCTGAGAATAATATGAGTAAATCCTCTTGACACCTGGTCATAAGGCAGAGTTTTTACAGACGGAAGATCTGCATTGTGGCCCTCTTTTTTCCTTCTTCTCCTGCCCTCCTCTTCTTTTCACACTAGGGAAGTTAAGTGCTGCACAGACCACTGGGCAAATGGCCAACTGTTCTCTGGGGAAAGCCAAACCTGATTCTCATTTTAAATGAATACTGATTTTACGGCCCGAGGTTACTGTAATCAGAGGATACACATTGGACTTCAACTCTCTCAGACATGTCGAAATCTTTACACTATAGAATGTGGATCTTTTCAACCTGAAATTTTCAAGTGGATATAATTATATGAGTTCTATTGTCAACATATTAACATAATACCACTGCCCTCATCTGCAAAGTCTTCTGAATTTCCTGGACTAGATTATAAGCTCTTCCTCTTCTGAACTCCAGTAACACGTTATCTATGTTCTCTTACAACTTGACCACTTTCTGCTTGCTGTTATTGTTATTTAGGTGCATGTTTAATCTCCTCAACCCGAGTCAAGCTTCTTAATGACAATATCCCCTGCAAATGCTTCAGAATGCCTTACTTCTTGCCCATAGAAGGCCCTCAGAATTTTTGTTTGTTTCTATCTGAGTAAATCAATTCTGATTGTAGCTCAGAATTAAACTACTGGTCAAAAGAATTCCCACCAGTATCTTACATCCAAAGATGCTTAGAGTTAACCCTTGGAGTTAACCCTTCTTGAGGGCTCATCTTATGCCCTGCAATATGCTAAGCACCTTACTTGTATTTTTCCTTTTTAACCCTCACTGGAACTCTCTCTCCCCTTTACAATTGAGGAAGCTGAGCCTTAAGGAATGAAGTAACCTGTTCAAGCTCACCCTGTTAGGGAATTGGCAAAATTGAGTTTGAACTCAGACCATTTGATTCCAAATTCCACACTCATAGCCATTGTATGATCCTACCTCCCAGTCAGCAGAGTAAGGTCTTTCAGGTCCTTATTCCAAGAATCATTTCTTAGAAAGAACCCAGGCACAGCTTATATGCAACCCAGCCAACTGCTGTGGTCTCAAAAGGTGAGATAATTCCTCACAAAAAGAAACAAGTTCTGTAAAGGCTTGAAATGCTGCCTCTCACCAAAAAGTGAGAGGACGCTTGAAGGGAGAGTGACAGTAAGTCAGGCTTAAACCCAGGATGACCTGGAAGCCCAGATAGACTGTAAGCTTCTGTGACATCTGAAAGCCCATTGTGCTGGCAATTTATCATCTGAGAAGCTGAATTTTTGTTTTTGAACAGGAAAAGGACTTCAAAGGTTTTGCTCCTACTGGAATAGATCTTTCATAACTCAATTTACCCAGATTTATTTTTCGTGAGCTATGTACTTTTTTTCCAGGGAGATTGTTTTTCAACATTTCCTTATAAGTAATATTTTTAAAGAAAAAAATGCAATTAAATATTCAAAGCCTTGAGCTATTGTATAAAAAGAATTCATGCTTAGGAGAGTGTAGCCTGTGTTTAGGCTCACAGTTAACATTGAAACACAACAGGTATGAATTATTACCCAATCTTTCATGCTCTAACGTGTCTTCTTGCTTAATTGGAGCAATAAGTCCTAGGATTCACGGGAGTTTTTTTCCAGATTGACATCACCCTTCATTCTTAAAGCAAGATACTTACAAAGAAATCCTCAAAACAACAATGGGATATTCATTCATGTGCACCAACTCATCCCCAGGTGTTACTTAGGAAATTTGCAGCCCTGGGAATCTTCTTTGTACTGAAAATACCCTGTGGGCTCTGTTACTTTCTTGTCCTTTATTCAAAGCTTTAGATAAATGAAATAACTGAGGGGCAGGGATGTTGGTGAAGTTTTGAGGAGGTTCAGATTGTTTGGGTACAGTGAATATGGTTGCTTTTTTCTTTTTACCTCCTTCCTCTCTTTTTTTCTGCCTTTGCAGTCACTCTTTGGAAACACTTAGATGCTCTGGCCTTTTCGGTGTCAAAAAAAATTTTTTTTTAAGTGTTTTATGGACTCAGACCAGAGTCTGAAGGGCTGCTTCTCAGGCATTTGAAGAGTGTGAGGTTTTTTTCCTTGTTAAAGTTCTTCTGGGCATTGCTGAGCACATGGAGTCTTTGGGGCTTGGGATTCCTTGGCAGAACCTCTGAAAGAACATTACCCAGGCAGCAACACAGTCTGCCTGGGTACAAGATGAGATTATCAGGAACAGCAGGAACACCATCAAAGGAAAAATCTTGTCATAATAAATTGAATAATAATATAACTGTTGAGTATTATCTTGTTTAATTCCAGTAATAACACCTCAAGAGGAGGACTCTTGTCATTCTCAGCTTACAAATGGCTTGAGCAATCACCTGAAGTTACACAAGTAGTAAGTGGCAGAGGTAGGATTCAAAAACAAAAGTACAGGGGATGTATTTTTTGTTTGACCCCTTTTATAGACTGTTAAACTGACTCACTGAAGGAAGAAGGAAATATACGAATGTGATATTAAGCTTTCTGATTTATCTCCCATTTTTCTTTCTTTCTTTTTTTAAAGTTAGAAACAGACTCTCCCTTTTCCCTCCCCCTTCAATGGCCTAGAATGTCTTGGATAACATTTATTGACGTTGTTTACATTTTGTTTTTATGAAGACTAGAAATTGCCCAATAGCCACGAAATAATAATAGGTTATATTTGCCTAGGATCTCCCTTGATAAGATGCAAAGTAATTGTCAAGTAACACTTAATCACTCAATGTCTGTTCATAACATTAGTATGAGGACAGAAGTGGTGGACAATGTCCTTCCATCCATCTTGCTAGGGAGGATGGTAAAAATTTGAGGCTGTAAAGGGCAGTTTTGGAAAGATTGGCCAACTAGTCAATGACTTTTTTCAAAACAAAGAAATCAATAAGCAAGTACAGTAGTCCCCCTAATCCACAGTTTCAGTTACCTGCAGCCATCCACTGTCCAAAAATAGGTGAGTACAGTACAATAAGATATTCTGAGAGAGAAAGAGACCATATTCACATATCTGTTATAGCAGTATATTATTACAATTATTCTACTCATAGTTATTGTTGTTAATCTCTTACTGGGCCTAATTTATAAATTAAACTTTATCACAGATACATATGTATAAGAAAAAAACATAGTATATATAGGGTTCAGTACTATCTGTGGTTTCAGGGATCCACTGGGGATCTTGGAACATACCCGCATGGATAAGGGGGAATTACTATGCTATTAGAATCCTACTGAGCGCAAAGTACAGTAATAGGCTTTAGAAGAGAAATTTGACCCAGCAATCCCACTACTGGGCATCTACCCAAAAGAGCAAAAGTTGCTCTATGAAAAAGACACCTGCACTCGAATGTTCATAGCAGCACAATTCACAATTGCAAAGATGTGGAAACAACCCAAGTGTCCATCAATACATGAGTGGATTGATAAACTGTGGTATATGTATACCATGGAGTAGTATTCAGCTTTAAGAAACAACGGTGATATAGCACCTCTTATATACTCCTGGAAAGTGCTGGAACACATTGTACTAAGCGAGGTATCCCAAGAATGGAAAAACAAGCACCACATGTACTCACCATCAAACTGGTATTAGCTGATCAACATTTAAGTGCACATATAAGAATAACATGTATTGGATGTTGGGCAGGGGGAGAGGGGAGGGGGGAGGAGGGGACGGGCATATGCACAAACAACGAGTGAGATGCGCACCTCCGGGGGAATGGACACACTGGAAGCTCGGACTTGGAGGGGAGGGAGGGTAAGGGCATCATACGTAACCTAATCATCTGTACCCCCATAACATGCTGAAATAAAAAAAAAATAATCAAGGCAGGCAGAAAGGAAGAAAGAAGGGAGGGAGAGAGAAAGAGAAGCGTGAGAAGGAAGGAAGGAAAGGAGGGAAGGGAAGAAAAACCCTTTAAGAAGCATTCATAGGCGGTTGAAATCCCTTTTCAGCTCATCACTACTCTTTCCAGTGAAAGTAATTCTTAAGAAATTCTTCATTATCCTTACGAATTCTGTTGCAATGTTATAATTTTACATATTTGTTTGGCCTGTTATCAATGAACATAGATAGAAAACAAAAGACAACAGATACAGTTAGCTTTTAATCTTTAAAAATCACCTTAGGTTCTCTGGACCCTTGTGTTTTGGTTAAATGACTGCAGCCTGCCTTGAAAATACTGTTTGGTAAATTTTCATAAAGTCTTTAAATATGTTTCCTAGTCATCTTGCTAACATACAATGACTCATTCCTTTTGTGGGCATTTTCAGTATTGACCCAAATTGTGTCGCAGGGAATCGGACTGAGGAGTAAATGACAAGATATATCCTATATAAGGAGATGGAATGCAATTAGAAAATCAAAAATTATCTTGTGCTCTCTTGCCCTCTGTCAAAAAGTCAATATTCTTTTTTTCTGTTTATGTTCCCTTCCTGGAAAACTTTTCTCTAAGGTTCAGTTTTAAAATACTATTTTTATCTGTCAAGGGTGGTCTAAAAATAAGACTGATTGGGAGACCTCATATAGACCATCCAGTCTCATGAAACTTGGATTTTATCAAGAGGGATTTTATCAAGATATTTCTGTTTACCCAAGACAGTTACAGTTTACCTCTATGGTTCTGGTATAATTATGAATACAACCTCTTTTCACTCCCAAACATGTTCCAATTTGTATGATAAATTTCATGACTACTTACAACTTATATCAATATATATGTATAGAGGAAACAGAGCTTATATTGCAGTAGAAATTATGAGTACCTTGGAATCAGTACTAGTTATGTGATCTTATACAATTTATTACCACTTTGAGCCTCAGTGTCCATATTATAAACTGGGAAATAGAATTATCCATTAAAGTGTTATGGGAGGATCCAAAAAGACAAGGTCTATGAAAGTGCTTTATACACTGTAAAGCTCTCACAATTGTTGGCAATCATTATTGTTCTAATTCAGCTTTCAATAAATTATATAGAACCAAAAAAACTACAAAAACTGTACATCTCAGGGAATATGACTTCATAAGAAAGAGCTGAATCTGCCCTCAGACTGGAACAAGAACAAAAACCTTTATATTCAACTTCTAGGTCACTAGTCTGGCCATTCAGAGTCTAATTAACATTAACAAACATACAAAAAATTTGTTAAATGTTGTTCAGTCTCTCTTACATAATTTATAATTTCTTTTTTCTTAAAAGAGTATGATAGCTTCATTTTACAGATCAGAAACTAAAAGCCAATAAAATTCCAAGATCACATCTCTAAAAAACAGTGAAGTTGTATCTTAATCCTCTTCTGAATGAATATCTGAAGTGAGCTCATTGTCTAAACCAGGGGTGGGGAACCTGTGGCCTTAAAGCCACTGTGGCTTTCTAGGTCCTTAAGTGTGGCCTTTTGACTGAATCTAAATTTTATAGAAAAATCCTTTATTAAAAGGGGTACAGCAGAGAAAGATGAAGCTTTTCCTGCCTCCTGTGGTGCTTAAAAAAGAACAGTCTTGAAATCAGAAGGCCGCAGGTCTAAACCATGATTCTGTGATGTGCTAACATTTAATTTCCTGATTGTCCCTGTACTTAGAGACTTAAACAATTAGTACATTTTAATTAAGCTGAAAGAATAAAGTGAAGGGTATCCCATTACAACCTTTTTGGTATCTGAACTAAGTCATATTTTGATAATGGATTTAATTGATGGTACTGTTTAGGGTATTTTATAGAATATAATAACAGATTTTTATTTAATATTTCTTTTCATCTGTCACAAAGATTTTAATGACATGGGATGTTTTTGCCATTCTCCTTAGGAGTTGATTTCCAAGAAATAAGCCCATCTACTTAATTTAATTAGGAAAACTGTGTGTTTTGTTTCTTCACCAGTTCAAACATGTTAACAGATACACGGCTTATCAGTTTTCTGAAGGGGTTGCATCTTTTTTGCAACCAGCAGTGCAAGTCATTGTTATCCTCTTTTTAACCAATTGGTACTGTTAGAGAACCTCTCAGCAACAAGTGAACCAAAACAATAAGGGTCTAACCTGCTTTATTTTGGTAAGAGGGCAAAAATTAAGCCAACTATTAAACTTGTTTTAAAAATAAAAGGCAAATAAACAAAACAAACCAAAAAGATTTTAAGATCATGAAAACAGTCTCCTTTCCAAGATTTTAAAATTATTTATTTTGAACTCTAAAGGTTTTTTTTGTTGTTATTTTATTTTGATTATGAATTCTTTCTGCTCAAGAATAGAGCAGTAAATTTGGCTCACTGTCCCAGAAAAGAGGAGAATTTCTGGCAATGAATCATTATGACAACATAATGTTCCAGCTCATGCCTACCCATTCTCTAGATTAGAGAGACATTTGTTTTTAAAGCAAATCTAGGTTCCTTTTAGTGAGAGGTGGTAATGCTGCATGATAACTAATCGGTTTAAGGATTAACCCTCTAAGCAAGTGGCTTATGGTGAGTAAACTGCCAACTTGAAAATATGTGAGAATCTTACAGTTTACATTTAGTGACTTCTTCTATCATTGTTGAGTTGACAGGAGTCAAAAAGTGTGAAAGATACACAAATATACTGCCTACAAACCTAACCCATCTATGCTACTGGGAGTATTCCTAAACTCCGTCTATAAGGCTAAGTTTTTCAAAATCTGACCCCTACTGACATCTTAAATTCTTCTTCTGAACATTCCTCCACTGGCACAGATTTGGCATTCCTCCTAGAGTACAGTCTCCTTTTGTATATCTTAGTTCCCTTATACATGCACTCTTCACTACTTGGAATTATTTTCTACCTGAGATATTCCTATAGTTCCTTGAAAGCCCAGTATAAACATTGCCCTCTCTGTAAACCCTTCTGTAATCCCTCCACTTCCAGAGGTAATTAATCACTTCATCTTCTGTCATGTTCAATGTATGGTAGTCCTAATTAGTTTGTATAGGGGAAAAAAAAGAAACCTCCAGAATTTATCTATAAGTTTATCTCCTTGACTAGACTATGGGATCCTTAAAGCCAAAGATACAATCTTACTCATCTGCATCTCCACAGCATAGCAAAAATTTTGGTACATGGTAGGAAAACAACAAATATTTTCCCAGTTAGTTAGGTCATGATTTGTATCATAGGATAGGGTAGTAGTTAAAGAACTAGACATGAGATCAGAAGACTTGGGTTGCTTTACTCTTTGTCAATGATAAGCTTTGTGAACGCAAGAAAACAACTTTATGCCAATAAATTTGACAATATCGATATAATAAAAAAATTCTGATAATCATAATATTCTAAATCTAAAAGAAGAAATGGGGAAAATTTATGTATTTATATATTCACATATATGAAAAGACATATCTAGCAAGGAAATTGAATTAGTAATAATTTTTTTTTAGATCCCACAAAGAAAATTCCAAGTTATGATGGTTTTGCCAGTGAATCATATCAAATATTTGAGGAAGAAATAATGCCAATCTTACACAAACTCTTCTAGAAAATAAAGTTGTTTGGAATACTTCCTAACTCATTTTATCACCCACAACGTTACCCTGATACCAAAACCTAACCAAAACATTACAAGATGACAATATTAAAGACCAATGGAATATATACAAAATTCCTTCACAAAATATTAGAACACCAAACCCAGCAATATATAAAAAGAATAATGCATTATGCCTAAGTAGGGTTAGTTTAATATCAAGAATTAATTTATATAATATACAAACTAACAAACTAAAGGGGAAAAACTATACGATCACTCAATAGATATGCAAAAAGCATTTTACAGAATTCAATAGCCATTCAAGATTTAACAACAACAACAAAAAAACCTTGGAAAACTAGGAATAGAAAAGAACTTAATCTGAAAAGAGCAAAAACCTACAGCTAATATAACTGATGGTAAAATATTGAATAATTTTTCTCTAAAATTGAGAAAAAGGCAAGAAAGTTCCCTCCAACTGCTTCTAGTCAACATTTTACTAGATGTTCTGGCTAGAAAATAAGGCAAGGCAAAAAATTAAAACACAATGTTTGGAAAGAAAGAAGTAAAACTGTTTCTATCCCAGCATGGGCCTTAGTGTCTACAATTAAGAGGTTGGGTCTTAAATAGTTAACATTCCAACATATTTTATACTTGAATAAATTATAATCAGTTCAGTTGTTGAAATCAGGATAAATCATCAAATATGACATCTTAAAACATAGTCATTTTTCAACACTCTCTCTGAACAATTGTCTCCATTGGGAACCTGCTACCTCTTTCTATGCTAGGCATTATACAGGAGAAAGAAGTCAATGAAGATAAGGACTCTTGTGCTGCAACTAACAACCTAAGTAAAGTATAAAAATAACACAGTTTACAGATATATGTACTTATATCTTTGTGTATTTAAATATTCAAATTTCAGTCTACCTCTAACAATTATATTGGATCACATAGCATATTGTACATTTCTTTGCATTAACCTTGCCACTTTTTTCAAACTCATATTTTCTCCCTGTCCCATGTTTATTTGGTTATTTCTCTATCTCCCCGTAGGCTTTACAGATATTTTGAATGAGGCAAATATATTTTTTAATTGTTAGGAGTTAAAGGGGTAGGACTATGAAAGTTGGAATAACTAGATTTAAGAGGAAAGAACTAAATAATACATCTTGAGCAAATAGCATGAGTGGGTTAGAAAACTAAAACTTGTTTGAGCTCCTGCTATGTACTAGAATTCTTTATATGTATAACTTCATTTATGCCTTATAGGAACACAAAAGGAATGAATATCTGTATTACTACTGTTATCATCCATCATCACCACTTTACAAAAGAGGAAATAGAGACCCAGAAAGATTTCTAAAAACTTCTTCACAATCACACAGCTCATGAATGACAAAGTCAATTAGACTTTCAATGCAAAATCCTATCAGATGGATACAGAAGTGAAATAATATGATATCTTGATTTGCTTTTAAATAATGTGATATCTTGGTTTGCTCCCCAGTGGCAGGGAAAAGGGAGTGTATGGTGGTAGGGGCAACTAGATGAATCAAGATCTGCAAAATGGTTATAAATGCTAAAGCTGGGTGACCATTTTTGATTACCATTCATTGCTGTTCACTCTATTTTTATGTATATAATTGTCCATAATTGAAAAAAATGGCATAAAAAGGACCAGATTTCTGTGTTCTGTCCACTACTCTGTTGCCTACATAAAGCCTTAAGCTGAGGTTTGAACAATGGGGAAGGTTTGATGAAGCAGAAAGAAAGGGAGGACAGAAAGGGGTAGGAACAGAACAGAAATGAGAACAGATTTCCTATGAGGTAAAGGTAGATGGCTTTTTAAAGGAAAGGATATGAGTTATGGAAGAGAGGAAAAGATATAAAGGAAGTTTGGAAATGTTGGGTTAAATTCAATTATGAAGAATCTTAACAGCCAAGCAAAGAACAATAAGACTTCTTTATCCTTATTCTAAGCTCTACCTTAATCCATCATTGAAGTATTTATTGAGAACCTTCAAAGTCCTAAGGAACAATTTGGATCAAATACCATAATAGCAAATATCATTAGAACAAAAATAAACACATATATCTTTTCCCAAAGAGACTTTAATGTGACAAAAACTGAATAAATATGCAATTTGTTAAAAGTAATTCCTAATTCAACAGTGTTTCAGCATAACCAAAATGTGCCCTTCCCTTGGAGTTTACTGTTTTTTGACTCATGGGAGATCTAATAATGTCAAATCCTTGTAGGTTCTGAATTTACCGGTGTTCAGTAATAGAAAAAGGTTGCTCTATTGGGAAGAAATTTTGGGCCAGACAGAATAGAGACTGAATTCCATGACTTCCCTTTCATAAACTTGGATATGTAATATTTCTTCACCTGTAAAATGGAAATGATAATGTCTCCCTCAATGTTTGGTATACTTAAGGAAAAACAGCATATGGAAAGTTAACGTAAGAAACTTAGTACAATGCCTGACACATAGAAGTACAACCCTTTCACTTTGACCCAATGTGCAACATCCATTGTCACATTTGAGAAGATGCCTGCCACACAGCTGCCTTCCACAAGGAATATTATAACAGTTTAATGACAAGGCATCCCATCGACCTCCACCTGTTCTTCCTCTTTTGAAATGTCCCCACACTGCTCACATGCCGCCTTGTAACCAACCAGCGAGGGCCAAACACACCTGAAGACCAATTAGAATGTCTCCTCCATTCCCCAAATCTCACCTCTGAATGCTTGTCAATCACAGGCTGTCTCAGTATTTCCTCTTTTTACTCTATAAAACGTACTCTCCTTTCTAACAACTTTGTCCGTCTGCTGAAATGAAAGTGACCACAGATGAGTTCTCCACTCAAGTTCATGAATAACTAGACTTTGTCAGTTTTGTCTCAAACTTAGTTTTGTCTTTGACACATTGTATGGCAGACCCATTTTGTCCCAGCTCTGGAAATGGAGCTATCACACTGAGCACATTATCAGGAAGTGAGCATTCTAGGGCATTATCCTTTCTACCAAAAGAGGGTCTGAAGTCAAAAAAGTGTCCAAAGTTTTTTTGACACTGCACACTACATGTATATCCTTATCCTAGAAAATCACAGCCATCATGAGTATAGTGAAGTCCTTTGGTGAAGAAAATTTTTGTTTAAGCTTATATATTTCAAATTTTTTCCACATCATGGAATGCC
Source organism: Propithecus coquereli (assembly GCF_000956105.1). Classification (NCBI taxonomy): domain Eukaryota; kingdom Metazoa; phylum Chordata; class Mammalia; order Primates; family Indriidae; genus Propithecus; species Propithecus coquereli. The sequence goes on from NW_012155840.1 coordinate 1,534,758, forward strand.
CACCCACATCCACAATGCTCCAGTAAACTAACCATCAACCTGTTCATTCTGGCGTCACTCTCACATGGATTAGTAATACACCCAAGATGCTAACACACCAGTTAGAATAACAGGGGTGCAGACAAAGGCAGAGACAAGTTTATAGAAGAGGTGAGGAAGAAAAGAAAAGAAAAGAAAGAGAGGAAATAAAAGACAGTGGAATGAACCAAACAGCTAGAACATACCTGGGAAGAATTATTATATTGGAAGCAATTGTATGAGTCTCTTAATTCAAAATTCTATTAGGGCCAGAGATACTGCATTGGAGCCATTGAAATGTCAGTTACATTAGTCTAGCAGAAGTTGAGTCCCCTCCCCTAATCTCCTTCTAAACTAGTTTTTGGTCATCCTTTAGGCCTATGTGAGGGTAAGTTTCAAACTAGAGCTTTAAAGTTGTCTGGCTTTGAAGAGCACTTAAGCTTATAAAAGAAATAAATTGGTACATTGCAGTGTCAAGCTGAATAGATGATTTATTGACACTTTTTCAGAACTACTCTAAGTTATTTTTTGTGGCATATATCCAAATTGAATAGCACCAAAGTATTTATATAGGCTCCAATTTCTACACTACTCCAATATCGGGCATGAAGTATTTTCATGGTATATAACCTTTCCCTCTGAACTAGCATTTGGTCATCCTTTAAGCTGAAAATTGATCAATGTTTGAATATTTGAGGAGGTTTAGTTGTACCAAGCAATGTACATCTGAAGGCAAATGGCCTGACAATTACTTTGCAATTGTTCTGCTTTGGGCAAATTTAGGAGAGTGGAGAATTGTCACGTACACAGGTGAGTGTAAGCAAGAATCTTGCTGCATTAGAGTTCTCCAGAGAAACAGAACCAAAAGGATAGATATAGCCATATAGGGAGAGATTTATTATAAAGGATTGGCTCACACAATCATGGGGGCTAAGACATTCCACAATCTGCTGTCTATAAGCTAGAAACTCAGGAAAGCTGGTGGTATAGTTCCAGTCCAAACCTGAATAAGACATGCTGATGTCCAAGGGCAGGAGAAGATGGATGTTCCAAGCTGAAGTAGAGAGGACAAATTTACCCTTTCTCTGCCCTTTTGGTCTATTCAGGCTCTCAATACATTGGATGCTGCCCACCTACATTGATGAGAATGATCTTCTTTACCCAATCTACAGGATCAAATTCTATTTCAGAAACATCCCTCACAGACAGACTCAGAAATAATGTTCTACTAGCTATCAGAGCATCCCTTAGCCCAGTGAAGTTGACACACAAAATTAACCACCACACTCACTAAGCCGCATGTGGGCTCAAGGTCTTGTTCAACAAAAATGTCCATGTTATTTCATTCAGGGTTACTGCATGCTTCATTGCTGGTTCTTCCCTGCACAAGGGTACCAGACTAGAGGGCAAGAAGAGAATATCACACTCTTCTTGGCAAGACATGTGCCTAAGGGGCTGCGTATGCTAAATAAGTCAACTCCTCCAAATTTGCATACCAATGACCAGGAGCCCAGATTCCTTTCGTTCACTCTCACTCAATTAATGTTGACTGAGTATCCACTGAGGGAAAGGTACTGCTCTATTTTAAGAGTTAAAAAAAAAAAAAGATGAAACAATGCAGCCTAGGGAGATTAGGCACCGCACACAAATCTAACTCTAAAAAGGATAAAAGAAGCCCAGGTGAAATACTAGGTGTGGGCTCTAAATTCTGAGTCCCATCTCTGATAATTCCTTCTGGTAGGCCCCCTTATTTTCCCCTGTTCTAAATCACTTTTCTTTTCCTGGCTTGAACATAATATAACTCTTTTCTAACTTTGATCCCCTTCTTCTCTCCCTCTCTCTCATAATTATTAATATCAAGGATTAAGAAACTGATTTCAACTTACCCTTTCTTGTATGTCTTCATCATTACAACACACACTACATCTTTACAGTACAACTTAATTATCATACATTTGTCCCACAACAGCAGGTCTCCGCTGTCTTGTGACCTACATCAGTGGTCTGCAAAGTTTCTCTGCAAAGGGCAGACAGTTAATATTTTAGTCTTTATCTGACATACAGTCTGTTGCAATTGCTTAACTCTTTAGTTACATGTAGAAGCAGCAATAGACAATGCATAAGCAAAGGAGCGCTGCTGTGTTCCAATAAAACTTTATTTATGGATGCAAAAATGTGAACTTCACATAATTTTTAACATATTGTAAAACATGTCTCTTTTGATTTTTTCAACCATTTAAAAATGCAGAAACCATTCCTGACTCATGGACCATACAAAAACAGGCATCAGGCTAGATTTGGCCTATGGGTCCTCACTCAGAGGATATGTAGGGTAGAATGTGGTCCCAAACAATAGGATGCAGGCAAGGTGGAAAGAGGATGGGAGAAAGGAAGAGTGATGGATAGAAAGGTATAATATTTAAATCTGCTAGGAAGTTAAATTGTATAATGCCATTGCCCAGCATTTATGAGATTTTCATTTGTGCATAACTAACATAACAGGCAAAGTTCATATGAGCACTGGTAACTATTTTCATGAAACCAGTCCTAAATTTATGTAGCAGAGAATTCTGTTCATCAAAACTGTTTCCATTTCTTCTTGGTCAAGCAAGTAGGATACATTTTCCAGCCTCCCTCACAACAAGCTGTGGCCAAGTAACTAGTTGTCACAATGGAATGTGAGCTCAAATGAAATGCATCACTTTTAAGAGGGCAGCCCTCCTCCATGCCCTCTCCTCCCTTCCACCAGCTGAGTGTCTTTGAAGATGTGGCCCCACTGATGGTGAAGCTACAAGACTGAAGGAACCTTGGTCCCTCAAGGACTGCATATAGAAGAGCTGCTCGCTAACCAGGAGCATTCACCTTAGACTATTACAAGAGCTGTAAATATAATTCTCCTGCATTTGAGCATATATATAGATATACAGATAGAGATATAGAGAGAGAGAGATATAGATATACACATGGTCCATTACAAATCCAATGCTACCCTAATCAATACAGTTAAAGATGAGGTTATATCTCATTAATATTCATGCTTCTAGCATATGTCTCAGTGCTTGGCATAGTTGTTGGTGAGTAAAGGACCGACAAACTAAAAGAATGTATTATGGCTGTTTTGTAGTCTTCCATCTTCCACTGAGCTTCTTTTATGTTCTCTCCTGTATGTTACCACTGTCCTCCTGATACCACTTAGCTGCCCAAGTTTGTTGAACTGTATTAACATCTCCAGTCTTACCTAAATAATATTCTTGGAACATTACTTTTATTTCATTTTCTCTAAAACCTATGCTTATTCAGCTGAATAGAGCAGTTATTTTATGCTAAGGTGTAAATGGCTGTAAATGGCTTATTGGGTGACCATTATTCATAGAATGCAAAATATATATTCATATATTAAAAAATTTATGCCTTAATATGAAAAAAATCACAAAATTTTTCTCATGAATGAAGACTTCAAAGAGCTATACTTTGAGACCTATGATATTGATGACTACCTCCCACCTAAATAGACTGGATGCACACACAGGAAGAAGGGAAAACCTATAATATGTCTAAAGTATCCAAAAAACAAAAAACTTAATGCCAGGTTTTCACTGTCCTCAAGTCTTTATGGTTCTGAAATTTCTATTCTTGTCCTAACTCTTCCATTCTTCATTTTCATAGACATGTGAAATTTTAGATTTTGAAAGGACTTGGATGTCAACATGTCCAACCTCTCGCCTCTAGAGAAAAATGTTGCCATCATCAATAATATAATTCTTGACATAGTCAAAGAATTCTATCCCCTGTCTTCCCTTCACCAGGCTAAGTAGTCCCAATTCCTATAGGAATTTTTTGCAAATATATTTTAATCCATTAATCTTTTTCATTCTTCCTTCAGTTGTTCACTCTTTCTCAGGTTACAAAGTTCAAAAAGGGACATGAGAGTCTAAATAAAGACATAACCAACAAGGCCAGCCAGGCCTATGTATAGACAGAGTTGAAAGCTGCCAGCCTGGTTTGATTTGAGATGCAGAAAAGCTGCCGGTTCTCCTTTTCTCCAGCCCCACTCACCCAGCCAAAAATAGCTCCCCTATCTTGCCTGCCAACAACAATTTTCCCATCATTGGAGGCCTTTGCGAAAGGGGGCAGAGGAAAGGCAACTAATATTAATATTTCTTATGAAAATGTGCTTGGCTCTATGTTGGATACATTCTATACATTATTTCATTTAAATTTTACAAGTATCTTCAGAGGTTACTAATACATATAACATAAAGAGAGCAATTAATATTCAGTAAAAAATGAGAACATAAGCCCTGCAGTCAGACAGACCTAAATTTGAATTCGAGCTCCAACATTTATTGGCTGTGAGACCTTAGCTAATTTGTTTATCCTCTCAAAGGCTCAGGTTCCAGACCTATGCTGTTTACTATACCTAAAGTCTAGGATGCTGTGACAAACAAATGAGATAATCTATGTGCCTAGCCCAGTGCCTGCCTCCTGACAAATACTCAGTATGTGTGAGCCACTATTATGATTATCCCCATTTTACAGAGAAGCAAATTGAGTCAGAGAAGTTAAATGATTTGCCTCAGGGCACAGAGCTAGGAAGTGGGAGAGACAATATCTGAACCTAACTATGGCTCTGAAGCTTGTGTTCTTTCCACTACCGTTTCCAAAAACTCTTCAAACATTCATACATGTTGCCTGGGAGAAGCAGCACAAAAGTTCCGCCACCACAATTTTAGAGTATCCAACTTAGGAACCAAACATGTAGCCCTGAGATGATGTGAGTAAGTAGGTAAGGCTTTAGAGCTGGAGAGAATGAGTCAGAAGACAAGTTTCCAAGAAGGTGTGGCTCAAAAGGGAGGAGAGAACAAAAGGGCCACGAGAGAGCTTGACTGTCCAGGGCCGCCAGTTATGGACACTGGGAACATTTGAGAATTATGCCCCCAAAGCAGGGCAGGGTAGTGTTAAAAGTATACTTCACTTAATTTGCAACAGCCCTAACAGGAGCTTAAGAGTTACACAGCCGTTATACTCTGACCTGGACCTACTTCTGAAAGCATCCCAATTTTTTCAAATTGAGAGAGAAAACTATGAAAGAAAGTCAGGTATGTAATCAAGGAAAGAGACAAAGGGAAGCCTGAAGGTGAGCTTGCTTCATCCACCTTCTCAGTGTTAGCAGTCAAGCTAGAGTTCATACCTAGAGTTGATATTTGTTTTATGCCTTGTAGTATACATTGTACATCCACTCAAAATTTAGTGACGAAGTTCTTGACTCTGAAGCCAGACATGCAGGATTCAAATTATGGTCCTTTCACTTCTAGTTCTCTGATTTGGAGCAAGTTACCTCTCTCTCTGAGCCCTGGTTTCCTCATCCATACAATGGGGGTAGTAAGAGTAGCTGCGGAGTCAATGAGGACTCAGAGAATTAACACATGAAAGCAGAAGGTGCTCAACAGATATTAGCTGTGGTTATTCTCTTATTTCATCCTCACAATCAGTCAGGAAACTGAGACTGAAGATAGTTAAGTGGCTTGCCCACGTTTTCCCCAGCTAGTGATCAGAGAGATCCAAATGCAAAGGCAGAATTGATGGCTCCAAGTCTAGTCTTCTTCTACCTTACCATGCTGTTTCTGTTACACGAAAAATTGTGATATGAAAGGAAGAGATCAGTAACCTATTAAATGGTGCTTTGTAAATAATCTGAAACTTCCTTTTATTGCTTTACAGGCAAGACGGGACCTTGGATATTTATCTTTACCCAGTAGCTAAATGGCCATCCACATGTGGCCAAATGTCATTAGTGACAAAAAGCTAAAACTTCAACCTACTTGTTCATAATACAGAAATGAACAGATAAAATAAATGGAGAGAGCAAGTGTACAGCACTCTCATTTCTTTCCTGAAATACCCTGGACAAATTACTTGTTGAACTGCAACCGCTAACAACAGTTACTCATGCTGAATTAATGAAGGCATCACCATGCTCTCTTGTCATCCTCCCCAAAACAGGAACTGAAGTGGTAGATGGGTCCTATAAAGAGTCCTCTTTAGATGCAGTAATTTCAAATCTTTGGGAGGGCCATTGTGTAGTTAAGGGAATGGTTAGGAAAGCAGGGAGATGAATAAAAGCAGCATGGTAATACATAAAAATGTTAGGTACTAGATTATTTGTGAAAGAATCTGCCTTTCAAATCATAGGTAGTTAGAAAAATGTTTCTATTGCTCCCCATTGCTAACCAAATTAACATTTGCCCTCAAAATATGTGTGTGCGTGCCTACAGCTGTTGGCTGGACATAAATAAACAGACAGGCAAGCAAGCAAGCGTGTCTGCAACTCACACTGGTGGGGATACTACCTTGGAAAGATGCATGCTTAGAGAAGCCACTATCACCTCAACCCTTTGGGAGGACTTGGAGTGCCAATAGTTACGTTGAACTGCTCTGTATAACATCTGGAGCACTACTCTGGACAGACTGGAGCAGAGTTTAGGAAGTATTAACTTTAAACATGAAATTGCCACTTCCATAGGTCAAAACTTGTTGAATACCAGCCCTTTTATATGGTTCAGTTGCATATATTGCTGGGATAATAGAGATAAATCCTGAGGTAAGATCAATCACACTGAATAGGGGAGATGATTTGCCAAATGATAGATCCTAGTAATTAGGAAAGAGGTGGTTCTGTTGCAGAGAAACAGAGATCTAGTGTAACAATTGGGGTGCACCCATGAAAGACCTTCCCTGGAAGAGTTTCATGATCAGAGGATTCCCTTGGATCACAGGAAAACTCATACCCAGTGTAATCTTGAATGTCTTATATATATTGAAATTTTATTTTCCCCCAAACTATCACCACAGTCTTCATAAACATCAAAATCCTTATATTTTGAGTCAATGTGGAATGTGTAGTGATGTAAACAGAAGTAGCTCAGTTTAAATACGAGAGCCCCGACTCTCCCGAACACTCTGGGCTTATAATTCCTAATGGTGAGAAGAAATAGAGTCAGATGAGTGCAAGTATATCTCTACTGACCAAAATAAATAGTCAAATATTGTCTTTCTTCAGTTTTCTCCAGAACTTAAGTGTTCCCATAGGATCAGACTATTCCCTCATTCCTATTTGGCATTGGACTTTATTAAAAAGGGAGGAGAGATGACCAGCTGGCCTTAATAAGGGGGTAGAGTTTTCATAAGTGGTCTTTACAAAATTTAAAAAATAAACTTGATCATTCTTATCACTCAGCAAAGTGAAGTGAAACCTTTTGTCAATATCCAACCTCTTAGATGAAGGAGCCAGCAATGACTGTTCTGCCTCCCTGCAGTTAGGTAGCTCAATATTGAAAAGGGCCACGATGGCTCAGAGAAATCTGTTTTCATTGGTTCTGCTTTTCTCCGAAACACAAAAGGTTACCTGGGCCCATGGGTTGGTGCATCTACAAAATCTCGGCCCACTTCTAGAGGACTGTCAATGAGAAGTTTTTGCTCAGAATGAAAACCAGTGTAGGGAGGACAGGGATAGCAGGTGCAGGGGGAAAGTGATCACCCCAACTACATGGTGGCAAGAAAGTGAGAGTTATAGACTTAGCGATAGGGAAAAGCAGGCATTTCCAGCTACCATAACAGCCTCTTCAGTGACAAATCATCACCTTTGTGATCATCTCAAACCCTGAAAATAAGGCTAACCGAGCTGGGGTTTGCCTAAGGGCCACAGACCCAGAACTCCTGCCAGTATCAACATAAGGCTAGTAACTCTGATTGCCACAGGCATGAGCAGGAATAAGGACATCTACTGTCTAACAAGCACCCAATACCACAGACCCAATGCCCAAACCCCCAAGTCTGCCTGGCTTTCTCTGAGCCCTGAAATAATGGATTTAAAAGATCATAAATCATCTTTCTCAGACTGGAGTTTGCACAGGGCAATTCCTAGATAAACTTATGAGTTGAGAACACTCTGGAACCTTTCACCAAAACATGTAGGCAGGAATATGGGATGCCACAAAAACTTACATACCTCATTTTTGGTGTGCATTGCATTGCATTTATACATGTCCATATTTTCCATTCATCATGGAGATTCTTAAGAACAGGAACAACGCCTTAAATATCTTTATATCACCAAGCCTGTGATAGAGCCCAACACTAGAAACTCAATATATGTCTATTGAATGGATGGATGAATGTTCAACTTTATAGCAGTGCTGAAAAGATGTCCTAACCTAACATTAAATACTATACATTATTACTTTCTTTTTCCTCAAAGATATGAAGAGCTTTGACTCCAAATAAGAGACATGATATGTACTTATTACATACTAGCCTAGGATCCATCATTTGGTACCAAGTATATTGAGAGTAAGGAAAAATGCAAAAAGGAAAAAAAAAACTACTTGCTGAAATATACCATCTTTGAACAAAGAAAGTCATCCCATTTTGCCACATTAAACATTTCAGCATTGCAGCTGCTCCAGTGTGTGCTCCTCCTATAAGGAAGGCTTCCCACTTGGGGAAGAGTACAATAAATGATATGAGGTTAAACAAGGTCCCCAAAGAATCTAAAATCAACTCTTAGTACAAGCCTCAATAGGGTCTTGAGGTGCTTTATAAGAGAAACAGCAGATTCTCTCCTACTTTCCACACAACTCATTTTCGAAAGTCAGTACCTTCTGAAAACAGTGAACACTGACACCAAAGGAAACATAAAAATGTGACAAGAACACTATAGAATAAGGCATAAGGGACACTAAGGTTATGAACCCAAAGAAAATTATACAATAAGAAGAATGTATTGCTTTAAGTTCAGAGCAGGTAAAGTAGGTTCAGAGTAAAATAAAAACCCAATATTAAAAACAAAGAATAGAGCAGAATGAATAAGCTGTTTGGAGATTCAAATTTTACAGTTAAGAAAGTTCAGGAATGTTAGCCAAGTAAAGATAAGAGACTGCCAGGGAAATGTAACATCCAGTAAAAGCAAAGAGAAAAAAGTAAGTATTTTTTGTTGCCTTCCCATATTAAAATTTTTGTAGAACTTTAAAAAGCGTGTTGGAGGAAATTTACTTATTTTTTCCCAATTATATAATTTTGGAAAGCCACAGTCATTCTCAGCAATATCTGGAGGTATTACATCAGAAAAGTTCGTAGTAGAAATTTCAAAATAAATTTTTAAAATGTCCGGTGTGGCTATGAATACAGAAAGAAGATCATTTCGGCTCTACAGCTGAAGTATCTATTAAACTATAATGATATCAACTGTGTAAATGACAGATAAAATGAGCCAGACATGTTAAGTGGCATGTTCATGTTTCTATGCTTGTTGACCTTTTGAGTATTTTGAAAAAAATATTGTAAGGATAATGTTTGATTGCTCTAATTCCCCCCTTAATATTTAATAGAGAGTCAATAATAGTCCATGGTCCTGCCTTACCAAGCATGTAATTATTTATTTCTATGTGGACATGAATTAGTAGAGGTTGATTGCTTTATGTTCACATCAACAATGTTAACCAAACATGTTTCCAATGATGGCCCTAAACTAAACACAAATTTCAACACAGCCACACTAATCACGCCTGACTACATGAATTATGCAAATTATAAAACCGAAACATGATTTTATATTAAATAACTGAAGTTCACAATCTGTTATCAATAGTTTCAACAGAATAATCCAAAAAATAATCAGAGCTATTTAGTGTGGTTTAAATCTAGGGACAAGCAAGAGAAATTTAACATGGCTATCATAAATAAATGTCAACAACATATGGGCAAATGAGACTAGACCCATTTTATGTGTTATCCTCTTTGTTACTAGCAAAAAATTAACCTGGGCTACATCTCTTGGGTTAGTGGTAGTAAAAAATGGCAAAAATAATACAGAAAATAGGAATACAAAAGAAGAATAAAAATAAGAACAAACTGAGAAAATTCCTGCAGAGAGGTGATTTGGAAGGCTAGCATATTTCCAATAGCTAAATAGATTATAATCTTGACTAACTGTTTTATTGCGGGTTTTAGTACCTTTTATTATACCAAAAATAAGAAATTAAACTTAATCACCCATATGTTCTTATGAAAAAATTATTTGTTGAATATTGTCATTGGTCTTTCATAACAGAAGAAATTTACATATGGGGATTGCTCTGAGCATCTCCCCAGACCTAGGTCTAAAGAAAAAAAAAAAAAATGCAAGGAAATCGAAAAAAGTTGGTCTCAGCCTGAGATAGTTTTTTTTTTTATTAAATGAACATATAAACATGCGTGATTTATCTTTTTATTGGCAGCATCAGGCAAATGTTCTGTACATTTTTTTCTTCAAAATACTCTTTGATCTAAGAACAAATCTAGATAGTATTTGAAGCTAGTATTATTAGAGAAATCAGGCATTCTTTCTTGATTTCTGTGATTCTTTTTAGTATTGCTGAGCAAATATTAGTAATTTCTATGTCTTGAGGAGGCTGAATTTGAATGGAAAATTACTAGCTTTATGATAATCACTTACAGACTTTTAAATTAAGCTGTCAATATTTTCAATAATGTATTTCACTCTTGCTTTAAATGTTTAGTTGGATAAGCACTTCCTTTCTCCACTTGCTCCAGCTACTGCTAATTCAATATAGTCATTGAATAGGGTATCATGCTTCCCCCTAAATAAGCAAGAATTAAAACCACAATCTGTAGGGAAAAGCTCATTATGGCTAGCTTGTTGGAATTGATCAGATTTAATGCAGCAATGTTACCTGATAACCCTCAACTTAATTGTCTCAATCATTCATTCTAAAACTATTCTCATACCCTGGCAACTTTTCCAAAAACTTCCAGAAATCTGACCCGATGACCGAGCTTCTGTCTGGAGGCTGGCACCCAACACTATTTCCATGCAAAGAAAACTCCAAAGAGTCATTATCACTACATTGGTACTTGGAGAGTTCCAAGAGAAAAGTTCCCCCTCAATACAATCTCATCAGCAAATATACCTGATATAGATTAATACTGATATATTTTTCAAGAAAATTACATATATCTACATATATCTTTGCATGTGTTCGCACAAGCTAATTTTTTCCAATTTGATTTCTTCATTTACACTTTTAAAAATTGAAGACACTGAAGTTTTTCTTGAACTGTA
>NW_012155840.1:1548202-1560539 GCF_000956105.1 Propithecus coquereli
AGTTTATATGCTTTCTTTTTTTATTATTTCAAAATATTAAGGGGGTACAAATGTTTTAGGTTACATGGATAGCTTTTGTAATGCTTGAGTACTGGCTATAGGTATTCCTATCAACCAAATAGTGTTCATTGTACCCATTAGGTAGGTTGTAGTGCTGGAAGTCCTAACCAAAGCAATCAAGCAAGAAAAAGAAATAAAGGGCATCCATATCAGGAAAGAGGAGGTCAAACTATCAATTTTCACTGAGAATAAGATCATCAATCTAGAAAACCCCAAAGATTCCACCAAGAGTCTCCAGTAATTAATAAATAAATTCAGCAAAGTCTTGGGATACATAATCAATGTACATAAACCAGTAGCATTTCTATATATCATTAACAGTTAAGTTGAGAGTCAAATCAAAGACTCAATACCATTCACAATAGCTACAAAGAAAATAAAATATCGAGGAATATAGTTAACCAAGGTGGTGAAAGATTGATTCAAAGAACTATAAAACACTGAGAAAAGAAATCACAGAAGATACAAATAGAAAAACATATCATGCTCATGGATACATAGAAGGAACATTGTTAAAATGTCCATACTACCCAAAGTGATTTACAAATTCAATGAAATCCCCATGAAATTACCAAGATTTAGAAAAAATAATTCTATGCTTCCTTTGGAACCAGCAAAGAGCCCAAATAGCCAAAGCCATCTTGAGCAAAAAGAACAAATCTGGAGGCATCACATTACCAGACTTCAAACTATACTACAAGCCTATAGTAACCAAAACATCAGGTACTGGCACAAAAATAGAGACATAGACGAATGGAACAGAACAGAGAACACAGATATAAAACTATCTATAACCAACTGATCTTCAACAAAGCAAACAACAATGTACACTAGGGAAATGAAGTCCTATTCAATAAATGGTACTGGGAAAATTGGATAGCTACATGCAAAAGAATGAAACAGGACCCCTACCTCTCACCACTTACAAAAATTAATTCAATATGGATAAAATACTTAACTCTAAGGCATGAAACCATAAGAATTTTAGAGAAAAATGTAGGAAAAACTCTTCTAGATATGAGCCTGGGCAAAGAATTTATGACTAAGACCCCAATGGTAATTATGGCAACAATAAAAGTTAATAAATGGGATTTGATTAAACTAAAAAGCTTCTGCACAGCTAAGGAAACAATCAACAGAGCAAATAGACAACGAACAGAATGGGAGAGAATATTTGCAAGCTATACATCCAATAAAGGGCTAATATCCAGAATTTACAAAGAACTCAAGCAAATCAGCAAAGAAAAAAAAACCTATTATTAACAAAAAGTGGGCAAAATACACAAACAGGACCTTCTCAAAAGAAGACAAATGGCCAATAAACAAATGAAAAAATCCTCAACATCATTAATCATCAGAGAAATTCAAATTAAAACCATAATGAGATGTTACCTTACCCTTGTTAGAATGGCTTTTATTAAAAAGTTCAAAAATAATAGATGCTGGCATGGATACAGAGAGAATGGAACACATATACACTGTTGGTGGGACTGCAAATTAGTACAACCCTTATGGAAAACAGTATTGAGATTCCTCAAAGAACTAAAAGTAAACCTATCATTCTATCCAGCAATCCCACTACTAGGTATCTACCAAAAGGAAAAAAAAGAGTTAGCATAAAAAAGACACCTGTACTCGAATGTTTATTACTGCACAATTCACAATTGCAAAGATGCGGAATCAACCCAAGTGCCCATCAGTTCATGAGTGGATTAATAAAATGTGGTATGCATATACCATGAAGTACTACTCAGCCATAAAAAAGATGAATGAATACCTTTTGCAACAATCTGGCTGGAAGTAGAGATCATTCTCCTAAGTGAAGTGTATCAAGAATAGAAAAACAAACACCACATATACTTACTATTAAATTTAAACTAATCAATGAGCACATGTGCACAGAGGGAAGTAAAACTCAGTGGAAGTCAAGCATGGGGAAGGAGGGAGGAGCGGAGGGGCAAAAACCTGTACCTTTCCTTTAAAAATCAATTAAAGGCTGGGCAGGGTGGCTCATGCCTATAATCCTAGCACTCTGGGAGGCTGAGGTAGGAGGATCACTTGAGCTCAGGAATTCAAAACCAGCCTGAGTAAGAGTGAGACCTCATCACTATTAAAAGTAGAAAAATTAGCCAGATACAGTGGTCCATGCCTGTAGTCCTAGCTACTCGGGAGTCTAAGGCATGAGGATCGCTTGTGCCGAGGAGTTTGAGTTTGCAGTGAGTTATGATGATGCCACTGCAGTCTAGCCCAGGTAAGAAAGCAAGACTCTGTCTCAAAAAAAAAAAAAAAAAAGAAATCAGTTGGAAAGGAAGACATGAACTCTTTAATGTCTAGGATTCCTATTTTTACATTGTAATAACATTTATCGTAAACATATAATCAAAATAAATCATCTTTATTTAAAACCGTGTCTTTAGAACAGCTGCAAATTAGTAGACAAACCAAGGCACCTATTTTTTACTTTTTCTAATTAAATTTCCCAATCTTCCTAAGGCATTTAAACAGTATGGAGAAATGATATAAGTGAACAAAGGAGTGTGTGATTGTGTGTGTGTGCGTGACCTCTAAACTCTGCACAATGTACTTTCAGATATTTAATAATCCTGTTACAGTAGTAAATTCATTTGAAAAGGAAAATAAAACTTTCTGGAGAATAATCGTTATGCCCAATTGTTAAAAATATTGTTAAAAAAATAAAAAGTTGAAGTTGCCTAGGAGATATCAAAGAGCATAGCACTCCAGTGACTTAATACCTTAATACCCAATATAAGTATTATTATCACCTTTGTCTGTGAATCTTCACTGAGGTGGAGCAGAGACATGGTATCTTTCACTATCGGATCTGAAAAGCTCTTCAGCACCATAGTCATCACCCTTATTTCACAAAAGAGAGAACATTCACAATTTCACACCTAATTAGTAACAGCCAAGGGACTAAAATATAGATCTGTCTCCCAAGACAGATTCAGCCTTCTCCCAAGACATCTCACTCTTATTTTTAAAAAATATATCACGAAGTCTTACAAGTTGGGTAATATTTTTTCACTATAGGCAAGTTTTTTGAAAAATTTGATTTCTTAGAAAAACTGAGAATATCAGGTACAAAATGGTTTGGGTTTTTTTGTTTTTTGTTTTGCAAAATACATTTCCACATCATAGAAAAAGTTAACATAAAAGTCTAATCTGATGGATGATATCTGGCTCCATTTCTCAGGCTGAGGCTGGAGTCTTGGACCTTACATAGAAAAGTTATAAACATGGATGTTTACATAAAATGTCTCTTCATCCTAAAATATCTGCTTTTAACTAGAATTCATCCAAGGACTAACTGGAGCGGTTGATGGAATATACTGTACTTTATTTCCATCATTAAAGCTTTCTTTTCAGGAGGTTTCCATTTCTAGTCCTCCCCCTTGGTTCTGTTCTTTAGTTTATTACCTCCCATAACTCCCTCCCCCAGTTCTAAGATTTTTCTCTATCCCACAGTTCCCTAGCTTTCTACCTCCTTTTCTTCCCATTCTATTGTTGCAAACATACTTACAAAGAATCTTTCAATCTTTCAAGGACCTTTCCAACAATCAAATCTCCCTCTTTTGTGGGGAGGCTGTTCATTCAGGTTCCTGATGGGTGCCACTGTCACCACTTCACAATTCTTCCCTGGACACAAGCTACTGCTTTCCATGCAAACTTCCTTTAGCCTGGACGAGCAACAACTGGACAAACAAACCCAAGTGTGTGTCTGTTTGGAGAGCTAAGACATCAGCCACATCAGGAAATGCAGTGAGTCAGAAAACAATGTCGGGTATTGACTTAAAGTAGGTGGTTGAGAGGAATGTTTTTGAATGCCTAGTTCAGAAAACAAGTCTGTAAATAGATATTTTCTGCATCTTACAGTTGAGGAAACTGAGGCCCAGAGTCCTCGGTGTATCCAATTCAAGTCAGTCTCTTTAAACAGGGTTAGCCCATGACTGAAAATTATACAAGAGTTGCATAGCATTTCACCTTAGGGTTAAGGTCTCCACAAGCAAAGTTAGTCAGGACCATTTTCTGCTATCTACAAAGGCACCCTTCCCCGCCTCCTCCTCCCCTCTCCTCTGCTGATTCTCTGACCTCCACTGCAGATACTCACCACAGGCCCTCTTGTCTATTAACCTTTTCTGGCTAGACCACATTAGACGTTCTTTCACAGGAGAGGGATATCATTATTCACGCCCCACCTTTCAAAGATAGGTTAGCTAAGAAATCATGAAACTGCCTCTCTGTGAGCTAGTAAGTGTTGGAATTAAAATTAAAACCTATTGGGACCAATGGAACGCACACTCTAACACCAAAACTTTATATTCCTTCAACTACTCTTTGCAACAGTTATTAACATCTGTTCCTTTTTATATTACTACAGAAATTACCTTTGGGGGGTTTATAAAAAGATATCGAGAACTGTAGCAATTACTACATTAAGAATGAGAGTAATAATAGTTAACATTTTATGTAATGAATATCAAGTTCTGAGATATGTGCTTTATGAATATCTCACTTAATCCTCATAAAAATTATGAGGTAGGTACTATAGTCCTGCGTAACTCAACGACACTGAGAAATGGGTCAGGCAATTTCATCATTGTGGGAACATCACAGAGGGTAGTTACACAAACCTAGTGGCGTAGCCTACTACACACCTAGACTATATGGTATAGCCTATTTCTATACAGCATGTTACTGTATTGAATACTTGAGGCCATAGTAACATGATGGTAAGCATTTGTGTATCTAAACATATGTAAACATAGAAAAGGTACAGCAAAAATACGATATTATAATCTTATGGGACCGCTCTAGTATATCCAGTCTGTCATTGACTGAAATGCCATTATTCGGTCCATGATTATATTATCTTCACATTTTTCAATGGGTATTTTTTTGTCTTGACTTTGTTTTCTTAATTTAAATACATAAACCTGACTATCGAAGAGATGTAACTCTGATAAGATTACTTTAAAGACCACATGCAGAATCTCAAAAGGCCACATGTAGAATCTTCAAAGAGTATTTTATATACTTCTAATATTTCAAATAAATTAGATTATAGAGATGAGAACAAAAGGTAAATGGCATTTAAAATACATTCATTCAATTTCGGGACAATCCTTCTGAACGATTATGTATAATACTTTAATTTTTTCACCTCCATAAAAAATGACAAATACCTGTCTTAAATGTGCAGGTAAACTGGTTGAAGAAGTTTGTATTCTGCATTTATTACCAGATAAATTCAAATTATTTCTATCCTCCCTAGAATTTTGGTTATTGACTTTAAGTTTTAAAAACAGAACAGGGACTTTATTAAAACAAAATATTTGAATAAGCATTAAAAATGCTCATATTTATACTTCTACAACTCACACTGCCTTTAATACAGACTAGATTAAGCTAAGGACTCACCTTACAGCTCTTTCAGTATAGGTTGAGTGAAAACGTGTTATTGTGGATAAGGAGTATGGCTAAAAGTTTCTATACTGATAAGCAGAATCGAGACTGACATAGTCACCAGGTAAGGGAGAACATGCCATAATTCTAAATTTATCAATACAGAATATATTTTTTAAAAGTTACTGCAAATATGAAGATACAGGGTATGCCTCCAATCTAAAAGCATAGCATGAAGTATGAGGCTATACCACAAAGAACTGCCATTTTAAAGATCAAAACTTATCGAATATAATATTTATATAAATTAATGAACAGATAAATACAGATTGAAGGAAAAACCTCTTCTTAATTGCACAATGCAAATCAATAAAGGCAACAGAATGAGGGAGTTAGAAAATCCCCATTGGATAGGTGAATGTTTGATGAGGCCTGGGATAGTCACATAATTTCAAAATATTCCTCCACAAATTCCTTATTAGTTATAAAGGTTGACTTTATAATGGTACCTTTAGCGTGGAGAAACTGGGTAGATACCACTTTAATTAGTGACAAAATCTAATACACCAACACTGGGACAACCTAACATATTGTACTTCGTGATAGGGTTGGTCCAAAAAGGACAAAAAAAATTCATCAGTTCTTTGAATATTTTTTATATAAAAAGTATAGCCTGTGCTCATGTTGGTAGCATATATACTACAATTGGAACAATACAGAGAAGACTAGCATGGCCCCTGTACAAGGATGACAATGCAAATTTGTGAAGCATTCCATATTTTTGTTTTAAATACCAACATTATTTTTGCAGACCTCAAAAAAATAGATCTCCATTTCATGTGGAATCAGAAAAACCCTGAATAGCTAATGCAATATTAAGTAATAAAAGCAAATTGGGAGGCATCACTTTACCAGATTTCAAGCTATTCCACAAGGCTATAGTAACCAAAACAGCATGGCGCTGGCATAAGAACAGAGACATAGACCAATGGAACAGAACAGAGAACTCAGATATGAATTTGATCTTTGACGAAGCAGACACTGGGGAAACACACACTGGGGAAAAGAATCCTTATTCAATAAATGGTGCTGGGAAAATTGGATAGCCACATAAAGAAGACTGAAGCAGGATCTGTACCTCTCACCAAAATTAATTCATGGTGGATAACAGACTTAAACCTAAGGCATGAAACTATAAGAATTCTAGAAGAAAATGTTGGGAAAACTCTTACAGACATCAGCCTAGGCAAAGAATTTATGAAGAAGACCCCAAAAGCAATCATAGCATCAACAAAAATAAATAAATGGGACCAGATCAAATTAAAAAACTTCTGCACAGCCAAGAAAACAATCAGTAGAGCAAATAGACAACCTACAGAATGGGAGAAAATATTTGCATGTTACACATCCAATAATGGCATAATTCTGATAATCGGAATCTACAAAGAACTCAAGCAAATAAGCAAGAAAAAAATCAAACAACCCCATTAAAAAGTGGGCAAAAGACACGAACAGAAACTTTTCAAAAGAAGATAGTCTAATGGCCAAGAAACACATGAAAAAATGCTTGATGTCCCTAATCATCACGGAAATGCAAATAAAAACCACAATAAGATATCACCTAACTCCAGTGAGAATGGCTTTTATCAAAAAGTCTCAAAAAAAAAAAAAAAAACAGATGCTGGCTGGCATGGATGTAGAGAGAAAGGAACACTTATACACTGTTGGTAGGACTGCAAACTAGTACCTCTATGGAAAGTAGTATGGAGATTTCTCAAAGAACTAAAAGTAGATCTACCATTTGATCTAACAATACCACTATTTGGTATTTACCCAAAGAAAAAAAAAGACATTTTATAAAAAAGACACTTGCATTCGAATGTTTATAGCAGCACAATTCACAATCACAAAGATGTGGAACCAACCCAAATGCCCATCAATACATGTGTGGATGAATGAAATATGGTATATGTATACCATGGAGCAATACTCAGCCATAAAAAAAGATGATGATCTAGTATTTTCTGTAACAACATGGATGGAACTAGAAGCCATTCTTCTTAGGGAAGTATTGCAAGATGGAAAAACAAACACCACATGTACTCAATACTACACTGGAACTAATTAATCAACATTTATGTGCACATACGGAAGTAAAACTCAAGAGAAATCAAGTAGGTGGCGGGGGGAGGAGGGGATGGGTAAGTTCACACCTAATGGGTATAATGCACACTAACTGGGTGAAGGGCACACTTACAACTTTGACTCATACTATAAAAAAGCAAATTATATAACCAAAACGTGTGTACCCCTGTAAAATTCTGAAATTAAAAAAAAAGTAAAGCCTGAATCTAGTCATAAGGAAACATCAGGAAAATCCAAATTGAGAGTCATTCTACAAAATAACTAGCCTGAACTCTTAAAAAATGACAAGATCAAGAGACACAAAGAAAGGCCAAGGAACCACTCTAAATTAACGGAGAGTACAGAGACATAAATATAGAGCCTGACCCTGGGTTGGCTCCTGGGCCAGGAAAAAAATTGTTATAAAGGACATTATTGAGAAAATTGAGAACATATGGAGCTGGCCTACGAATTAAATAATAACATTGTATCAATGTTAAATTTTCTGATTTTGTAGTGGTAGTATAGATATAAGAGAATATCTTTGTTCTTAAGAAATACAAACTATAGTGTTTAGAGGTAAGAGGATACAATGTCCCAAATTAATATCATATAGTTCAGAAAATATATGAATACATGTAAATATATAGAGAAATGATAAAGCATTTGGGGCAAAAATGTAAACATTTCATGATTGTCCATCATTATAAGTCACAAAGAAGTTTTTAAAAGTAAAACTAGTCACCATATCATATGGCTCCATCTAATATTTACATATTTATCAACATATATACTCAGCTAAAAACTACTTAGGAGCTAGAAACAACTTACTAAAGTAGTCACAATTAAAAGCACCAAGATCGAGTATGTGAACCTGGATGAAATTCAAATCAATATATAAACATGCTAAATACATCGTCAGTAGTTGACATTCTCACAGCAGACACTGCATTTCTTAAATCATATTTTTTCAATAGCTTTTTGGCCCAAGACACAACACAGGAAATTATTTGAGCCAGTCGAGTGGGACATCCCCAAATGAGCAGTCACGTCATCACTGATATTGCATCTCACTTTTTACTTGAGTTCATAGCATGGAAAAGTAATTTATCTCCCTGAACATGTTTCATAAGAAAAACAGAACTCGTCTAAATTTTTTCCAAGAAATCCTGGGGCAATAGTAAATTCTGCATCCAAAATTTTAAAGGCACAGTTTACAACTTGAAATACTATTGTCAAAATATAGCCTGTGAAATATTTTCATAAAACTCAAGGTAGAACAATGTTAAAAAAAAAAAAAAAAAACCTGAAACCTATTCTGAGTACATTCCTGCAAGGGTCAAGCAACATCAGATTACTCAGCACTGTACTTCATATTGGTCTTCATAATAAACTGGATCCCAGCATACTGTACCACATAGCACTAAAGATTCAGAATGGAGACACTGCAACATCATAAAATAATTTCTGAAGTGATAATTCATTTTACAGATGGATTCAATGCTAAATACACCCATGCAAAAAAAAACGGAGGGGATTTTAATCTAATCACAGTAGCAATGCATTCGTTTTTCCAAAAACTTCAAAAACTAAACAAAATAAAGGCAAAAATAAAAAATCATCTCAGCATGCAAAGATAACAACACTCTTAAAATTTTGGTATGTTTCATACCAGCATAAATCTATACATGGCTCCAGCCATCCATTTATTTTTATATACAAAATAAGTACATTGTAATATATAGTTTATACATTGCTGTTTTTCCAACTCTAAGCATTTTCTTGTGTTTTGTTTAACATATTCATGTCATAACAATTCAAATGCTGTTATAGAAGGTGGAACAATATTTCCAGGACACAGGAAAACCGCCAACCAATGATGGAGATGTTTAAAGATATATCTCAAGGTTTGTTCACCTGTGGGAAAACACTAAATTGAACCTCAATGTTAAGACTGCATAGGAATGAAGAAGTTCTTCTTCCTTTTCCTCCCAGTAAGACCACATGGTGCACTGATTCTCACTACTGCGGAATGCACCATAGCTCTGTTTGTATTAGGACATTCACATTGTCTGCTTGGTCTCTCTTGGCTCAAAATCTCAATTACCTGGTGAGGCTAGAGTTACAGTTTCTATGATAAACTTTTTTTTCCTGTAGAAAGCCAGTAGACCTACTTGAACATCTCTCCTATTCCATTAACCCTGATTCCATTAGCACTTGTAACTAAACAACCTGCCCACACCACAATCTGGCCTCAGCCTCCTTTTCAATACCACCTCCCTCCTGTCTGTATCTCAGAGCCCCATCACTCTGCTCTCACTACTGTTGCCTACATGGGCCATTTGATCTCCCATCTCCATATCTTTAAGGCATTCCGTCCTCCCAGAATATCCTTTGATCTCTTCTATGTTGAATATATATACTCATATATGAAATTATATATGATCATCATTGCCTTCCCTCATCCTCCCAATCAGAATTATTCTGTCCTTCCTCTGCGCTCCTAAAACACTTCATTGTATGTCAATTAATTTATTTTTTTCTTTCATGCTAGTGTTTTCTGTTTTTGCATTTTTAAGTTATATCATTTCCCACAGAGAAACCTTCTTGAGGGCATGGCTGTGTTTTAGTCTTTGCTATTTCTGTGCAATTTTAAAATAGTATCTTGATCATATTAAATGTTTGTGTAATGAATAAACTGATGAACAAAAATAGGAAAATATCAAAAGGCTTTGGATAACAGGGCAAACGAAACAAATTATGGGAAATCTGGTGTACTATGTGTAAGTTAATTATTCAAAGCACAAAAAACATGGCTGAGATAACTGTGTGACTTTGAGTTTTAAGGGGAAGACAAACCTCAGCATATATTCATTTTATTCCAAATTTTAACTACTTCCAGAATCGATATTGGCACAGGAGACGTCAACCTCTCCAAAGTTTTGTATTGGCTCCACCAACCGCCTGTATTCTTTACTTTCCAATGCCCCTCCACAGGAAGAGTTCCATATTATGCAAAATGAAAGTGTGGGGCCTTTTGTTTAAAATTATGAAGGGCCTCAGGATGGTGACAACAGAGCCCTTCTAAGCACTACGTATGTCAGTGCTGCCTGTAAAAAATGTCTGTCTGCAGTTTTTCATTTTTTCCATTGAGGTAAAAATCAAAGATTCTCACACAAAGTGAATACTGATTTCATATTAAACTCTCAAAGAAATGGAACAGAAAGAAGGGTCCAGAATTTTAAAATTCTTCTCAGACCTATTATCCAAGTTTCTTTCTTGTCCTGTGCACAGAATCCTCTGGAATATATTTCCTTTTCAGGTCTACTTTTAAATTATTTTTTTCAGGTTCCTCATCATGCAACAAAATGCTCGCAAACTTTTTCCAAAAGAAGAGTAGGGGATGCTTTATTACATTCCAATCTCTGTTGATGAATGTTTTGCTTTTTTTGGTTATGGATTCTGTTCGTTTAAGTTTTAGCTAAATTAAAAAAAAAAAAAAACAGACTCTCAGATCATCTCAGTGTCCAACACAAGAAAATTTCTTTTGCTAAAAAGTCAAATGTATAGAATTGACTCCAGCCTTATAAGACCCATTATTTTTAAAAGCATTTCATCTGAGTGCAACTTGCAACATGAGCCTTTCAGTGGGGTGGGGACAGAGGAGGGAAGTGGTGGGGAGGGAGGAAGAGGGAGACCAAGGCCAATAGGAGAGCCCACCAGAGGTATGCTGGCTTATAATTAATGGCATGAGGTTACAACTTGCAGCTGACAACAGTTACAGTAAAAGGTCAGCCTCCTGCTGCAATTTGCATTTACTGATTTGGAGTGGGCTGCAGTCTTCCCTTTCTCTCACTCCCTCAGGGCTGGCTGTCTAACTGATCCCTGTTGCATGCCTTTCTTTATTCCAGCAAAGATTCTCTTTCACACTTTACACAAACATGCACCCACACCCTCACACACACTCCCACGGAGGCACATGGACTCGAAGACAGGGGACATTTCTGCGGCTTGTGTATCAGGGGATCTGAGACTTTGGATGCTGCTGCCAAAACTGACTACATTCGTCTGCCAAGTCCCCTCCCTCTTCCAGTGACATTTGGAAGGACAAAGGGGGCAAATTAAAATAGGCCTTATATCCAGCAGCTAAGACATCCACTGCTGAGCATAGAGCAATTTTGGTGTCAAAATCATTTCGTCTGAAGTGCTCGATGCCTTGAGGAATCTCTACCTCTGGTGGAAATAAAAAAGGGAAAATGATGGTGGAGTGGAGGAGAGGGTGGAGAAACAGCCAGCTGGAAAACTCCCCGGGCTCTATGCGGTTAGGGCAGGTGCCGACCCTCTCTGGGAAGCTGGGTATTTAGAGGAGTGGAGATCTCTCTCAACACACCAGGCTACCTCACCATGCTCCACTCTGAACCAATGCTGCTCCACAAGAGAACATGTTTGCAGACATCAGCCTCCTGTCAGCCCCTATGGACACCCTCATGCTGGCAGGTGTAGACACCGCTCTGCTCCTCTTCATCCCCATCCCTACACCTGGGCAACCCACTCCATACAGCTCCCTGTAGCCCCTATTCAAATTTCCCCATCTTCCATCCTAATGATTCCCAAAATTCAATCAATCATTTGTGCTTTATCCTTCATAACTGATACTTCCAGTTATTACTGACTAGTATCATTCTTTTTTTTTTTTTTTTTTTTTTTTGAGACAGAGTCTCACTCTTTT
>NW_012155840.1:1560649-1597346 GCF_000956105.1 Propithecus coquereli
TTAGTTGTCCAATTAATTTCTTTCTATTTTTAGTAGAGACGGGGTCTCGCTCTTGCTCAGGCTGGTTTCGAACTCCCGAGCTCAAACAATCCGCCTGCCTCGGCCTCCCTGAGAGCTAGGATTACAGGTGTGAGCCACCGCGCCCTGCCGACTGGTATCATTCTTGACTTAAAATTTTTCTTTTAATGACTTGCTTTTCTTAAATAAAATACATGCATTTTTAATGGAAACTTTTCATCACTGCTAAATGGAAACCAGTATCACTTATAAACAGAAGAGAATATTTAAAGTGAATGCTAAATTAGAGCAATAAAAAATATTCATTCAAGAACCCCTGAAAGGCATCTTATGGTCCCCTTACCCCTCGTTGGGAAGCAATGTTTTTATCTAGGTCTACTTGAGACAAGGAGCTAATCTAATCACTTTGAGGTAAGATGTCTTCATCAGTTGTATCTCTACCTGGTATTCTGTCCAGATAACAGATTCATGTTCCTGGATACCTTCTTGGTCAATCCAGAGGAGAAAAAAAGTCAAAATTCTCAGAATTAAGCCATCGAGTTCCTTTGAGTGGAAACTCTCCACCTCCCTTCTCTAAACTTCACTCTGAAAGACTGAAGAGTGAACAAACAAATGAATGAAAACCTCTCAGATGCTGAGCAGGGCTAGAAGCGCCATTTTGGATCTCATAGGTTTCTGCCTAATCCACTTATAAGACCTTCGCTATACAACCTGTCCATAAATATTGGGCTTTTCCTCTATTTTGCAAGTATTTACTGAGGACTCAGACCTGGTGCCTGAGATCTAACTAGAGATTCAGAGAACTCAGTTTAGCAGGAGAATTGGGCTTACAGAATCCCAAATCCCTTTAGAGTTGTCTAATTTGATGATCTTCATAGGAGAAAAAAAGGAAGACCATTTCAAAGTTCGATTCACATGTAACCTTCAGATTTAGAATTCAAGTCTCAAGCCCAGCTCCAGGCTGTCAGGTACAATGGCAGTCAATATAGTGATGCCAAGTACAGCCTGTCCCTAGCCTGAGCATCCAGACCCTGTCAGGGACAGGGATAGTGGGCTGATGGATTATTCACGGTAGGAAGAGGTGGCTGCACACACGGATGGGATACACAAGGTGGCTCGTAAAACTTATGAGCCATGTTCTGTGGTATGACCTGGGTGAGGGATGGTTCAGCTTCAGTGGAGGGATAATTAAAAACAATTAAGTGTTGCTGGAGAGATGGCAGAATTCAGCTCAGACTTCAGGGCTGTGCAAACCTGGTCTGGGTAAGGGGCAGGAGTCCAAGGTCCTCCTCCCTTTCTTTACTTAAGGGAGAAAAAAAAAAAACCAACAGATTGTTGAGCCATGGTGTCACCAAGAGGACATGATCTAATGGGGTCTGAAAAATATCTTTGCCCTCCTTTGCTTCCCAAGGTGCTGGACTGTGTTCTCAGACAATGTTGATGCAAAAGAAAAGAAAGTAATTCACATTCATTAATGTATTCCTTTCTCTGATTTCTTGGCCATCACCTTAAGGAGAAGGGCCTAAGGGAATGAGATAAAGAGGAAAAGAAAGTGATCTGGAGAAGAAAGAGTGGAAAACAGTATTTAAGGACCGTTTTAGGTAGAAACACGAGAGGCACAGGGTCATGGAGCATAGGGTAGAACAGAGCCAGGAGAATCCTGCAAAGGCAGGGGCTGGGTGCTGCTTTAGGACCAGAGCCAACACTAACCTAATATATTGCCTTGGTTTCCTAGGAAACTGGGAATGCTAGTACTTAGAAGGCGGTTGCAGGTACCAGGTAGGTGGTAGCCTCTCTAATAGTCATCTATAATTACCATTTATTACTCTTAATATTATAACCTGCTTGGTAAGTTTGTTTTGAGTCCCTCTTGTAACTATAATCCTTTTCTTTGGGGAAAAATAATAATTGTTATCATGTCATCCCCTCCAGAATGAATTAAGGAAAAAGGGCTAGATTAAGATTAAATGTGCCCAAATCTTTGTGGAAAGAACAAACTAGGCATCCGGATCCCTGAGCTCTTCACTGCCCGCTTCCCAGAGGAAAACAAGAACAGAGATTTTACACACAGGGTGTCAGTTATTATCCATCACCACCTGACTAGTGTTGAAGGGGCAGAAAACAACCCAGGAAGTTTGGACATCACAGCTGTGACAATACACTGCTCGTTGTATTCCTTCTGACTAAGGAAAGCAAAGGTAAGATTTTATCCAGTCCTACCTGAGACACCTCAAAGAACTTCAAAAGCTTTTAAAAACTGTCAACAGAGAAGAATGGAGGCTTTGTCTTATAAGCAGAAATGAATTTCCTTCTGCAATAAACAGGGACAGTCTTACAAGGGGAAGATACACACAATATAAATCATATATGGATCTGTGGGACTCCTAAAGGGTCAAATAGGAGTCTAAGAAAAGCCTGTGAGAGTACATAGGTCTGTGTCTGTAGATTGAAGGAAAAATCTAGAAATAAAGTCACTTTTGAATTTCTCATCTTGAACGAAAAAGAAAGCACAATACGCTTAGGAATCCATCAAGCACTAAGCCCTTCTTACTTTATCTACTAAGTATTTCTCCAATTTATCCAGTTCTCTTTATCTTTCACTGCCAACATCCTCCAAAAAGCTACCATCAATTCTTTCATATCATAAATGCTTCCTAACTGGTGTCTCCACATTTTCTCTTATTTCACTTACAACCCATTTTTCACATGCCTGTTGGAGTGACACATTAAAAATTCAAACCTGCTCATGTCATTCCCTTGATTACAACCCTGTCTGTGCACCTCTTAAAGGCCAAAACCCTGCACAAGGCACTGCATGCCCCAAACCCTGTCTACTCCAGCAGCTTCGTCTCACTCAGCTTGCCTACCACCTGCTGGGCTCAAGCCCCCAAACCTAAATCTCTTTCCAATTCCCTATGACCCTTCACCTAAACTCACTTCCTCAGGGAGGACTTCTTCACCTCCCAACCCTGATCAAGTCTTCCTAAAAGCAGAATGTACTTTTCTATTCATAACATGTATCACAATTTAAAGTAATTAATCATAAAATTAATTATTGAATATCTACTTTCCCCTGGTAAGATAAAAGACCTATTAGGCCTGGGATGGTATTTTGTTGTATCCTCATTTCTCCAGAGTCTAGAAAAGTGCCAGCAGGTACCTGGTACCAGTCACTATTGTTTAGTACATGCCAGGCACTGTTTTAAGAACTTATGTGCATTAACTAATATAACCCTCATCACAGGTCTAGGGGGAGTTACAAGTTATTGTTACCTTCGCTTTATATTTGAAAAACACCTAGGCACAGGGAGGATAAGAAATTTGCCAAAGGTCCTGTAGCTTTGAGTGGTAGAGCTAGAATTGGAACCCAAACCAACTAATATAAGACTTCTCTTAATTACAGTTCCACATTACCACAGAGTTGGCATTTAGTAAGTATTTGTTAAATTGATTTGTCTTTTTGGTAAATGATATTTACCAAGTAGCTATGGCCAGGCACTATATTTAATGCGAGAGAGAGAGAAAGATGTAGAGTCCAACCCTCACTGGATGTGTAGTTTAGTTCTCACTTCTCTGGGTTAAATGCCCTCCTTTTACTTTTCCATCATTTTTTTTAATCTCAGAATATTATGGGGGTACAAATGTTTAGGTTACATACATTGCCTTTGCACCGCCCCAGTCAGAGCTACAAGTATGCCTATCCCCAAGAGAGTGGGCACCACACCCATTAGGTGTGAATTTACCCATCCCCTCCTCCCCCCTACTTTTCCATCATTAATGATCCTTCTTACTTTTCCAGCACAACTCAATTGTTACACCCTCTGTGCAAGTATTCATTCACTATTTCATAGGTCTATCCCAGAAATTTTCTCTTTGGAGAGTTTTGTACTTGAGTGCCATATTTAGTTCTGAGCTTTCTCGAAACTGAACATTAAAAAAAAGACAGAGAGGCAAGGGTGAGACAGGGAAGTACATAGTGCTCATTGTCTGACAAATAGTATTATGGTACATGAGGAGCCCTTTTTAGTGCCCTAAAACTATAATAAGTGATATTAGTCAACACTGTGGACAAACTTGAACAGCTGTTTGCAGAAGCTGCAAAAACAATTTAGTTTTACCTACACTCAACAGAAGCTGAGAAAATTCAATTATAGTTTTATGATAGCATTTTTATGTCTGGAATTCTGACCCAGCATACTACCCAGAGTAGCACTTGGCTGATGTAAAGAAGTAGTTCTTTATTTTTATAGTTCGCGACATTTTTGAAAAGCTGAAAAATTATGAACTCTCTTCACACACAAAAAAATAAATCTATGAGTGAAAACATAAACAAACACAGCCACACCCTTACGCAGATTCAATTTTTCATTTAATTGCTGTGAGTTGATAAACCTGAGGGAGATTTGTGGACTCAAAGGATCCCAAATTAAGAATTTCTGGTTTAGAGGAATACATGATTACAATGCTACTCAAAATTTAATATGCATATGAGGCAATGTTTTGACTCTACAGAGAAACTTCTACAAACATAGAATCTGATTCTAACTTGGAGCCTGAGATTTGGCATTTTTAACACAACCTCCTAGATTACGTTATCGCTGCTCGACGGAAGACCACACATTAAGTAGCAAGGCCTGAGACCATCTTTCAATTATCTCAGCTGGGCTTTTGATAAGGTCGGGAGCTGTTGATACAAAATAGAGTTCTTTGGTGTAATTTATTTGCTTTAGACACTAAGCTTGCTAGAAACATTGAAAACATGACTTGATTTCTTGCTCAGTCAAAACGTTTCAGCATCTTTGCACACATGGTCAACAAAAAGCATTTGGATTTGCTCAAATACTTGAGCACTTGGTAAAGGCACAAGTGTTTTCTGCCATAAGATAGGCTATTCTGCGTCAGTTACAACCATTCTTCATATGAAAAATCTCTCTCAAGCTCATTGTAAACGTACCTTGAAAAACACTGCACAACGACCTGGGAGGAATGATTGGGATCTATGTTACTAGCCAATCACCTCAAGAGTGCAGGTCGTGGTTTCTGAAGGTTTGGTTGGGAGTGCCAATGCCTTCACTGCAGGGATTTAAGAGTTAAAATACTCTGGATTTGAAGAGTCCTTTCCACTCCCAGATCTGCTACTTTAAAAGTCTGTGACTCCATTCTTTTCCAACTTAATCAGGACCTGAAATTTAAATAGCATCAAATGTTTTGATATTTGTCCATCCTTCCATCTCCCAGGATAAATAGGCTGTTTTGTCATGGGCCAGAAGTCACTGCTAATGAGTTGGATAATTATACCCCTGCTGCTGAGAACCTAGACCTGCTCATTTTTCTCACTTTCAATTTCAGTTTGTGGGGGTTTTTCTTTTCTTTTTTTTATTTTTTTAAGACAATATTAACTTTTCACTTAATGGCTGGAAATTTCAGGGAGCAGACAACTCCAGCTCTAACGGCAAAACAAAGGAAAAAAGGGGGGAAAAGGCTTTGCTGCTGAGGATTTTTTCTTTTAAGGGAGGGAGAGAAAAATTTTGTATTTCATAACAGAGAGCATTAAAACGATGTAGCCCCACACAATGAGAACCTTGTGTTTTATTAAAATGAAAAAACTTGCTCAAGGCCTCCATTACTCATTTCCGGATGGAATGGCAAAACTTCAAGTTTGAAAAGGCTCAAGTAGCTACAATCAAACTTTCCCTGGTAGCAGCTGATAACACAGCACTTTCCAGAAATCCATTTTGTAGATTGTGCAGATCAGCTATTTTCAGGACTCTGAGAGGCTGAACTCTGCACAAAAGGAACAGCAACACAGAAAGCCTATAGATACTTCGTGCTACAAGAATGTTTTCCACTGTTCTAGGGCAGGAACTGACGGGAATTCAACGGGTGGGTAAAAAGGTCACTACCATAATTTGAAGGCCAGTATTTCGATATCTGCATCCCCCGACTCTAAAGGACCAAGGTAAAGCCACTCAAAAGCCTACTCACCCAAGTTCCCCTTCAACCAGAAGGGTGGTGTTGAGAGATGCAGGGGTAGACGTCAGGTAGCAAACAGCAAACCTCATGCCAGTTCCTCATTTAGGCTGGAGAACAGGCACCTGGTCTTCATTAACATTGCTGCCGTAGTTAATGCGTTGCAGGTGTGAAAGTGTGTGGCTGAAATCTGACAAAACACCTGTCTTTTGTGGCACCATTAGATCTGCCTAGTGTGGGACACGACCCCCTCGGGTGTGCTTTCTCCTGCCTTGAAAGCCATAGTAAGCATTGTCCTGTAATTACAAAATCAGAGTCATCATTGCTGGGAAGAATTCCTTAACAAATTATACCTAATTAGTCTGAAATTACCTTTAATTCATGGTGAAACCATAGGCTTAACTGTGTTCTATAACACCTTCCTTTTTATCTTTATGCAAATATGATTATACACTATCAAACTGGCACCACCAGGCATAAAAAACAGCTGCAGCTAGTTCTTTGGTTACTAAATGGGAACTGGACGAGTGCCATTGATTATGTTTTCTGGAATGCTGCATCAAAAAAAATAATAATAATATCAGCCAGCTCCTTCCCTGTGAATTCTGGTTTTCTTTCCCACCCACAGAATCCTAATTGAAAGCTGCGAGATTGATCTCCCTTGCCCAACCCCCCACCTCCTCACCACATTTTTTGTAGACATGTGTGTACATCTTGCTGCTGCCCAATCTTTTAAAATGTCATTAATTGTCAAAATATACCTCATTTTATTTCTGACCACAGCCTCTTATGATATGGCTTATTCAGTGCCCATTCTGATCTCAAATCTTCACACAACGTTTGATTTAATATACTTACGTTCATGTACTTTGGGTTCAAAGGGCACTTACATGGCAGCCATTGATCTAAGAGCTTTACATATACTCCTCATGTAACCCTGGCTGCAGCCCTACACACTATGTACTACTATTATCATCCCCATTTTGCAGATGAGGAAATTGAGACAGAGAGAGATTATGTATCTCCGTGAGGTCAGACAGCGAGAGGAGACAGAGCCAGGACTCACTCAAGCCATCTGTCTCTAATGTGCTCTTACCCACTATAATGTGCATTCCCAATGATGCCCAAGGTCTCTCTAATTGACACTGATCATTTCTAATTCTCCTATTACACTTCTGAATGTGCCATTGTAGGGAATTTTTTCCAGTTGGTTGGCACGTGAAGGTGAAAAGTATCATTCTCATCAGAGGAAGAATAGCTCCTCCTTTGGATCCACACAATTTATATAGTAATTATATTTCCTCTTCCATCCTCCATGAAAGCATTTTCAGAACCAAAGTCATGTTTTCTGTTTCTTTTAAAACAAAAACAAGGCTGAGTATATCATAAGTATTAAAAATATATGTCTTTTAATTGGTTCATACTTGGGTAACTTTTGCTCTGATATAAAAATTTTTTGAGATGCTTTCTCAAATTAAACCAGAGTTTAATTCTTCAGAATGCAATTAAAATATTAAATGTTGGCCAGGCGCGGTGGCTCACGCCTGTAATCCTAGCACTCTGGGAGGCCAAGGTGGGTGGATCACTCAAGGTCAGGAGTTCGAGACCAGCCTGAGCAAGAGCGAGACCCCGTCTCTACTAAAAATAGAAAGAAATTAATCGGACAACTAAAAATATATATATAGAAAAATTAGCCGGGCGTGGTGGCACATGCCTGTAGTCCCAGCTACTCGGGAGGCTGAGGCAGCAGGATTGCTCGAGCCCAGGAGTTTGAGGTTGCTGTGAGCTAGGCTGAAGCCACGGCACTCTAGCCCGGGCAACAGAGTGAGATTCTGTCTCAAAAAAAAATATATATATATATATATTAAATGCTTTTTTAGAGTTTAAGGTCTGTTTCTTCTTTCTGCATTCTCCAGATAATTTCCTTGAAAAATCAGCATTGGCTTTGCAACAAGCATTCCCATCCTACAAATAATGACAGACCATATTATTCCTAAGTACAACCCTATCCCAGCTTCTCTGAAGACTGCTGACTTTAAAAAAGAATCTCAGACCCCATCTAGGTTACTTTTCAACAAGCTAGATTCTTGCAATTAAAAATGAGATTAATTTCTTGAAAAATTTCAGGTTTGGTATGCAAAGTCAAACACATATCAGGTGCAGATATTGTACTAGGCATCTCAGTAGGATGTCTTGACATTCCCCTGGAATGCAGTGGTGAACTGGTTAAAAAAATAATTGTAATAGGGCTAGCAATAAGGTTTTGGCTGAATACTACTTTTTTGTTCAGTGTCAATCAATTAAAATAAAAGCATTTTCTTGATGGTTGTTCATAACAGATACCCAGGTCCATCTGCGGCTATTTTATTTATGGCATTGCTGTTTTTCACCAACAACAAGTTGGCTAAAAATCAGATTTCAGAATCTTAATTAGAATCAAAACATTGTCTTCTCATTTAACGCCTCCATTAAAGTTCACGTTACCGCTATGTAGAAAACGGAGTCTGCTTTCTGGAGGCAGATCCTGGCTCCCACACTGTAGTAATCCACACAGCAGGCCCACAGCTGAAGGATGAGCTGTATTTCTTTACAGTATTTTTATTAGGCTGATTCCCACAAGTTTAAGAACATTGTAATGGGACACACTGTAGGGTCACATTAGACCGAGCTCAATAAAATAAGAGGAGGAAACTGAACTCTCATTCAACCTCTTTCCATGAGGTTTAGAATTTTCAACTCATTTCAAAGCAGAGAATGTCCCCTTCCACACATTTCAAGTTTTGTAAACACAGCAAGTGCTACTGGCTTCCTTTGACTCAGTAAGGGCCAGCTTATGTTTATTATCCCTAATTATTAGACCCTCCGCAAGAGAACATTACGGCTGACACTTTATATTAGTGATGACTCAACCTGATTGGTCGCCAGCGTAATTCCCTCCTTCTTTCCCCACTATTAATGTTTATGATCTTCTATAACCTTCACACTTTGATGTGCCATGTTTTTTCCCCAACTAATTTCGTGTGACACTAGTTAACAATTTGTAATTACTATAACCAAGGCTGGGTTTACTTGATGCTGAAACATCCAGTTGGAAAAAGGCGAAATTTGGTCAAACATCTGAGTGTTTGAGCTGCATAAGGCCAAACATCTGGATGTTCCCAAATATTTCCTCAAATATTTGGAAACATCCACAGATTTTCCCTCACGTAGACAAAACATCCAGATGATTAACTGAATGCTTATCTTTTCATTGGGATATTTGGCCACTGAATTTTCTTTTAGTCCCCCATGTAAGAATATCCATCCAGCTGTTTTGCATAGCCATTACCACACCAAATAAGAAACACAGAGGAAAAAACATGTCCTATTACTCCAAGGCAATTCTATCTAGTTGTCAGTAATTTTGTCAAACACCACACTGAAACACAAATTACCTCCAGAAGGAAAAATATTTCATTTTTTAAAAAAACTCCGTGTCCCAGTATAATAGTTCCCCCCTTATCCACATTTTTTATTTTTGTGATTTCAGTTACCTGTAGTCAACTACAGTCTGAAAATATTAAATGGAAAATTCCAGAAGTAAACAATTTTTAAGTTTTAAATTACTCACCGTTCTGAGTAAGGAGATGAAATCTCGCACCATCCCACTCCATCCCACCCAGGACATGAATCATCCCTTGGTCCAGTGTATCCAGGCTGTCTACACTACTTGTGAGTCACTTAGTAGCTGGCTCTGTTATCAAATTGGCTGTCGCAGTGTCATGGTGCTTGTGTTCAAGTCAACCTTATTTTACTTAATCATGGCCCCAAAGCACAACAGCAGTGATGCTACCATGTTGTTATAATTGTTCTATTTTACTATGTTACTGTTGTTAATCTCTTACTGTGCCTTATATACACATTAAACTTTATCATAGAAATGTATAGGAAAAAAACGTAGTATACATATGGTTCGGTACTGACCATGATTTCAGGCATCCACTGGGGGTCTTGGAATGTATCCCCCACAAATAAGGGGGAAATACTGTATATCCTCAAAGCTAGGAAGAAAAGAGTTCAAGTGTCAGGTCTCAGAGAAGAAAATTAATTATGCAATTTTTACACCCGACATTAAGTATTTTTGTTGCCACTAATAGTCACTTTTGAAGCTCCAGTCCCTGTAATCCTTTCCCAGCAATGCTTGCTTGGCCACCTCCACTTGTGTTCCATCCAGAGATTAACAAAGCTCAACTAGAAGCTATTAAAATATTCAACACTCTGGTTAGATGAAGCTAACTCAAAACTGTACAAATATAAACTAAGGAAAAATGCAATTTTTAAAGCAGTAGCCTTTTATCCCAAAGTTGGTAGCCACACTAAAATATGTGACCTCTCCCTGAAATTGTATATAAACATTGACATAAATATGCCTTTTGTGAAGAGGGTGGAGAGAACCTAGAGATTTCCTCAATCTCCCAAGGGGTGTTTTTCAATGAGCACCTTCTCCTTAATGGGCATATTTTTAATACTTTCTAAAATTATTTGTGAGTTGGGAGAATGGATGCCACTCATTGTGCAGGGTTGTTTATGATGAATTCCAGCCATATTTTATTTCCTCTCTTGGACTGAATTCAAAGATAACATGAAAAGAATTCAAAGATATCAAAGACACTTTATACGTAGTCACCCCTAGCATACACTCCCTCTTAGCCATGGGTTGTTAGACTGCAAGAAACTTATCCACTCAAGCTTGGGAAGAACAAGGAGTGCAGCTTAAAGAGTCAGAGTAATCTCTTGGAAACAGATGGCAGGAAATACAAACAGGCCCCACAAGGGACTAGCAGTAGGACCTGCAATGCCCTGAGGCACAGGGGAGCCACTCTCTGGTCTCTGCTTCTCTGAGATCACATAGTCCTTCATCCCTCTGCCCTCTGCACTGTTCTCTAATTCATCGAATCTCCTTGCTACCATCACCTTAAAGGTTAGATGTGCCTATCAATTAGTTACTTCATACAGAGTACTTAGGAGAGTGCTTGCACATAATGAGCATGCAATAAATGGCATCTATTGTTGCTATTACTATTGGTCATTCTCTTTGCAGACCAGCTTTCCTGCCTGCTCAGCAGTGCAAATGACTTTTGAATGGCCACACTCAAAGGACAGCTCCTCCTCCCCAGATTTGTTTGAGTGATTCTCGTTCTCACAGTTAACTGACTAGTGATTCTGAATCCCAATTTGAAATTCTCAGGAGAGAGGATCTAATGAGCCCAGCTTGGGGCATGTATATACCTCTGGTCCCATCAGCTGCTGTTCTGACATGAGGCTTGGTCACTCATTCCTAGGCTGCCTGAGCAAACTCCTGGGGAAAGGAGAATGGGGCAGAGAGAAAATAGAAGGCACTCCTAATGTAGATATCAAAATTTTAAACTTTTTAATTATATGTTTTTATAATTTAAAGTTAGAGTGTATAGCTGAGCATAAAGAAAAAAATTTCTAATCTTGCTCCTCAGAGAAATACTGATTTTTAATATGTTGATATACATTTTATACATATATTTACATTTTTTAAAATGAAAAATGATATTCTACATTTTGTTTGCAGTCTTTTTTCCCTTTCTAACAAACTGTGAACATTTCCATTAAGTGGTACTCTACAATATGCTTCTTAATGGCAGCATAGAATTGGATTAAATAAACATCAAATACAATATATTTCAGTAGCCTATCTTTGAACATTTAGATTATTTCAATTGTATAATATAACTGGTGCTCTGACATAGCTTCTTTTACATAAATCATTGTACATATTGTTTTTCTTCACTTTTAATTTATAAAGAAATAAATTCATGTATGGTTATTTTATTTTCTATTTTTTTTCTTTTTTTTTTTTATTTCAGCATGTTATGGGGGTACAGATGATTAGGTTATGTATGATGCCCTTACCCTCCCTCCCCCTCAAGTCTGAGCTTCAAGTGTGTCCATTCCCCCGGAGGTGCGCATCGTACTGATTGTTTGTGCATATGCCCGTCCCCTCCTCCCTCCTCCCCCCTCCCCTTGCCCAACATCTAATACA
The DNA here is from genome assembly GCF_000956105.1 of Propithecus coquereli. Lineage (NCBI taxonomy): Eukaryota > Metazoa > Chordata > Mammalia > Primates > Indriidae > Propithecus > Propithecus coquereli. The sequence continues at coordinate 1,572,690 of NW_012155840.1, forward strand.
TGTTATTCTTATATGTGCACTTAAATGTTGATCAGCTAATACCAGTTTGATGGTGAGTACATGTGGTGCTTGGTGTCTATTTTTATTTTTATTCTATTATCTAGGGAATTGTCTATTTTCTTTTTTTTTTTTTCAAAGAACCACTTCTTGGATTTATTTATCAATCAGTCATTTAGGCAGGCTTCAATGGTGAGCAGAGTGAGTTACAGATAAATGTCAAGGACATAGCAAGAGTCAGGATATGATGAGAATGTCTATTGAGTATAGTACTCTCGTCTTTTTAATTTTTTAATTTTTAATTTTTTTAATTTCAAAATATTAAGGGGGTACAAATGTTTTTGGTTATATGGATTGCTTTACTAATGCTTGAGTCATGGCTATAGGTGAGCCCATCACCAAAATAGTGTTCATTGTACCCATTAGGTAGGTTTTTGCCCCTCCTCTCCTCCCCCTTCTCCCTCTTCCTCCACCTGCTTGATTTCTACTGAGTTTTACTTCCCTCTGTGCACATGTGTGCTCATCAGTTCCAACTTAATAGCAAGTACATGTGGTGTTTGTTTTTCCATCCTTGAGATACTTCACTTAGGATAATGATCTCCAGTTCCATCCAAATTGTTGCAAAAGGCATTAATTCATCCTTTTTTATGGCTGATTACTCTCTTCTTAATAAACTTAATGGTCTGTTCTGGCCACATCAAACTTTCTGAGACTGCAAACCTATTCTGCACGAGGAAAACCTCCGTGACTATGTCCTCTACCTATTTATGAAGTTCAATATATGGCCAATAAATCAATGTTCTCAATTTTATTACTTGGATATTTATTTATTCAGGCTGCTCCATGTATCAAGTACAGAGGAGAATCCTAATTGAGATTCTTACCACTATTGGACCTGACCGTTTCTTCTTATTTTCCTGACATTTTCTGCATTATCTATTTTAATGATATATTCAGAATTACAGTATAAATTCATTGTAGATTGAAATTTTAAATAATTACATTGCCTTTATTTTTCCTATTTATTACTTGATATAAATTCTATTCAGCTATATACGAATATTGCTAATCCTGTTTTTTGTGTCCGAACTTGCCCATGATAAATTTTGCGCAAACTTTCATTTTTTTACCTTATGAGTTTCTTTAATATGGCAAAAAATATGCTGTTTTAACTCTGTCTGGTCTCTTTATATTTTTCTTCTGCTCAGAGTTTAACTCATTTATACTAATCAGAACTGATTGGTTTTGCTAAAAGAAAAATTTCCCAAAAAGTTTCGTCATGATTCTCACAAGAGATACAGAAATGAACACATGTTAAAGATTTCATTTAACTCCTGAGGGAACCAGAGAGATGTCATAACCGGTTTAAAGGAGAATTTGAAGAACAGACACATTTAAAGATCAGGCATATTGACATGAACATGCAAATGGGAGCAAACTGGTTTATTGAGGGAAAGTCAATTGACCAGGTCAGGGCAGAATTTGTGTGTTTATGGACAAGAATTAGTTTGCATTGCTATTGGTTACCTGCAACTTACAGTTGTGAACTAACTCAAAGACAACTAGCAGCTACAATTAGACAACCTAGAAGGGTGTGCTGCATGGAGACAACCATAGTTTTTCGTTAAAGCTTGTGTTTCCATATAGTTTTCTTCTGTCGTTTTTTATGCTTCTGCTCTTTCAGTCTTTCCATATTTTACTTTTTTAAAATTTTATTCAAGTTATATTTCTCCCTTACTCTCTTCTAGTTATTTATAAGAAATTAGACTCTTACTTATGGTTACATTTTTCAACTGTGTGTAATAATTTATTTTCCTCTAATTATTAACTTTAGATAGAAATAGATTGCTTAGAAGAAGAAATTATAACTTCTACATCTTCCTACCAGTATAGTACAGGATTTGAGATCTAGTTGCTTGTTTTCAAATAATCATTCTTAATTTAAAATATGCATATTTTTAAATATTAACATTTTACTTTTCCTTAATTTATGACTGTTGAGATTTTTGTTTTTTCCGATAATAGCCCTTATCTTTCTATATTTCATTACTTCCCTATTCTTGAGAGAGAGTATGTGTGTGTGTGTGTGTGTGTACTTATTTCTTGGTAGAAAACTTCAGCATAATTTTTTAAAATACAGCATATATGTAATTTATGCTTTGGGAATCATTGTTTATTCAATAAAGTGTTTCTGTTACCTTTGTATGTGAATAAAACCTAACTATAGTATAAAAATCTTTAGTGACAATCTTTTTCCCCACTTAAAACTCCAAGGAAATCACTTCACGGTCTTCTGATGTTTCTTATTACATGAAAAAACCGAAGCTGGATGTTTTGTTTCGTTTCGTTTTGTTTCTTTCATAGACGATCAGTCTTGTCTATCGAGATGCATGTCAGATTGTTTTTTGCCCTTGAACTTTAAGACTTTCATCAGCATACATCTATTTGTTGAGTTATTTTAATTAATATTTTCTGGGATTTGTTGAGCTCATTCAGTTTGTGAAGCCAGAACTTTATTCACTAACCCAGCCAAGTGCCATTTAATTTTTCAAATATTGTTTCCCTTCTATTTATTCTGACATCCCCTTCAGTAACACTCACTCTCATAATCTTAGTAATATATCCTCCAAATGACTTAACACTCACTCTCACAATCTCAGTAACATATCCTCCAAACGACACACACTCAGCTTTAATTGTCCTTATTTCTTTGTCATTTACCTCTGAATTCTGGGAGATTTTTATCAAGCATACGATCTATACCCTTGATTTACTATGGTGTTATTTTTACTTCCATTGCATTTTTAAACTGTGTTCTTAAATGTTTACTTTAAAAACTGTTTTCCCCTTGTAACTCATTTTAAATTTCTGCCTGTCTCTCCAGCCAGTTCCAATTTCAAATCTGTTTATTGTATTATCATTTCATCTTACTGGTTGTTTTATTTTATAGGATCCATGTTTTTCTGATATTCATAAGACCACAAAATGGTGTATAAACTATGTTTCTGTTTCCTTTAGTAATTTTTTAAAAATATACTTTTATCTGTGAATAGTATGGTCCTAGTTGTATATTTGTGTGTGCCTATATGTGTATCAAAAAAACTCAACCCTAAGACTAGAGGAAAAGAACAAAATCAGCCGGCAAGATAATTTGTGCAACACAAGTCCAGACAGTAAAAAAATTGATTATTCCAAGTATGTCTAAAAGAAGAGTTGCGAGATAAGGTTAAAAACAGAAGAAATGGTTGAAAATCTTTGCAAGAATTTCCCCTAACAGCTCATTTATCCAGGCAAGAACCACACCCTAACCTAGAGGACCCTCCTCAGAAAGATTTACTCCCTGGAGAGATAAAACTAGTGAGAATCCAGAGTCAGGGGCCTCAGGCATAGCTGAGGATGAAGGTGAGGTATCAGGGGTTACCTGGAAATGTGACTGGGGCTTCAGGCTAAGAAAACATATTGAGCCATGAGACCTGCATTACCCACACTGGAGACCAGAAGTTTCCCCTCTGGAAAATGGCTTCCCCCAAAAGACTTTCAGATCATGACACTGAGAAGCCACCAGCCGACAGGCCCTCCCCCTGCACACAGGAATTCCAATCTTCATTTTCAATATGAGCATACAGCCAAGGCTAACCACACATTTGAGAAAAGCCTCTGACAGGAAAGACTGGCCAAAATAAACAAGATACACTTGGAGGAAACAAAGACAATGTAGTGAGCAAAAAAAAAAGTTTTAAAAATTAAAAAATAATACGATATTAATAGTCTGAAAGTAATCAGAAAAGAGTTTTGCATCACGAAAGAATAGCATGCTGTTATTTTTAACAACAATTAAATAAAAATGCTAGAAAAGAAAGGAAGATAGCTGAGGAACTCTCCAGAAAGTAAAGCAAACATACAAAAAAGGATGGAAAACAGGAGGGAAAAAGTTAATAAAATCAGACAAGGAATCCAGGAGACCTAAAATCTAAGTAATAAGAATTCTAGAAAAAGGAGAATCTAAAATTAACAAAGAATAAGAAATTGTCAAAAGAACAATATCAGAAAATTGGCCACATCTAAAGGAAATAGGTTTCCAGGTTATGAAGGCCCAAGTGTCCAGCATGATGAATAGACACACAAGGAAATTCTGAAATTTCAGAATACTACGGATAAAGAGAAGAGCCTACAGGGCTCCAAAGAGAAATAGCAGATCACTTAGAAAGAATGAAGAAGGAAATGGTACTCGAAGTGGCAATGTTAGAGGTTAAATGATAAAGGAGTAAGGCCTAAATTCTGTCAGCAGTGATTTTCAAGCCAGAATCCTGATTCCGGCCAAATTCCAAATCCAATGTCAAAGTAGAATAAGGAGCATTTCAGGCAGTCAAGGTCACAAACAGTTTTCCTGGCATGCTCCTTTTTACAGAAAGACATGTAAATGTGCTCCATAGAAACAAAGGAGTAAATCACAAAAGAGGAAGACATGGAAATCAGAAACCTGGAGGTTTCACATATTTAGAGACTAAAAGAATTCTAGAAAAATGGTGGAGGGAGACCCCAGGATGACAACTGTGCAGAGGCCGGCAGGTAAAACAGTCCAGATGGGAGGCAGGAGAATGGAGGGCTTCGGGAGCTAGATGCCAATGCTGCTTGAGTGGAATGAGAAGATTTACATTTCATTCGGAGAATTTAGCAATAAATCAGTTATAGGTACATAGAAACAGAGCAAAAAACAGAAAAAAAGGCAATTATTAGTTCCAGCCAAAAAAAAAAGTTGTACAAGAAAGGAAATGTTACAAATGATAGAAAGGAAATAATACAAATGCGGCTCAACTGTGAGCATTATTTACATAATCATGATAATATAAATACTGATTATTGACAAGATAACGTGTTGATCTGATTGTACCGAGAGACATGGGGTGTCTTTGTTTGAGGTGCTCTAACAAATACCCATAGACTGGGTAGCTTAAATAACACATACTTAGTTTCCACAGTTCTGGGGGCTGGGAAGTCTAAGATCAAGGTGTTAGCAGATCTGGTGTCTGTTGAGGGCCTTCTTCCTAACCTGCAAACAGCTATCTTGCTGTATCCTCACATGGCAAAGGGCAGAGAGAGCTCTCGTGTCCCTTCTTACAAGGGCACTAATCCCATTCACGAGGGCTCTAACCTCATGACCTAATTATCTCCCAAAGGCCTCATCTCCCTACACCATCACCTTGGAGATTAGAATTTCAACACACGAATTTTGGGAGCACACAGATATTCAGTCCATAACACGATGGAAGGAACCTATTTCCTGTAATAGGAAATAATATCTAAACTTAAAATATTAGCAGTGTAATGTGTCAGTTATATTTGGAAGTAGTTACAAGAATTATAAGCGGTTGCCTTGGAGGGATGAGGATGAGAACAAGGGAAAGGAGAGAGGAATTATAAGTTTTTCAGTCAGTTTTTAAAACAAGGACTAAATATGTTACTTTGAGAAAAATAAAAATTTAAATTTATAATAAAAGAACACAAAATATGTTTTCCAGATTATTTAAACTATGTGCTTCTTTCTTTATGATTCAAAAATTATTCACAGGATCTTTTTTCCCCCTAGTTTCTCACTCTGAAATATTAATAATAAAAATTCTATTCAGGACTGGTGTTTCCCTTACAAACAGGGTGAGAGATTTTTCTTGGCTTCCAGGTAGAAGGCAGCTTTCAGATTTCAAAGGGATGGGCTTGGGGCAAGATCACTGACCCAGAAGCTTGAAGGACATAGGAACAGAGATGGGGCCTGGACATCCTAGAGGGTGGGGATTTCTTCTACATTTCTAGTAAAGCTGCTCTTTCAGGGTTAGACTAATCATGAGGCAGCTTCCTTTCCCGAGTAGGAATGATCCCCCTGATGGTTCAAGGAAAGGTCCCTTTACTGTCTCTGTCGGCCCTTTGCTTCCAGTTCTCTGAAGTCTCCAGGCTCCGTTCTCATGAGCAGCTCCTCACCGTATCAGTAAAGAAATGTACTCTCTCCGAAAGCTGCTCCTCTGTAACCACTGCCACCGCAGAAGCTGGCTCTTTGGTATTACTTCCCACATCTGTGGATTCGCAGGTCAGATTTCTCTAGGCAGTTCCCTGCTGCATCAGTTAAGATCGTTTCAGCCTCAGGAAATGACTTTTCCAGAGCCACTGCCACGGTGTCTCCAGTCACCCAAAACCCTGACCTCAATTCTGCGGACAGTAGGTGAGAAGAGGCTCCAAATGCTGCTTTCTCTGTCATCCTAAACCCTTCTCTGTCTTCAGTCTGGGTTTCTCCAAGTTCTAAAGTTGTCTATAAGGCCCACGATTTTTTCCACTTGCTTGTGACAAAATCGCAAAATTCCCTTATAGAATTCCAACTTGGGATGGGATATCTTTGGTTTTGACCTCCATCGAATCCCATAAAATTTCCTCAGGGTTTCTGACATTTGAATAACTCTATTTCCCAGCTGTCAGTGCTAATGAACATTTTTTCCATGGATTTTAAAGTTTTCTAGGTCTTTTCCACAGAGGAGTATTTAAATATTGTCAGCATAAATCAGCAGACAGTAAGTATGAGTTAGAATTAGGTTCAGTTACATGTTACAGAAACTCAAAACAGGGTAAACGAGATAAAAGTTTCCTCTTCCCTCACATGAAGAACTAAAGAGTTTAGCATCCAGAGCTGATGTGGTGGCACATTTTATATTATCACTCTGCCATCCTTAGGAAAGGATGCTTGTACTCATGATCCAAAATGGCTGCTAGGACTCTACCCATCAAATCCGTGTCCAGGTAGAAGAGTAGAGGAAAGAGGAAACTTCTATTCTCTGTGCCTCTCCATTCTATCTATTTACATATATATTACATAATTTCTATTAAGTTCGATTCCCAATATTGGAATAATTTCTTAACAACTTATTACCTTCCAGGCCTGAGCAAAAATTCTGGCCCAAAGGAGAAGCCTGGTGAATTTATATTAAATAGAGAGTTCGATAAGTGGATATACGTCTGTTGACATCATGACTTTAAAAAAACACATTGCTATGCACTAGTTACCAAGTATTCATGAAGCTTTTGTCATATGCAGAATATAGTAATTGGTAGTAACAAAATATAAGAAAATAGAATACATAGATTATGCTATCCTGTATCATAAAACCAGGTCATCTGTGGAGTATTTCAAATTCAAGAAGCAAATATTATCGCCAGCCTTACCTTCTATCACCAAATCTTTGAGATAAGTGCCAAAGCCAGCCAGGAATACATGTTATATATGGATTACATATATGGATTATATGTTATATATGGATTATAATGAATATGTTATATAATTCAATGGAAATGCAGAAGGTACCAGAAACATACAGTCTGTTTACTAACTTCCAGTCATTTCTAATCAGAGTCATAGATTATGATTAACTTCACAGCATAACGTATCTGTCATGATCTTTTTATGCAGTACCCAGTTGTAGGATGATTGACACGACCTTTGATTATGCATTGAGAATCATAAGATGTTTATAGTGGTTCTTAAACATAAGGTTTCACAACACAGGTTAACTTTGTCCTTAAAAATTTATCCTCCTTCCCTTGATTCACACTTTCTTATACTCTCATCACCCAGGGCTCGAGCTTCATATGTGAACACCACCACTGCAACTCCATGATGGACCTGACAGATTCACAATCTCCTTTCCGCCAACTTAAGGAGCTAAGGAATAAAATTAGGACCTGAGACATCCAAATAAGTTAGAAATGGAGCCTGAGTCATCGCCATTTTCACATGTGGCCCCAATGTGCGGCACCTCATCTGACCCATATGACAACCAAAGTGCAACATATGGGTCAACCACATTCTAGAAATGGTTTCTGCCTCTCCTGCAGCCTTATACTTTGACTGCATTGTGGTTGCTCTCAAAGCCCTAATGCAGAGGTCTGTGGATTCTTTTCTTTACAATGTGGTTTGAAGCTGGGCAGAGGGGAGGAGACTTCAGAAAGAAAAATTGCCCAGTGCACCATGACAGCTATATAATTAGTCAAGGCAGGCCAGTACTTACAGCATTTGTCATTCAGCAATTGTTCACACTCCAGGTTCCGTAGCCAGGTGCTTTGAACAATGAGGTGATGATAATGTCTTCATGTGACCCGAGCCCAAAGAACGTTCAAGCTCAAATAGGCCAGGCAGAAACTCTGATGGAATAAAATAAGGACCATCTTCCTTTCTTTTTTTTTTTATTTCAGCATATTATAGGGGTACAGATATTTAGGACCATCTTATTTTCTTAGTGTTCACTGGTCTATCTGCCATAAAAATTAAATATGTTTTGTTAGGAACTTTTAAATATTACTAAAAAGACAGTTATAAAAAGTAAAGCTCAAGGAGAAATCTGTGAATTTTTGTTCCCCCCATTTTTTTCCCCAAAATTTGAGATTCAAAATTTGTGACTCCATTTGTGAAAACAGGGATTTAATGCCAGCTACTAGGCGGTGGACTGGAGGGTGGAATCTGTGTGAGAGTTCATGAAGCAACTAAGCCTCTTCTGCCTTCCGTTTATCCACAAATAGAAGAATCCCCATTTTAAAAAAGATGAAATATCGTAATTCTGGCTATTTTGTTAAATAGTTAAACGCCTTTAAGGAAAGTTTCTTTATCCCCAACCAATGTTTGTTTCCTCTTCTGGCTGTACACAGAAGTGATGGGAAAAATGTGAAGATCTTCAGGAAGCTTCCTTAAACTTTCTGCTTCCACTCAGCACTTCCCCCCATGACTTTTTGTTCTTCTGACACTCTGTACAATAATTCCCCCTTGAGCTGTGGTCTCCAGGACACTCCGTGCATGGAAGAAGACCTCAGTTCCTCACGGTTAAAATTCAATTAATTCACGTCTGCACCACAGTTCTCTTTTTGCCCTAAATCACATTACATCTTGGACTTATTTCTAATTTGTTTTCTTTAATGATGCTCCATCATTTTATAGCCTACAAGTAGAAATCAAGATTATTTTCCTCTTCCTCACCCCCTCCCACCTCTTGTTTTGCCTTATTTTACTTTAGAAGTCCCCCATCATGCAGTCATACCCTGGACTTTATTGGATACCTTGTAGCAATGCCACAGTGTGATAATACCCAAGGATCAAATACATTGTAATTATTTTGGATTTTAGTCTGAAACTGACTCCTATATTGAGAATGAACCAAGGTCAGCCTCATCTCCAAAAACTGTGGTCCTCCACCCTCAGTGGCAGGCTCACAACAACCTCTGTTTTTGCTACTGGCAATCTGCCCTTCAGGCCTGAGGGGCATTGGAGCCCAGGCTGATCAATCAGACTCTCCAGGGAATTTGGAAGAGAATTGAGGATGCTCAGAAATCTGAGACGGAGCCTGGCTTATGTGCATTGGGGAGCTGTGCGACAGCCACGCACGTAAAGATGCAGGAATAGCCCGTGTACTGAGAGGAAGGATGAAGTGTGAATACAGAATATGATGCAAGAGACATGTGGCCCCAGAAAAGCAGGAAAAGACCAAGAGAACCGCTGACTCGGCTCTTCGCTGCATTCCGGTTCCCCGCTCCAGTCCTTCGGCGTCAACCACTCTCCCTACTCTTACGAATTCCGGGAGATTCCTCTCTGATCTAATAATAATTTCTAAGGTTTTATTAATTCTACTTAAGTTAACTGAGTGGGATACTGTTGCTTCTTGTGACAGGGAGGCAAACGTTTTATTATTTGAAAATTTCCGGAGAGGACATTGTCTTTGTTTTGAAAAGTATCTTGAGGACCCGCTTTAGTTAGAAGGTGAGACCCGAGGACATAGCAGGTATTAAGGCAACAAAGGAGAATCTTAACTCCTTTGCATAAACAGGATTGTTTTTCCTGCCGAAAGAGAGGGCATAAAGAGAAGCAGCAATCAGAGGAAAGAATAAAAATAGCTAATAAATGGCTTGAGGGCTGAACAGCTTCACAGAATACGGACAATAAAATACCCTGGTGCTGGAGCTGTTAGGCCATTTTAAGGATGGCGATGTCTAATGTTCAATTTGAAATTCTTTGTTGCTGCAGTGGAAATGCTCCATTTGTCTACATCCCGCCCTCCTATCCTCTGCACCAATGTGTGCTTTGTTTGCATGTGGATTTTTGTAGACATTGAGTAATAAGCTGAATTTCATATCTGTTTATTATGGTACAGATTAGGATAGCATATGAGACGAGCAGGGGCCCAGATGGAAAGAAAGATAAACATGATATCCTGGTCTGATCTTTTAATTTATATATAGTGTGAAATAACGATGAAAGACCCTTTTATTAGAACTCAAGGCACTGATGTGGTTCAGGACGTGGTACCCCAAAATATGGCACGTTGGCATTTGGGAAAACCACAGAAGCAGGAATGTCTCTCTGACCTTCTGCCCTTCTCCCCTGAAGCAGGTCATAAAAGTTAGAAAGAAAGAATTCTCTGACTTTCCCCTGAAGTCCTAAGACCCTCATGGAAGAGGTGCTCACCTTATACATTGAAGAAAGGAATGTCCTTTGCTCTGAAGACACAGAGACACAAGGAAGAATGTGAACAAGCAGGACTTGCTAAGTTCCCACCAGTTTATTACCATTAGATCATCCCCATTCATCAAACTGTATTTCCCTGCAACTAGCCACTTCGTCAAACTTTGCATAAAACTACGTAGGTTTCCCTATTTCTTGGGGTCTTCATTTTCTTATGACGGCTCCCATGTCACATAAAGTTTATATTAAACAAATTTGTATGCTTTTCTTTTATCAATCTGTCTTTTCTTATAGGGGCCTGAGCCATGAACCTAAGATGTAAAGAAAAGGTAATTCCTTTTCCCTTCGAGGATCATAAGTCCCACTTAACCCTGCATTACAAGAACACACCCCCAAGAACCTTGACTCAGGTAGCCCCTCCTCTGCTCACAATTTCATTTTGGATATGTAAATCTAAGTTAAATCTAAAAGCAACACTGCAAATGCATTACTCACAAAGACTTTTGCGGTCTTCGAAGGTAATGTGCTAGGGAGGTAAAGAAGAGGAGTAGAACCACAGTTGAAGCAAATTTACTCAACAGCTCTGTGAACTTGGAGCAAAGATATATTAGAATCGAGATTTCATTTTTTAAGAAAGTTTTTTTTTGCTTTTCAAGATTCATACTAGCATTCTTTTAAACAGCAGGTTCATCTAATGCATTTAAAATATGATTTAGCTTTTCAAAATTGATTTACAAGTAACTTTTCAGGAATCCATCTATTGACTAAGGAAAGGTATGTCTGTTATGCAAAGTATTGTACTTAAGTACCTCAAGGAATAATTCCAGTCCATTATTTCTTACCCTATCTAGCGGGCATTCGTGTTTGTTTTATAGCTTTTTCTCCTCTTTGATTTACATTTATGAGACAATTGGAGAGAGATGATGTGAGATGGTTTTTATTTTTACGAGCAAAAGGAACCGCACCAACCACAAGTGGCAGAATACTGCCATGACTGAATTACGTAGGTCTCCCCAGTGGAGTGAAAATTAAAAGGGCATTTGTCCCTCCTTTCACTTCTTATGGGGAAGTCATGCCCTAAGGATGTCTACCACACAATTCGATTATAAGGAAGAAGTTGTGGTTGCACCTACTTATGCTATGCTATGTTGGTTGCTTATGCTACCAACATAACTTAAAACTAATTTAAATGTATTAAACTTCAGTGAAGCTTTTGGGGGGTTCATGTGTGGTTAGATGCTGACAACTGATGTGACTCCAATTAATGAGCCTAAATATTGAGGAATGGCCTTATTCATCTTTTTCATGACTCCATGAGATTATACCACCATGAGATTATTGAGTTGGAATTTAGTTATCTAAAGCTATGAAAAAACATATTTAATTAACTCAGTAAATATAACCTCGTCACTATTACTGCCCTATCTTGCCTATACACACACAAAAACACACACACACACAAACATGCACTCCACCTTTATTTCTCAGAGGGTGCAAAATGGCAGCAGATAAGCCAAACCTAGCCCACAGATGAGGTTTATTTGGTTTGCGTGTTAGAGATTGCATTGTTATAAAAGTCTTTGCATTAACATTTGAAAATTAGATTTCACATTGAAATTCACACTTCTAGTTTGTCTTGAAAAGAAAAACATCTGGCAACACTAGGCTGAAATTTCGCAAGGCAATTATCAGCTGGAGCTAAGATGCAAAGTCTCCTTGGTTGGGATATGAGCTCTCTGAGCTTTGCCGCAGTCCCCACCATTCTCCATTACCTTTCACCCAGCCCACAGAACACATTTACGTTGCTAGCAGGTGTTTGGGTTTGCAATTTCTGCCCTCCACTTTTCCCCTCTTCTGTACCTTCTGAAAGCACCTTCTCTTTGGATGCACCAAAAGCTAAACTGCTTCTATCAGAGAACTTCAAGAAATCTGAGCCCCCATTTTTACTTTCTATGCTTCTAGAAGCTCAAAAAGGTATCCCTACATAAAACTGTAAGCCTTAAAATACAGGTGTGTGGCAATTTAACATCACAGATTCTAATCATAAACATATTTAAGATTTTTTTCTTTATAACACAAGTCTTCATCTACTTAATTTATTTTAATCCAATTGCTTTAAACAGTAGCATAATTGTTTAAAATGAGTCTCTTTTGGGAAACTCACATTGGGATAGAAAAAAACCTTGCACATATAGCTTAGTATCTAGGTTGAAGAGTGTTGTGCTTTTTTGTCTGTGTAACAAAAAGTAAAAACATTCATTAAAAAAATGTAAGGGAAAGCCTATATTAATCATAGTGCTGGCTATGTTTAGAAAATGAAGGTTATTATTTTTAGGAAAAACTCAGTGTATTATAATAAAATGTTGGATATTATCAGTGATGTTAAGATTTTGTAGCTATACACTCAGAGCTATAAAACACCTTTATTATTGAAATTCCTGGACCAAAAATAATAATAACTTTGTCATGGCGCATCTGAAATATGTAATTGCCAATCCCTTTTTTTCCCCATTGAAAGAATTGTTCTATGATGTATGCTTTCCAGAGAGTTCTCCTGTTGTTCCTTGGCAAAACATACTGTATTGGAAAATATGATTTACATCACAAAAATGTTATTTTTACTCCAACTAAGGATCATAATATTTTATATTAAGATTACCCTGGTACATTCAAAGTATGCCTCATTGAGAAAATTTTGTTTTTACTTAACTCTTCAGGTTATTATGTAAAGTACAACTGAATGATGTAGCACTATCTGAGGAACTCCAAGTTCCCTGGAAACCATCTCTTTTTTTTCTCACCAGACATATGAAATACACTATTATTCTCTTATTTCAAATGAGAAGATTAAGATTCCAAGTCATTTGCTGAGTTCATATGGCAAATTATTGGGGGAGACAGATTCTCTGGCTTAAAGGCTAATCATGTGTCTAGATCTCGATCTTCATTACCTCTAGATCTAAAACCCTTCATAAACCATTTTAAAGTAAATTTGTCTATTCAGAAGGGTTACGATTGTTGGTCCCATAGACTAATGGAAAAAACATAGGCAGTGTGAATGAAATCTTCTAAGCCTCAGTATTCTCGGCTATAAAATGCATGTGACAATCCTTCCTCATTAGTTGTGGCAAGACTTCAAAAAGATAATATATTTGTCAAATCTCTTTGTTACAGTAAGTAACTTTATCCTAAGATGGCCATTAGAGTAGTTATTACCTACTACTACTATTAACTCACTAGTTCTCAAAACGGATCACGTATCAGAATCACCTAGAGGGCTTATTAGAAGACAGATTACTAGGTCCCATCTCCAGGATTTCTGATTCCAGTAGATCTGGAATAAGGCCTGAAAATTTGGATTTCTAAAAAGTTCCTTGATGATGTCTATACATCCAGGGAACATACTTGGAGAACTACTGCCCTAAATAATATCATTGCTAAATCATGAAGCATTGATTGAGGGCCTGGAAAGGTAGGCCCTCAAAAAAGGCATCAGCATGTCATTATTTATTGCCATCCTATGGGAAAATATAAAATGACTTACAGGTCTTCAAAAGGAATTCTAATAAAAGTAAAGATAAAATAACAATATCAGATGTACTTCAGTCTCTATTTTATTCAGTAAATGATAGATTTGGTAGAAGAATAAGTTATTACCTGTCCAAAGCACTATATTGACTTCACCATTATTTTCTTTTTCTGTCTCTATGGATAGTTACATAATTTCCCAATTCTAGTGACTCAACGGAACAATTAAAAGATAGGTCCCTCTGTTTACTAAATATAGTCCCTTGATATAGATGATACTTGACTGATTTTATGTTATATGAGTGCATGAGTAACTCTAGCATTCAGAAGTGATAACATTCTCCTTTCCTTCATCAAATCAGAAAGTTGTGTGCATTAAAATGGGTTAAAAGGAGAGAAACTGTGTGTCCAAAGTTAAAGCATGACTAAGACATTGAAGAAATTGTTCAACACAGTTCATCCTGGTAAAAATATTAATTCTGTAGCCATGCCAAGGTGAGTGTCAGGTTAGGTTATCTACAATTCCAGTGCCAGATGTGTGTGTGTGTGTGTGTGTGTGTGTGTGTGTGTGTGTATGTGTGTGTGCTCATTGCATGTGTGCATGAACTTCCCCTAGAGAGATAGAGACACTCCCAGGCATGCATTTACAGATGTATAAAAAACATTTATAGAATATTTTCCTTACAGAGAGCTAAGTTCAGTGCTCTTCGAGTAATTTTGTGTCCACTTTATTCTTTCCCTGTCTTCTCTTGATGCTCTTTGTTGAGCTAGCTGCTGTTTTTCTCCAACCCACTAGGTTTTCAATAAGTTTCCTGTTGTGCATTGGGATAGCAGTGTGCATGGAAAATTGCTTCGCCTAGGTGATCTGAGCCAGCACCCTGTCCTTTTTTTATAATTTAGAAACAAGTAACGAAGTGCTTACAGTGCAAGAATTTACTCCAGAAGACTCGAAACCATTCGCTGACGTTTTACAGTTTAATCCCAGCTTCAATTTCATAACTGGTGTTCAAAACAGAGGAGATGCATAGAGGTGTGCACTTGAAAAGACATTTATAGCCTTTCATTTTGAGATTTCAGAAACATTAACCAACATACTCAAATTTCCTTCAAATTCATATGGAGAACTAATACACTACGTTCTTAAAAAAAAAAAGAAAGAAAAGAAAACTTTGGGAATTAGAGCTGAGAACTGTTCAATAACCAGTTGTGAAAGTAACACAGATTGAAATCAGAATTTTCACGAGAGCCTATAATTGGTAAGGAAACCTTGAGAGTTCAAGTTGTTCATTTTCCAGCCTCCAGAAGACTCTGTCAAAATGCACCAATTTCAAAAAATATCTTTTTTGGCCCCTGTATCAAACTGTCTGACGGATGGTGCTGAAGCAAAATGACAATGACCATAGTTAGCACATATACACTATTTTAAGACTTTTACACGGATTAATTCATTGAAGCCTCATGATAAACCTGTAACTTAAATACTCTTACCACCCCCATTTTCCAGTTGAGAAAGCTGAGTCTCAGAGATGTTAAGTAACTTGCCCAAGGTCACAAGGCATGTGAGTGGTAGAGCCAGGATAGAAGACAAGCATTGTAGGTCAAAAGACTCACCATGGAAGACTCTTGGGACAGTGGGGAAAAGGGCCACAAAAAATCTCCCCAAATTGCATCATAAAAAAACCAATCAAATACATTTAAAGTAAGCTTAAAGTTCTAGTTACTTCTCTTTTACTTAATTGGTGATCAAATTCTCTTCTAGTCTTCTGGGGAGGTTCCTGAGAAGCTATAACACAAACACGAGCAACTACCCACAATCACCTGTGTTTCCTTCGGGAACAAGTTAGCAATTTTATGTTGCTGTCTTCAGGCCTAAATTAGGGTAAGGACTCGAGGCTACCTGTCCTCCCAGAGACTGCCCTCATGCCCCTACCCTCTGGATTTCGCAGCTCTGGTGGTCCAGGAGCACAGAGAGAAAACCACAAAGAGGAAAAAGACTGTGAACTTTATGTTCCTCCAGCCAGAACTCCATCTTCCATCTCCCTGGTATGATAGCTCAATTGTATAGCCCGAAATCTCAATTTAGACCTTCTTGACTCAATTTAGACCTTTTCACATACTGGAAAATTCTTTCCTGAGTTTAGAATCATGAGAAAGGTATGGTGTCAGCAACACAACCAAGGAAAGCTGGCACTGAATTCCATCATTCATGGCTCCTGAGATCATTTACATAGCCCAGGGCATCCAGAAAGGCCTAATGTTGAGCTCAGGTCTTGTCTTTAATGACACATAGTACAAATCACTTTTACCCATTCCCTTAAAATCCTGCACATATTTATTAACAGTTTAGGCTACCCTGGGTGCTAAGACGGTTAAGATGCAACATTCATCCTTGAGGAGTTCTGAGTTTAGACAACTCTTTGCCTCGTTTTTTTCCAGCCGGAAACAATAACTACCCCCTACTCCTTCCCAAGGGTGCCACTCGGATTTCTGAGATATGAAAAATGTGGGAAGGAAAGTTTCCGCAAAGCCCTGATCCTTAGAAAAGCAAACTTCACTGCCACAGTACACAACACACGCTCCAGGGTCGCCCACTGCCAAGTGGCCAGCCAAGACACAGACTCCGCAGGGGCGCTGGTGTCTCCAACTAATGGCCCGCTTTCATTCCTCTCTTCCCTGAACACTTTTAAACTTTACTTCTGGAGTCGACCCAAGCTCGGCAGCATTTCCAGATCCGTGGAAGTGCAGCATGCAAGGAGCCCATTTCCTGACAATGCTGCAAAGCTTCAGGGAACACATTTTGTTATTTCCACATTTATGAGTCAAGCTGAAGCCCTGCGCCTGACTCCTGACCGGGCCATCCCCCACCTGGGAGTGTTGCAAAGCTGGGGAGGAAAAATGGCACTGAACAAAGGAAGGATCATGTGCAGAGAAGTTAATAAAAACAAATGTTCTAACGACTGCCTAGACACAAACATTGGCATCGAAGGGGTCTCTAAAAGGGACTGAGGTGTGAAGATCATTTTCTGAGCCCTATTCACACTTTTCATATGATAACTTGTTCTGGTGTTGTTGCAAAGAAAGCAACGTTTTGAGAAATGTGGTTCAAACTAAATGGCACATTCTCTAAATGAACCCTTTCTTGAAGCAACCTGAAAAATGAAGCAAAGAAATTATACAGTATTTCAACAATAATAAAAACATTTAAACACTTAATAGGTGCACAACATTGTGCTAGGCACTGTGAATAGTATAAAGAGAAATGTAACTACTGAACAAATTATTTTCAAATACCTACACGGTGCCAGACATTGGGTTAGCTGCCAGAAATACATAGCCAGGTAACACATAGCTCCAGCCCACTGAGGAATTTTTAATCTAGTTTTAGAGTAACAGTAGGAAAAAGAAAATTGGCCATGCAGACTGATAGTGTTTAGGAATAAGAAGTTCTGAGATCTACTATATTTTTTCTATTATTTATCTTGAGAAACACGGTTGATTGGTTGAGGTGGCTTTTCAAGAAATGAAAGTGTCTTTCAGTTGACAGGATAATTAGGAAGGAAGGAGTCCACTCCATTTTCAAATTGTAACTAAAATTTTTAAATATAGAAAAAACAAATTTATAAAGGTGAGTCAAAACGGAAACCGAACACACTGGTAGACTGTCAGTTCCTATTGAACTTTACCGTGACAATATGGCTGATGCCATCAATACGGATGATGCTGCCCCATGGCTGGAAGTTGGTATTTGTTATTAATATGAAACATAAGTAGAACTTTTCTTGTTGCTCCAGGGCTTAGCTAAGACTCAATCTGAGCACTGGACAATAAGTTTTCTCACATTGTAATTTCAAGGAAGTGTGAGACAACTGCTTCCCTAAGACTTACTGAGGAGGCACCAGGGCAGAGTCAGCCCTACCAGCAGCCATCTCTCTCTCCTCCCACTCCAGTTCCTCTGGAAAGAAGACTGAGAAGTGTGAGGAGTTGGAGTTCTGTGGGAGTGCAGTGTTGATCCCTTCTTCTTTGCAACAGGGTTGTAGGGTGTTGCTTTCTAATATAAAAGGAAACCCCCGCAGGAAGCTGTAAGGCAGTGGACTTTTGAGGAGCAAGAGCTAACAGGGTGTGGAAGACAATAAGCTGGAATCAGAATTCCCAAGTCAGGGAACTGTGGAGTGAGAAGCTTCTGCAGTCTTCTGAAGAGCCACATACTCAGCCCACAAGAAAAGGGACATTTGTATATCTGTGTCACAGAGGGGCCATCAATGGATGTCATGATTACCCAGCCTCACCCAGGAGATGTCTGCCTTCCCCTTCCCACATCCTACTGAGACAGCAGATGGGAAGAACGGAAAAGAGGAAGAGGTAAGATGATCTCACGATTTGTTATGCAAGTCAAGACAAATTTGAGAACGGAGGGAGTTGCTATTAATAACTACATCAGGACAACAGGCATAAACTGGAACTGTCCCTGAAACACTAAAGTATATGATCACTTTGAGAGGAGGTGTATAAAAAGCAACTCTGGTCTCTGTGCATCCCCTACCATCTTTACTACAATTTCATCTACTCAATCATAAATACATAAATAGTCCTCACCTATCCTAGGAGAAGAGGAGAGGAGGAGTTTCAATGCAAATTTGAGACAAGTTTAAAACTGAACAGAACTGAACCTCAAGTGTTGGAATGAGATTGCCCTAATGACAAAAGTGGCTGAAACTGATAGGATCTGTCCAAGATGGTGTTGAGGGAGCTTCTATCTATAGGGAAAGATTTTCAAGTCAACGCAGTTGGAGAACTGGGGGAAAAATAAAACACTCTTTTAGATTTATACCAAGTAGTTGAGACTTCAGTAAATCAGTTACAAATAGCACATTGCAAAGCACAAAAGCTGTTATTTTCCAAACAGGCCAGTAAATGGAATCTAAAAGAATATAAAATCTACACTGATAAATATAAGAACACCATATAATGAAAAGAAAACAGTTGCACATAAAAAAGTGATCAATGTTCTGAAAAATGAACAAGACATAAACGTGCATAATACACAGTAGAAGTTCGCAAGCCAGTAACTAAGGTTCAAAATCCAGGCTTCTTCGCTCTCCACTGTGGGGTCTGGAGTGAGTGATTTAACCCCTCTGAACTTCAGTTTCCACATCTGTCAAATGAGAATCATGTAATTGCCTGAGAGAGCTGTAAAATTATATAAAAGCATCTAGAGAAATGCTTAACAAGGGCTAATTGTGTCGTGTTTAACAAAGGCAGGTCTTCAGCTTTCCTCTCCTCTCTTCTGCTATAATAATACTACAGAATTTCCTAGGAAAGAATGAGGTGTGCTTAAAAGTACATAGCACAGTTCCTAGCACAATGAACGTCAATTCTTTTCCTACTGCCCCAGATTGCTGAGCTACTGTGCAGCTGGATTCTTGACACTACTCAAACTCTGTGCCATTTTGCATCCATTTTTTTGTGTTCCTTCATGGTCTAAGCCCTTTGAACCAAACTCCTTGTGAATGTGTATGTGTCTACATCTAGTCATCCAATAATGTATATTGAGCAACTACAGTGTGCCAGACACTGTACCAGGTCTTTTACATTCTTTGGTGCATACCAGTACATATATAGGATTATAGGGCACAAGGGAGAAAATGGTAGATTCTATTAAGGTAGGACTCAATGCAGAAGCAAATCCTAAGAGTTATAACATTAAAAAGTGACAAAACTTGGATTAGTGCCTATAAATTTTGTGAGAAAAATGACACTGCCCAATTCACATGCTCATTCTTATTTTAATGGTGTCATGGGTGCTATCTGGTTAAGGTATAGTACTGTAATAAACATTTTATGACCAAACAGGGCAATATCATCTGCCTCTGCATGTGTGTGTGTCTCTATGGTGGGAGTGGGGCACAGTAATAGGGCATTATGAGATGCTCTAGGGAATCCCACTTGGGCCTTCAGTAATCCTCATTCAGATGTTGATTCCACCCCATTGGGAAGGTTGGGAAAAGTGCTAGCGTTTTTTAGTCATCAAAATTAAAGCTGGACTTACTACTGGCATTTAGTAGGCCAGGGCCAAGAAGGTCAAAATTGATGTGATGCACATACCTGTCCCGCATATCAAGGAAAAAGGAGAGTCAAGGGAGATCAAGGGAGAAGAAAAATCATACATTCCTTAAATACCAACAATATACTGGATGCTTCAGTAGGGAATTCATACATATAACCTAATTTAATCTTTAAAACAACCTATGAACTCTTTCATCAAAAACATCAAGAGCTCCCCCACTGAGATATTTTTCTGAGTCTTAACGAGGGTCCATCGCCAGACTCTTTCCAATGGACTAGGTATGTCTCTCAAATTGGTGATTTCACGGATCATTTAATTTTTTAAAAAAGTATTTAAGGAGAATCATCTACTCTCACCATCATTTCATAAAGTGAGAAACACTGAAACACGAAACAAGCAAGAAGAACATAATCTGAGAATAAAAGACAGTCAGTATTGAATGCGTTTGGCAATATGGAAAGATCACTCGCTCATTCCAGTTTCTCTCACTCTACCAGAGAGCACCAACAACCTCATCATGGGCCACGTCCAGTCTGTGGATCAGCGTTTGGTGACTGCTGACCTAAACATCTTGGGCAATTTGATCTTGGCAAGACATCTTCCTAAAGAATGGGGCAAAAAAATCCCAAAGACCAACTTATGGTTCAGAAAAAACAGGAAGGTCCAAAACCAGTGACCTGAAGCAAAAGAAAGGGAGTCGAGAGGGAATGACAAACAGCAAAAAGAAAGTAGCCATCTTTGAAAAAAGGGTACGTAAGTTTCCCAGAACTTTCCTCTGCTTTTTAATAGGATTATTAGAATCAGAAACACATCCTCTGGAAAATTCACACCTTAGGAGTACCATTTTCTTCTTTCTACACTTTGTCAAAAGTGTAAAGGCTTTTCCCTGACTCACAGTCTTTTGCGATTTCTGTTGGCCTTTCCTTCTTTTGTTTTTCTCCCCCCACGCTCCCAACATATTATTAATACCAAGGCTTTCTTGGCCATTTTGTAGTGGACTTCTGGTTTACCAGTAGCTCCTTACAAGTCTGCAGTTTAGTAGGAACAGACAATCAAGGAAGGCTACCAGCAGGAGAGGAGGAATATACGAGCAGCAGAATGGAAGGCCCACAGGCTTGGGAGTAAGTAGAGGAGGATGCTTTTGCAGCTTAGCTAAGAGTGCTTAATAGTAACATAACTTGACCTCTTTGAGCCTCAGCTTTCTTATCTGCAAGCTGTGGTTAGCATTACCCATCTCGTTGGGATGAACATTAAATAAGACTGCATAGATCCAGCATAAGTTGCATTCAAGAAATGCTAATTTCTTCTTCATCTCCCTTTTCTCTCCTACATTTTCGGCAATTGTTCTGCCATTTGCCTGTTTGATAGGTCTTTCCTTTTTTTTTCCAATTGATTCTTCTCCCGTCACTCCTTTGCTGTGACAAAGATACGCAGGCTACAGTCCAAAGACTCGACCAAGACCCATCAGTTTATATGAATAATTTTCAAGCACAGCTAGCAACTCACAGCCTGGTTCTTCTTGCCTCTCAGATAATTCGCCAGATGAAATGCCCTCAGGTACACCTCAACACGCTAAATGGCCAATTATCCAGGCCTCGTCCAACTGGAAGACTCAACTGAAAATGGCTCAATGACTGGATTGATTTGTTTGGGATTATTGTTTTGTTTTATGTTTGTTTTTGCTTTTTGGGGGGGGGGGGTATGGTATGAAAATTCATTTAAAAGAGTACCTATTAATTCAACATAAGGAAACTAATTCTTTCTTTCCACCTAAATTTCTTCTAACAAGAAACAGAAAATTGACACAGAGTTCTTACGGAGAGGAAGTAGATCTTGCTATTTAACCAGACCACGTGAGTTTAAATTTCAGCTCTTCATATGTGACTGCAGGAATTATTCAATTTCTCTGTGCCTCAGTTTCCTCATTCTTGCAATAGGGATAATAATAGTATTAACCATGTGGAGTCACTATGAAGAATCAAAAGCTTATACAACTTAAGTTTTTAAGAACTCTCCTGGCACATGGAAGATGCTCAGAGATTATCACTCTTATTAAGCAGTAGCTTGTCAACAATTAGTGAGTGCCTACTAAGTGTTAGGCATAGTCCTAGAGACAATAAAATATTAAAAAATGAATCACCACCTCTTCTTTGCTTTCAAAGATCTTATAATTGGGGAATAATAGAACTGTTGAAGACTGTCTATTAGTTTACAAAGCACTTCCCATGATAAGTGATATCATTATTACCCCTATTTTTAAAAAAACAATAATAGGGAGCTCAACATTAAATACCTTGCCCAATGTCACTTACCTAGAGTGCATCAAGCCAACACTTTTCCCAGGACTTTTGACTCCAGAAACCCATGCTCTTTCACTTCTAGCACATTGAGGCTCACAAAAGGTGTCAGAGAGTATCTCACTTTTTTTCCTTTAAAAAATTTACTTAGCTTCTAGTAATTCAAGTAAAGTCATAGCAGTTATGCAGAGAGTTTTCTTTATCCCCAATTATGAGAGGCATAGTAGCCCAGGGCATTCTCCCACTTCAGGAAGGAGTACCTGGAAATGTGGACATTGCCTTGTCTGGAATCACTGTCAAAAGCCTTCCTTGCCCATTCTAAGTGTGAAACTGTAATCAGCTCTCTAAAGGAGCATTAAAAGCTTTGGATCAATATTGAGATTGAATAATTGAGCCTTTAATTGATTTCTGTCTATGAGAACAAATATATTTACTGATAATGACAAAAGAAAACACCACTTAAAGACAAGATTCATATGCTGCTTCCTCTGGTATCTCCAACAAATGTATTTACCGGCCTAATAACCCTAGTGTCTAGGACAGCCCCCTAGCACATACTAGGTGCTCAACAAATAATTGTTGAGTGAATGAATGACTGTGTTCTATACACATTATTGAAAAAGTCTTTTAAAGTCAGTTTTTGACATTTATTAAAATGAGAAACATGGTGAGCTTATAAGAATCTTTGTGGAATTGCAATGGTTAAGAGAAGTAGCATGGTACAACTGAAAGAACACTGGACTAGATTTTTGAAAACCTGGGTGTCAAGCCCTATGACTGGGTTATTTTGTGATATGGAATACATTAAGACATCCTCTCCAGGTCTTGTTTTTCTATTTTATAAAGTGCAAAAAACTAGACTAGGTTAATTCAGCTTTCACTGTCTGTGCATTTCAAAATAACATAATGTTTAATTGTATAACCAGAAAAATTAGGATCAAAAATGTTTGGTGAAAGTGAATGATTAGCAAACATTGTCTTGTGTGCACCTCCATCTCTTTAAGGGTTTTCCTTCTGGCGCTTGCCCTGCTCACCTGAGATCCTTGTCCATTAAAACGTGCTCTTTGGTTTTATGTTAGTTATCAACTACTGCATAACAAACTGCCCCCAAAACTTAGTGGCTAAAAATAACAAACACTTATAATTTCACGGTTTCTGTGGGCCAAGAATTTGGGCACAACTTAGCTGGGTGCCTCTGGCATAGAGTCTCTCATGAGGTTGTTGACCAAGATGTCAGTCAGGGCTGCAGCCATGTCAAGGTTGAATTGTGGCTGAAGAATCCACTTCCAAGCTCACTCATGTGGTTGCTGCCAAACCTCACTTTCTTGCTATATGGACCTCTCCATAGTCTGCCTGAATGTCCTCATGGCACGGCAGCTGGTGGTTTGAGAGAGGAGAGTCAGAAAATGCCCAAGATGGAAGCCACAGTCATTATATAAATAATCTTGAAAATGGCATTCCATCATTTCTGCCATATTCTATTTGTTAGAATTAGGTCAACAAACCAAGCTTGCACTCAAGGCAAGGGGATTGCACAAGGGAATACCAGGAGGCAAGGACCACTGGGCCATCTCAGAGACTGCCTACCACAGCCATCACTTACATGCTAGTATAAATTTAGATGCTGAGGTTAATCAAGAGGTGTTTGTTTTGCTTGTGGGATATCAGTCTCTGTCCACCCTCTGAGAAATTTCAAGCATATTTGATGTGGAGCAGAAGTTAGGTGGTAAGGTAGGAAATAAGGTGGAATAAGGGGAGAGAAAGGGCCTGGCTCACATTAAAAGTGAAACCATAGCCATATTTACTGAGTCCTACCACACGCTAATCACTACGGTGGGCACCTAGGAGACCAGTGCAGGACAGATCCCTGGGTGGCCTTGGCTGACCCAGCTTTCCCCCCATCTCATGTAGTTCTCAGAATGACTGCAGAATATGCTAGAAATGTAACATCCTGAAATAAAGAGGAACTGTCTAGAACAGCTCTGTTCCTGTCCCTCCTAGAACAGGATGTCCTGCAACACTTTGGTGCAGTGATCCAAGTGTCCCCCGTGAGTATAAAAATCCAGAGAGGGCTGGGCGCGGTGGCTCACACCTATAATCCTAGCTCTCTGGGATGCCGAGGTGGGCGGATTGTTTGAGCTCAGGAGTTCGAAACCAGCCTGAGCAAGAGCGAGACCCCGTCTCTACTAAAATAAAAAAAAAAGTTGAGTTTTCCCCACCTGTTCAGTTCTCTTTGTTAAAGAAACAGAGAGGGCTGGGCGCGGTGGCTCACGCCTGTAATCCTAGCT
>NW_012155840.1:1597426-1631787 GCF_000956105.1 Propithecus coquereli
AAAAAAAAAAAAAAAATCCAGAGAGGAAGGCTTTGGGGATCCCTCAGCTACAGTGTGATGTGGAGCACAAAGGGATGACACTCCCTCTGCCCTGGCCAGCTTTCCTCAGCTTGTGGTGAATCTGAGGCTTCTGTCGTCCCTTGCCGCTTATCTGTTAGTTATAAAGTTGCTTCGCGTAAGTTGTTATATGAGTGTTCTGTCTCAACAGACCCATGTAAGTGGTAGAGTAACCAGTACATGGAGAACCTGCTTCACAACAGGGTTACATAAAATTCGGTTGCCTTCTCCAAGATACAATGCATTTGTTCTTGGCTAGTTCCCCCAAACCTCCATCACTCCACAAGGAGAGTTAATGGAAAAAAAATTTTCTCAACCTATTTGAAGACCAGACACAGAATATCTAAGTGACTGGGGCACAGTTCTCTTGCCATCTTCCCAAGAGAACTGTGCTCCATTTAAACTTTAAACATTAAATAACTGTGTCATTTAAACTTTCTAAATCTTAGTTTTCCCATTTGAAAAAAAACAGGTAATATCACCCAACCTACCTATCTCACAGATGTAAAATGAGGATGAAAAATTCTTTCTGAAAAAGGGCTATAAAAATAATAGCGCCATCCAAATGAAAGAAGATATTATGATTATGTAGTTTTTCCCAGGCACGGTGAGAGAAGCAACTCTTGACCTCTCCCCATCTTTCAACATATATGGACAAACTTAGTGACTAGACACTTACAAAAAACATGTTATTATTGAAAACCATGAGTCTACCAACAATACTAGTCAGAATCACCTATATTATGCTATGAAAACAACCCCTAAATCTGAGCTGCTTAAAACACCAAAGCCTATTTGTCTCTCATACTATATGTCCATCTCAGGTTAACTGAAGCTCTGCTCTGTGTCATCTCAGTTTGGTGGTGCATCCTGAGCTCATAAAGCAGCATTGGTATCTGCAGCAGGCAGGCGCAAACAAGGAAATTCACACACTGGCTCTGAAGTGGCCCAGAAGTGGCCTGCATCTTTCCCTCTTTCACTTCATTGTCCAAGGCAAGTCATATGGCCAAGATGAACTTCAGAGGGGAAAAGAAGTACAGTCCTTCCATGTGCCCAGGAAGAGAGGAGCTCTGTGAGCGTCAGGAAGCAGCACTAATGTCATCCTCGCTGCCTTCTGAGAAAATAGAGGTTTGTATTTCCAAGCTATGGGAGACAATTAACCTGTGACAGAGTTCTAATCTGCAAGCAGACCCTTTTATTTATGAATCATTTAAGATTATTTTTCCTGCAATGAGTGATTACAACAAATTATTTTTTATTTAAAAAAAAAACCCACAGGATTTATTAGGACATTTTATCGTCAGCACTTCCTGCTGTGTATTTCTAACTCATATTTTCGCAGAGAGAAGTCTAGAGTGGCACTGTGCGTGCCTGTGTGCGTGCATCTGTGAGCCTGTTCTTGGGACGCTGGGGAATGGAAAGACGTGATTGGCTTAAGGTCAATGCTTATAAATTTCTCTTCGCAAGGTCAATGACTTAGCCCCTTCTAATTTAGCTGCACTGAAACTTGTTATAAATTTGTTAGTTCAGTTGCATCTGTTTTAGATCGGCCTTCAAATCACAGGCTGCTCTCACTCCTTCCCCGAGCTTCCTCTTCCTTGGATTCCTACGACCGCGTTAATCCGAATGAGCCCTGAATTTAGGCTTCAATAGTTCTGGCTTTTACTCTCAGCTCTTTCATTAACTGACTGTATTGCTTTGGAAAAGTTTCTTTACCTTTCCAGGCCTTGTCTCTAAAAGGAGGGAGCTGGCTGGGAGAATACCTTCTCGCTATAAATGCTTATGACTCTAAGTCATACTGTGAAGCTAGATGGAGAATATGTGTGTTTCTTCCTCTTTCTTGAGTTTATCAGCAACTGGAGGAGCCATCTCAGTGAAAGCTTAGCCCCTTAATACACAATAGAATGTCTTTGAACATTAGTCACACTTAACACTTCCCGATGTACTATGTCCTCAGTTTCCTCTTTGCCAGCTTTGGGATACGGAACCGCAGCCATCAGATACTACTTATATGTTGCTCAGGGTGGTCTCGAACTCTTGGCCTTAGTGACCCCCTTCACCTCAGCCTCCCAAAGTGCTGGGATTACAGGTATGAGTCTGCTTCCAGCCAGTTTCAGGTCTTTATAAAAAGTTCGACTCAGCTATTGTTCTGGCTTTCTTTTCATTCCCATCCATTAAGATTTTCTCAGGCGCCAACCAAAGAACCACAGCATCTTAGAGTCAGAAGGATTGCACAAATTTTCTAGTCTTCCTTCTACAGATGAGGAAAGCAAGGCCCCGAGAAATCACAGAACTGGATTTTCTAGCTCCTAATCCTTTTTAGTATGAATCAAGCTTGACATCCCTTCTAGAAAAATATTTTTAAAAAATAAAAGAAAAAGCTACTTGCTTTAACTTGGGCAGGTGATTTTGATTCTTTGAATTATTTTTTTCATCTATGAAATCTGGGTGTTTAATTTGGTAAACAATGTGAAGAGGAATCAGGGGAAATTAGATACATGGTCAGTAAACTCTTTTCCAAGTTAAAAATCTATGATTAATCTCTAGTACAGTCATTTAATCTCTCTAACAGGAACGGGAGAAATATGACAGACTTATTTCCTTTCTTCCCAGTGCCACCTTACAGTTGTGGTCTTGTGGTAATATGGCTGGTACAGTTAGAAACCAAAATTAGAAACCAAGCAACCACAAGAGGAAAGGCTCTGGAACAATTCTAGGCCCTGACCCAGCATTTCCAGCCAAGGACACTGCGGGAGGCCATGCTTTCCTGTGCACATGGTCTCAGTCTGAACTCTCTGAACAGTGGGTAATCTCCACATACCTCACGTGCATACCTAGAAACCTTCATGCTCACTTAATCGAGACTTTTCAACAAATCTTAGAGGAAAAAGAAAACTAGATAACCAGTTACTTAACTAAGGACTATAACTCAACTCATCGTAGAGTATCATCAACAGTTCTGCCATGATATGCGTCAGAGAAATTTGCAGGTGTTTTTCATCAAAACCACTGATACGAGTTTCCCCAATATTGAGCTATGGATTTTATTGTTATTTTAAAGAAAAATTATTGTCAAACACATGAATTTTATAACATCTGTTTTCATTTTGAATTCCTTTTTCCCAAAGAAGTACTGAAGACTCAGGAATTTGAGACAATTTCACAAATTCATACACAAAAACCAAATAAGTTGTCAAGGGGCATGGATTTGGGGGTGAAGGAGAGGCCCCAAACAAGTCATGCTGGTGATCTAGTTTTAGAAACAGCAAAATGGAAAAGAAGTTTTTCTCCTTCTGCCCAATTGTGTCATAACATAGAGATACATTCCAAGATTCACCACTAGTTTAAGATTATTTCATGATAACCTCTGGGTTGTCTGAGGTGTACACAATTATGTTCATCCCCCAGAGAGCCACAATGAATTAGACAAACACATTAGAACCCTGGAATCCAGAACTCCAGCCCCTTCCTCACCAATGACACTCAGCTGGGTCAATAATTCTTGCTTTCTAAAAAAATACAGGGATGTGATATTACTCCTTTATTAAAACAGCCTTTTGAGCTGGTCTGTTTATGTGAATTTTTAAGAAAACATTATGTTGGTGAATTATGTTACAATTAGTGAAATTTCAGGAAGGAAAGCATTCAGCATTCATATTTTATGGCCATGTCACCCGAAATATTATGGTTAATGTCTGATTTATCAACAATCTGCTAGAGGGATGATATTCTTCTTCTGTATTTTTAAGAGAGCAAAAGGAAGACTTGAGCAGTTATTATGTGGCCAGCGACTGATTTATATTGCTTCCCTTTGCCGTCAAATAATCTTGAGCAGAAAGGGGGGAAAGGGTAATTGTAACAGTCCAACCTCGCTGTAAAACATAGAGCATTCTCTTTACACACAGTTTCTCAATGTGGAGTTTTGTGTGACATTTAATACTGTGGCTGGACTTTCACGTCAGCTGAAATCACAATTCTCACGTAATTACAAAAGGTACATCCTGTGGCTCTCAAGCCACAAAATGATGGTGTCAAACGGAACAGAAGAGAAAACATACCTGGGGGATGGGAGTGTGTGAAATCTTTTTTTCATCATAGCTCACAAACAAAATAAACACCGCCCCGGCGCCCATGGTTTTGACTCAAACGCAGCGGGTAATGTGTGGGTTCAGAGAATGCTACTGAAATCCCACTTGTGCCTGTTGCTGTTCGCGTTTCTCTAACGGTATGTTTAAGGCATAGAGCTCCATGACCAGGAACGAGCTTAACCCAAATGACGCTGAGGTTTGGAAGAACGTGCCTGCCAGGAGCCTAATGGACTTAATACAAGCCAGGGCTGGGTCAGGAGAGTGTCACTGGTATCGCTACAAGGATAGGAGGCAAAGGCTATTTTAAGAACAATATGGTTTTTGGTGATCTCTGTGAAGTTTATGAGTAGTCAGAGAAGAGAACATAAAACCTGCTCTACACATATAATTAAAATACAGGGTAACTAAATTCATGTGTAAGTAATAGGAGAGCAGCACGGAGCCAGGGGAGTGTAATAAGCATCCTGCTTGGAGTGAAAAGCAATTTGTGGTGGGGCTTTCAAATTCCTGCTTTAGTGGACAGATTTGGAAAGCTCACGTATAGTCTTCCCGGCTGGGGAGGTTTACTTTCATAGCCCTTTCATTTAAAAAATTGCTCTAAAAATAGCAGTTGGGTTTGGGTTTTATTTTTTTCCTACAGGAGAAATCACACAGTTTTATCAACAAATCACTGTTTCGTGGGAGCAAACAGCTAAGTTGAACAGTAATCAGTGTTTTTACCCTCCATCCACGGTGGGGTGGGGGCAGTTCCTGGGCCTGAAACTCCAGCATCTCCCACACATCAATGGGGCCTATCGAATTCCAAAGCGTTTTCTAAATGTGGATTTAGGAAACAGAGACAATAGAATGGGGGGTGGAGACTTTACAAGCTAACAGATGTTACAAACTATCCTGGAGTTGGCTATTAAGTGGACCAAACATCTGTATGACGGACTGACTGACTCACTTTGTCCTGAGATAGTCTGGTGTCGGGAACCGCCCATCCCTCCTGTCCAGATGTGGCAGTTGGGACGGCCTCGATTGCTAACCATGCACCACGCTACTACACATTGGCAGGCTACCCATGTGACCAAGACTTGGCTCCACATAGAGGTGTTTCACTGTTATTCCTAATAAGCCCCATAAAACAGACCTCAAACAACCACAGACCAGATTTATAAGGTGGTTTGGGGTGGAGGGAATAGTAGGATACAGACAGATCATGAAAGAACAAAAGATCTTCCACATGGTTTTGGATTATAAGTGATCTGTAAAAAGAACAATAATGCACCAAATCCTATTTGTGGGCCATGGCCTCTAGAATGTCAACATCTAAACTATATGTGCATATTTTGGGGATAACAATCTCCCTTCTTTTTAAGTTAAGCTGTTAGCTTGAACGATGAACTATGCCATCCTGCAAAACATTAGAGTGAAAAGGGCATTAGACCCCATCTTGACTAATACCATCATTTCCTCTTATGGGGAAAAATGTCCAAAGATGCAGAGCAGTCATCTTCCAACACTGCAGACCAACCCTCTGTTCTGGAAGTGGGGTATAAGGGTGAGGAGATGAGCGTGGGTTCTGCATCAACAGATTCGGCATCAAGTCCTAGCTCTGCCACTTCTAGCCGCTACTTCCCCTTTCAGAGTCTCAGTTTGTTTGCTTGTCAGGTCAAGAGAACAAGATCAAGGTCAATAAAGTCTGCTGATCCCCAAGTGTGGCACTAGCCCTTGCACAGGCAGCGTTAGTAACAAGAAGAGTGTTTGAATTAGGTAAGATGAGAAGATTCAGGGAAAAATAACTTTTAGTGGGTCAGCCCAAAAAATATCAACTATTCTGCTGCTAAAGTTTTCTTCAGATCCCTGGGGCTTCTAGGACATGTCTTCTAGGACCCGTGAGGGTAAAGAGAGACCGAAAGGGTGGGATTCCAGGATCCTCCCACCCCACACCTGTTCCCACTTTCAATCAGAGCAGCTTTGCATCTTTCTCTTTTACATGTTGCGCTGCTGAGCTACATCCCAGTGCAGAATATGTATGCGTATGTATGTATCAATTATCCCCCCAGCCTTACTCAAAATGCTTTTGGTGAGAATAGTGCAGAGCAGAATATAAAACGGGTGGCAGCCTCAGGCAGGTCACTTACCATCTCTGAACCTTGTGTACCTTATCTCTAAAGTGAGAGGTTTGGACCAACAACTCGTCCTCTGATCTCCTTTTTGTGCTAACGACCTCCGCTCCTGCCTCCCGCTAAGACACAGCCTCCAGCATATGACAGCAGGACTTTTCCTTTCCCTTCTCAGTGGAGAAAAGCCATTCTCCTTCCTGGTGAATACATTAGACTCATGCACAAACCACTCCGCCTCTTCCTTTTTCTTATTTGAAACTCCAACTTCTCTTAGGATAACAAGCCTCTCCAATCTGATTGACTTGAAAAACCTTTTTTCTGTCACTCACTCCTCTGTGCCAGGGTGAAGTTTTTCCTGCCCACTTCTTTCCCTTGCCCCAGGGCTGTGAAGAAGGGGAGAAGGAGGGAAGTTCAGAAGGAGCCAGGTGTTTCTCCCGCCTCTTCCTGACTCGTGCTGGTATGCCTAATATTGTCCTGGCAAAGGGAAAAAGAAGCAGGGCTAACCCAGCACGTGGGGGAGGCAAGTGGCTTTAAGCAATCCTGACTACACTTGCTGTAAAATGCCGGCTGCTCATGTTTGTTGAACTCTGAGACTTGAATAATATTGTGCACTTTATCTTTATAGCCTCTTTTATGCTAACAGGCCTAGGGGTAGCAAAAAAGGGCAATGTACTGTAGTCTGCTAAAAGCTTTGCCATTTGATTGCTTCATAATTTCACCATTCATCTAATTTGGAGTGCACATTTGTGCAACAAACCTGTCTGTCACCCTTAACAAGCTCTTTGGTACAGACCGGAACAATCTCCCATAATGTAAACAACCTTCTCCTTCTGCAGAGAAAGCAGGCACAAAACACGTTTTTAACACTTGCAGATGTAATTGCTTCGGACTTTCCCACACGTGGTATTGGATTTCTCAATTCCCAGGACTCTTCACCAGGGATATCTTTTAAAACATTTTTACCCTTGTTCTTTCTTCAATGCTATTGCATGCACATTTTCTTAACACCTTCTATGCACAAGCCACCATGCTAGGAAATGCGAGAGATGGGATCCTCTGTAAGATTTGGACTTTGTTTCCTGGAGAAGGGGCCTTCTATAGTAAAGAGAGTACATGATTAAGAGTAAGACAAATGTGACTTTGACTTTGGGTCTTCTGCTCAATAGCTATGTGACCTTGGCACGTTAATCATTCTCTTCCGCCTGAATTTTGTCCCCATTTGCTAAATGGGATCCAGATATTATCTGCTATAAATTGGTGGAGACCCACAAGACAATAAATGTGTACACATATACACATAAATAACAATATATAGAAAGTGAATTGAATATATTTAAGTCTCATCCATTCTCTGCTCACCCATCCCTGACTCCCCACCCCAACTCCCTGTACCAGCCACCTTTTTCTTCATACACATGCGAACGCACATACTCCAAGAGAAAGAGAGAATGAGGGAGAACAAAAGCAAGAGAGAAAAGAGTTTACCATCAAGCAGATGTGGATTTCATTTTAAATCTTCAACTGCTTTCCTTAGGATCAAGACCCTTCCTCCTTTAATGAAATCTTCTCATTTTCACTATGTAATAGCCGACATAATTGAATAGGAGGAAGGATAGAGAGTAGACCATGCCACATTTCCATCAGTTTGTGTAAGTTTTCAAATGTCTATAAGAATCAAAATGGTTTAAATTGAAGAAAATTCTCAAAAGAGATCTATGAAGTCACATGGTGGAAATCTGGGAGCTAACAAATCAAAGAGGACAATGCCAATTATGTCTTAAAGTAGACGGCCAGCTTGGTTAACTTTTTCTTACTGCTTTGACAAGGTTGACTATTTGTTTTGATGTCACCTAAAAACAAATCCTAGATGGCAAATGCCATGAGAGTCATGGGACCATCTCTTAATTATAGCCATCAAAAGTGAGTAAATGAGGCAAGCACCTGCTCAAATGAGTGAGAGAAAAAGGTGATAACAGATATCGTTTACAACATGGAGCCCTGAGTAGCTTCTTTACCCTTACCTTTATGAAAATGTTCGATGGTGATGAGATAATGGGTGAGGAAATGAGATATGAAGTGTATAAATTATTGTAGGAGGGTAAAAAAGAATACCAAAGGATAGTTTAAAAAAAACTTGATATGTTCTAATTAGGTGAGCCTGGAGGTAGGTATTTCAGGGAAGCTAAGGAGCTCATTGAGTTATTTGTTTGGGCTTTTGTTTCATTTAGTTTTCTATCTACTGGAGACTGCAATTATATAATTATATGTCTATCACTCCTACCAAAGCAAGAGGTCCTGGAGAGCAACAATCCACTATAATGACCCAGGGTCCAGAGCCAGGCCCAGCCTACAGGATGCATTTAATAATGATGATGATGACGACAAAGATGATAATAACAGCGATAAGAATAATGATAGCTAGTGCAGCTGGAATAATAATAGTTAACATTTACTCAGTTCTTACTATGACCCAGACACATTTCTAAGAATTGTGTATTATATGTATGTCTACATATATACGTCTTCATTTACTACTTATGAGATCCCTCAGTAGAGATAACTGTTTTCCAACATGTGCAGAATTTAATTTAATATCTTTCTGTATTTAATAGTTTCTAATTCCTTGTCAAACCACTCTTCCAAGAGCAATGGCTGTCTAACTTAGATCATAGAAAGTCTCCTGTGGGATAGAGAGACAGATGTCTCTGGCCAAAAGAGGGTATCCCCACCAGAGAGGAAGAAAAGGCCAACCTGTTCAGCCCTAAGACTTGAGGCAAGAACCTTAATCGGGGCTATCCCTGAATACAGAGATTGTGTGTGATTTTATTTCTTTCTTGTGTACTCATTTATATATTCCAAATATCAAACAATGAACATAAATTACTTCTAAAATAAGTAAAGAAAGACATTAAGGAGACATTTTTTAGAGAAAGAAATATACTACAGTCCATGACATGAATTTAAATTAACAATAAAATATTTGATGCCAAGACACATTATAATCAGTAACACAAAGGAAAAACAAGAAGTAATGTCATTATAAACACGATCAGTGATTATTTGAGATTTCTGTCTACTTTGCGGCCCAAATTCTATGAGCCTTGAAAGTCATAATAAAAATGATTTTTGGAAAGAAAAACAGGACCTCTCTTAGAAGGTTAAGAAAGCTGGGATGAAAAAAAAAAAGAACAACAAAGAGGGACAACTTATCAACTGAATTCAAGTGTATGAAAATTGTCATAAAAATGATACTGACCAGCTGTTCACTAGCCCCATGTAGGACAAAACAAGAAAGAAATGTCTTACATCGCAATGAGCGTTTGTTGTTCAACAGTAAGATGACCTTCTCGAAGATAAATGTGATAGACACTTAAAGTTCATAGCTCTCTATCCCTGGAAATAGCTAAAACTAATATAAACAGGCAACCCTTTGGAAGTCTGCATATAGAGTTTTGCACAGAGCCTGGAAAAATTACATTTTTTCAAATCTAACCTCAGTCTGATCCAATCCACTTCATCTATTAGAGCCAGGATTGGAGACCTTCAACAAAACAAAGTTTCTTCCTGGTGTGTTTAAGTTAACTCAATTGTAAACACATTAACATCTAACTTATGAAACAGTTGACCAAAATTTAGGCTCCTCCAAAATATTTCCTCTAAAAGAAACTTTGCAACATAAAGGAATTTAGAAAAATACTGGATCTCCACTCATGTTTTCTCTCTTGCTAAACTATACTGAGAACTGGAATTATAATTGGACACAGTGGAGTCATTCAACTTGAACCCATCAAATTGATGTTGTCACAACTATAGTACTGTGGTATCCTTTTTTAGGATAAATTAAAAGAACATCCATGTTCCTGCACAAATAAATTTAATAGATCTAGTTTCCCATATTTCATATTTATTTAGTATTTATTCAATGATTATTCATTAAACATACACAACCGTTCAAATATTTCTGTGATAATTTAT
Organism: Propithecus coquereli; assembly: GCF_000956105.1. NCBI lineage: Eukaryota > Metazoa > Chordata > Mammalia > Primates > Indriidae > Propithecus > Propithecus coquereli. The sequence goes on from NW_012155840.1 coordinate 1,607,655, forward strand.
AATACTCAAAGAACCTTTCTGTCTGTACTCTTATCTAATCCTTACAAAAACATCACTAAGCAGGCTCAGAATGTTACAGTTTCAATAATTCTGACACTAAGGTTCAGAAAAGTTAAGTGACTGGCTCATGTTTACTCAGACAGTAAGCATTAAAGACTAAAACTAGGGTCTTACGACTAATCTTTCAAGTCTCTTTCTATTTCACCATTCTTCCCTACATTATCCATCCTTTAGGAGTTTGTAGTACAGTTGGTGGCATGCAGTTAAAAAGGTAAGGAGTACTAATATCAAATAACTCCATAGGGCAATGTAAAAGTCATAGGAACCCACAAAATCAAATAGCTAAATTGCGGCATAAATTACAAGTGCTTCTAGAATTTAGACAACCAGGAAATCATGGTGACTAGAGGAGTCAAAGATTGATTGAGGAAATGGGATATACTAAAATAGGGATAAAGTTTTTCAGACTAAGAAGTGAAGGAAAAACACTTCAGGAAAAGGAAATGGCAGAAACACTGAGTTGGAACCTCAGTGGTGCATTCAGAGGAACATGAAGGGATTAGCAAGAAAGCAGGGTCCACACAGAGCCAGTGCAATTTATGGGAGGATCTAGGAGAACCTTGAAGGGGGATAGAATTAATATTTACTAAATGTCTTTTTTCTCTAGGTACTTTGTAAGCCTGATATGATTTATTTTTCAAGTACCCTACAAGTGGTCACTATCCTTGTTTTCCAGATGAGGAAACTGAGATTTCAGCCATGTTAAATGGTTTGTCCAAGATCACACAGCTACTATAGTGACTTTGTGAAAAATGGCCACAAATTCCTCCTATCCCGGGAAGCATTCCCATTTTCAATATATCTTTGCCTCTCCTCCCAAAAGGAAATGTACTATTTCTCCAACCCTTGAATCAAGATTGGACTTGGAAAGAAATGTGGCGGAAATGGTATATATGACTCCCAAGGCTGGGACCTAAGGGACCTTGCAACTTCGGTTTTTGTCAACTTGGAGTGCCACCCTGAGACCGCAATATGGAGTACCTGGCCTAGTCCCCTGGAGGATGAGAGGCCACACGGAGGAGCACCAAGGAGCCCCAGCCAAGAGCCAGCGGATACCATCAGATAGAAGTGAAGCCATCTGAGACTTCCCAGTCCACCATCCCTGATTGCAGCTGCATGAATAAGACCAGGTGAAATGGCAGCATCCAGCCAACACACAGGATCACGAGAAGTAATAATTCTTATTTATGGGGGTTCCTCGGCCTGATTCTTTCTATCATACAATGCCACTTTCAGGAATTCCGGGCTAATGAGATTGAAATTTTTCCAGTTATTAATAGGGAGCTCTTTAAAATACTTGAGCTACGGAGTGAAATGAAGAAAATACTATTTTAAACAATTAAGGGGACAGCCTAAACTTGTAGAGAAGAAAGTCAAGGCACTTGGTGACTGTAATAATCTAGATTTTACTTACTGAGTATCCTAAAGGCGGTTTGACCTGAGAAGACAAATTGCCTGCCTAGTATTCATTCTCCCTTTCTTTCTTAGTAATAAAAGCCCCCAAATTTTCTGATCACATGGCCACCCAGAATAAAAACTACATTTCCAGACCTCCCTTGTAGGTAGTTATGGCTGTGAGACTAGGTTCTGGCAATTAAATTACAGTAAAGATCTCATACAGCTTTTGCCCCCTCTTTTCCTTCTCCTTTCATAGTACTTCCACCCTTGAACACAGGTATGAAGGCTCGTACTTAGCCACCAACGTGGATCGTGAAGCTGTGGGCCACATATCAGATATAGTAGAGCTGAAAGATGCCTGCATCCCTGCTGATCCCATGGTGCCGCCATATCAATCCTCCTACATTTGCATTATTTTCATGTCAGAAAAAGTGAACTATTATCTTTATTAAGTTACCATTATTTTGGAGTTTTTATTGCATTCAACTCTGCTAATACATTGATAATTGGTGCAGGGAAAATGCCGGGAAGGAAGGATCAGAGGATTTGGTGTCTGCCTAGCTATAGGAGATGGTGATGATGTCCAAAAATGAAAGAAGTTTTGAGGCTGGATGATTAAAGACACTATAGCATTTTTCCTTGTATGTATTAAGTTCCTACCCCGACCCCTAACCAACACATTAGGGAGCTTTTGAATCATGGGAATTTATCTGAGTGGTCAGTCTTCTCATCCTGTAGTCTGAACCCCCCTGAGTGCCAGTTCAGAACAGTTGCCCATTCCCAAATGCAGCAAAGTAGAAAAAGATTCATAGTATGCACAGGATGGCCATAGGGAAAAGTTGGCCAAGGTCAACATTGTAGTCCTTCTCTTATTCAGAATAGAGTTTTTCTTACTCCAGAAACCTATAAACCTATACCATTTTGTCAGAAAAAAAATTGTCATTCGGGATAGAAAGAAACAGTGCCCAAGATACCCGGGATATATCAGCCAACAAAAGATATAAGGAAAAGATCCCTGCCAAAAAGAAGAATAAATATAATCAGTAAAGTAAATGACACGGTATTTTGCGCAGTGATACATCCTCTGTAAAAAGAGGACAAGAGCAGGTTAGGAGGACCAGGAGTGGACTGAGCAGGGGCGGGTAGGGAGCAATGTCCATTGAGTGAGATTCACACTTTGTTTGAAGGTAGATTAGTTAGAGTAGTCAGAACTTTCAGGGAAAAGAAGATTGTAAATATCAACAAAAGAGATGAATTTACTCTAGAAAAATTTGCAGGAATAACAATGAATGCATTCAATACCTTTGGGTGAATGAGATAGCCAGAGAGATTGATTAAAATGTGGGTGAACCTCATGTACTTCCCAGTTTAGAAAAATAAAAAGCCCAATAGAATGAATGTTATCAAAGGTACTGCTTAATAAAGTCCTCTAATAACTATAATCATTTTAATATAGTTCACATTTATTGAGGTTTTACTACATGCCAAGCACTGTGCAAATTGCTTAAAAGAGACGATCTCTCAAAGGAGATGGTACTTGAGGTAGAGAGACTCCTATGAAAGCACTTTTTTAGGAATAGCATCAGAAATGTGTTCCTAATTGCCGCAAAGTATGTATAACTTTCTCTGTGTGTGTGTGTGTGTGTGTGTGTGTGTGTGTATGTGTACCAGCCTTGTAAATACTGGGGTACTCTATATGCCCCGGGCACCTAAAATTTTTGGTAAATAATTATATGCAACTGGTTAAAATGAGATTAACTGAAACTTTTTTGAATACACAACTGGGACGTGGAATGGGCTATGGTATAAATTTATTGGCTGCTATTTAAATGAAAAGAATTACAATGCACTTAATGTTCATTCTAATCAAGTGATGGTTGAAGATGGAATTTCAGACTGTAAATGTGGTGCACACATTTGTCTCTGAATGGGACTTTGCTTCCCAGCTGTTGAAACATTTGTGGGAAGGTGAAAGTTTTGTGGACTAATAGATTCCTGTGGCAAGGCATAAGCTTAATGCAGCAAAAGATGTTTTCACTGAAAAGACAAATCAATCTCATCCTTCATATAGACACAGTCATTCTGGGTACACTCAAGCAAAACTATTCTCCCAAGAAGGGTCTTTGACAGTGGAGAATATATATCCTATAAGGAAAACCAGTTCTTCTGAAACACAGAGGGTAACTTAGGGAAGTAAAATCTTGGACAACTCTCAAGATACTAGCTGAGAGTATATCAGATGTTTTTAAGTGATTATTTAATTATCGTGAAATATTATTTTTATTTATGGCAGGAGTGAGCAAGAATAAACAAATGAGGTTGTTAACAAAGTGCTGACATATTTCTTTAGAAATTATGCTATCCCAACCCCAAATTTTCATAGCATAAATCTAAACCAATCTAAAATTTTAAAGAACTTGTCAAAAAGTCAAAGAACTAGTAGCTGCTAGAATTAGGATTTGATTCCAGGACATCTGACTCTGACAGCAATGTGTTTGACCAGAGTCCTTAACAAAACACACACACACACACACACACACACACACACACACACACACACACACTTTATGAAGTTGATTGACCAGGATACCATTTGTTTCCTTTGAACTCCTAAGACTCTTGCAATGGATAATTTTTGGACTGTTATCTGCTCCCTCTTTCTTTGATAATAGGACCCAGATTTTTCTCTTAGAAACAACCTTCACCCAAATATCAGCCCCTGAACTTCAGACTGACTGCTACTCCCATTTCAGGAATAGGATGGTTTTAGCCTTGGCCAGAGAATTTCATTGCCCCAGCCACAGACACTGGTTCGTGGTTGTACATGTGAATTAATCTAAGCCAGTGAGACATTTTCTGGGGCTACTAGGAGAAAGAGAGGTTGTCTTTCCACCGGGACATGAAATTGGAAGGGATTAATGCAGCCATCATGCCACCATATGGAGTCTGAAAATGAAGCCAGACTTTAAAAAGCAGAGAAAATTCAAAGTCCTTGAATTCAGCCATGTCCAAAGCCAGGTCTACTCCCCTACCCCACACATTTATGTGAACTCATAAAACACATTTTATGTAACCAAATTTGGACTATGTTTTCTATTGCCCCCAACAGCAAGACTTCAAGGGATACAGTGCTGCTTACCAGGGAAGACAGGATAGGAGAGACAGGACTGCTTAAATCAGCAGAGCAGGGCTCAGAATCTTACCTAGGGGCGTAGGGGTGTAGGGCAGAATATGAGATTTCAGGGCCGACAGGAAAGTTGTACTAAGTCATTCGTAAGCGTTGGGCTCTTCACTGTAGAGTGAGACCAGGGCTCAACTCTCCCTGCATGCTCTCCAGTTTTATGTTCTTGGGGTTCCAGAAAACACAACAGAGAACTCTACCCTTCGTGAGAAGGTAAAGGACATACCAGAAGGCAGAACTTCGGCTGCCCAGTGCTTTTGCTCTTTGCCTGCTTCGTTCTCCGTCTCTCTCTGTCACATAAGCACACATCCATGCAACCTCCAGCCCCAAAGTCCACGATAAAGGGACTTCAAGAGGAGATGCCACGCCTTTCCTGTTTCTCTCTCCTATCTCCAAATTGTACATAGAAAAATATCTCAGCATTGCATTGGCTGTAACATAATCCAGGCTAAATGCGGAAATTGCAAAGCCGAGGCTGAAATAGACACCACATCCTTAACTCAATCTCACTGAATCTCCTTAAAACAAAATAAAAATGGAAAAGACAAAGACAAATCACACTGGGGAGAATGATTGCCTAAGTAAACCTTCGCGTTTGCTTGGTCTGTCTTTTGTCAGTTTAGGCCCAGACTGTCTGCTCCGTCAACGTACTTCTGTTGGGAATTATCACTGGCTACATAGACAAGGCGTATCTTTTCACAGCAGCAATAACACACTGGTGTGCTTGTGCGCACACACACGCACTCCACGTTAACGCTTTCTGGCTTTGCTATTGCTCTGTCCCAGACAGAGATGGTAGGTTTTGAAGACTGAAAGACTTAAAGGGGAAATGCTATATTTCCTAAAGAGAGGACATCATACTGCCTTTTTTCCCCCCTGCTGTTAGTGTCTGAGACTTCAAACAAAAACCCAGGCAAACAAAAGCCAAGAGAGCCAGGGCAACTGCCTCCCAAGGGTTAAAACTAGATCAAAATCAAATGGCACACTTCACCATGTCTTCTGCATGACTGATACTGCAATCGATCTGCAGCGGTTCATTTTCTCTCTGGAATCTCTGCCTACTGAGAACAAATACAAACACATGTGGAACCAATAGGAAGCAGACTAAGGGCTTTAAGAGTTCTGCACCAACCTGTGTCAGAGAGCTCTCACTTAGCAGATGGAGCAATTAATAAAAGAGTCAAACGGTATGACTGTGTCAAGGTGCCTTTAAGTGCTAACAATCCTCTTTTGTCTTCCCTGTGTAGAGTACAGATGGATCCCGATTCAGAATAAGAACTGTATTGTGCCCCAGTTTGCTCTCGTACCGTGTCCCGGTATTAACAGAGGGCCAGGTGTCCTGTGTCTCCCATTTTAAAGACAAACATGATACTGATTCTTTCCCCCTGCTAGCATTTTAAGTGCTGACGTGACCACTAATCTGAAGGAAATTAAACTTTATAAGTAAATCGGTCTTTCAAAAATATCTGAAAAGGAAGGATTTGCCATCAAAGTATGGCCAGTTTGTACACACCTTGCTGCTGGTTGATTCTAATCACAAATATATAATTCTTGCCCTTCAGCTGACAGCTCGGGTTTATTAAAGTCACTCAAGACTGAGCCTCCGGCAGGTGCTACTTTATTTTTTTTAAGATGTAGAAAATGAAGGGTTGAGGTCACGGATGGTCAGGGAGGTCACGTGGTTCTTTTTGCCAGTACAAGCCCTGGTGTTCTGGTGAATTTGCAGCTCAGTTAATCGCACTCTGCCTCAGCCCCTCACCCCTATCCTCATTGGCTCCCTTAGCCACTGCGGTCACAGACAGTAACCACTGTTCTTCCTCTCTGAACCGGGCCCAGGAGAGTGGAAATGTGTCTGTCACTCCCCAGGCAGCTGCATGAAACTGAGAATGTGCTTCGCTGCCCAAACTGAATGCCGACCCAGCGAGATTTGGCTTGCTCTAGTTTAAATGGGCAATCTCTCATAATTCTTTTCCCATAGACATCAAAATATCATGAGGAAAAGAGCACATTAGATGTTCCATTGTGTGTCCTTTATCTCTCGGCCTTTGTGATATATGAGATAGACTCCAGGAGGCCATCGGCTGTTCAGGGGCCTTCTCTTAAAATTTCCCTCACTCATCATTCAGTGGAATCTGCATCTGGAACAGGCAGATTAAAAAAAAAAAAAAAGCAAAACTCGTCTACTCACTCAGGCAATGTATTAGATACCCTCATGAGCTCACCGGGCTGTTTGTTGTTGTTGCTGCTGTTGCAATGTTAGGGAGTGGTTTCCTCACGTGGACTGAGGATCAACCAATGATTTACTTTTTTCAAATAAAAATCAAATATTGAATTAAATTCGAAAAACATTTCTTGAGCTCTAATGCTAGCTGCTTCCAAACTTCATTTTAAGACCTATTTAGATTGAGTTAAATTTTTAAGCTGAAGAGAAACTTGTAGATTATTTTGTCAAACATCCTAACGTAGAGGTGAATGCCAGGGAAGCCAGATTATTTGAGAAAAGTTGTAAATCTAGAGGCAGAGCCAAGGCTAAGCCAAGCTCAGGTCTCCTGACTAGACCCAAGTGTTTCCAGCACTTTCTTCCACTCTACGCTATCTATTATTGGATAGCATTCTGCTTTTTATAATGCACTAAATCTCACCCTTAGGCCCTGCCCTGTGTTTGGGGGAGTGAAGAGGAGGAGACTGCTCTGTTCATTCTTCTTTCAGATAAGGGTTAAAACAATTTATCCATAGTTGTTCTGACGGAATAACAGCCATTTTTTTCCCCACGTCTTTTCTCCTTGTGAGGGGAAAGCAGGGAACAGAAACATTGCCTATTTTCAGACTAGAGATCACATCTGTTATAAAAGATACTGTGACAAAACAGTATTTCCACACGAAGAGTCATGTTGTCGCTTGGCTCACTTCACGGTAAAATTCTCTCATAAATTATTCACTACTCAATCCCTACCCTACTCAATGGCTCCCCCAATTTTCGGAAGAGCATTCTAACACCTTAGCTTAGCACTCTGTTTGTACGTGAAGTGATTACTGCTTTCCACTCTGCACTGGAAGTGTTGTCCATCAAAATCTGTCCTCCTTCTTTATAACAACAGAGTTGAGACTAGGCACATAAGTTAGAGACTACATTTTCCAATATCCTCTATAGCTAAGGACGAGCCCCTTCCCAGTCTGAGCTTTAAATCAACAGACATGTGCTCCTCCACGCTCTTTCCCTTTCCCATGGCGGGACTATAGTGAGGAAATGTTTTCAACCAATCCAATGAGCTAACACTCAAGGGATCAGTAGACCAATGAGATAGAAGGAACCTGGATCCTTGAATAACCACGTGGAGCAGAGTTGCCTAACTGGCTAAACCATCTGGACTGTCACATCGGAGAGAAATGACATTCTCTCTTACTGAAGCTGTTTAATGTTTAGGTCTCTTTGATACAATAGCTTAGCTTTTGTCCTCATTAATACATACCCTTCTGTCATAGGCTGGGTTTCCTGAAAATCAGGAGGTTTATCACAGAGTTCTCTCAACAGTAACATGGATAAGGACAGCAGTATTTGGTACAGGGAGCATTTGAACCACATGAAGTCGTAACAGAGACCACAGGCAATCCTGGAGGAAGCTCTGAATTTCAAATGGCCCTGAGAGTTGTTGAGGTGAAAAGGCTAACATTCACACCCCCACATTGACCAATCATGACATGCAGGTTGCCCCCGGGGAGGAGAGGGGAATATGAATGAGGATGCTGTCTTTGGCTGGGGCTAGCTGAGAGCCTAGAGCCACCAACAGGTGCAGTAGCTGGGAACAAATATCTCAGTACTAAAGGGGGGTCTGGGTAACACACCACATCAGCATCCACTTCAGCCCACTCCTTGTACTTCTCAGATCCACTTGCTTCATATAATAAGTTCTTGAAATGGCAAATTGTAAATCTGATTGGTCTCTTTTCTTGGGGAAATTTCCAAGAGGAAATGGACAAACTTTAGCCCCCACCACCACAGCTGGTCTCAATATCAAAACTGATTCTCATCATCCCATCCTCTATCCCCTTTTCTAAATTCCTCTCACCCTCAGCCAGCACCTCTGCACATCTAGATAGCTTACATGAAGGGGTGATTCAATTTTAATCTTAAAAGGTATGAGCCCCTGGTCTCTGAGCTCTTCTCAGGCTTTTGCTGAAGCACTTGTCCCTGGGCAGAGGAGTACCAAGAGATGCTCCATGGATCACCCGGGTATAAAACATGCAATTCTCTGCACCCCTAATGTAACAGCAACCCTACTGCCACCAGATGATCAGGGTCAATTATCCCTGGCAGGATGGTGACTCATTTTTTTGCCTGCTGGTCTCTTGGCACAAGTAGCCCTAGGTGACCAGATGGCAACTCTAGCCTAATGAAACTTTTGCTATGTCCTCCAGTGGAAGTGTTCCCCCTTGAAAACCAGGAATTCTAAACTCACCGATGCCAGAGTTGTGTAGGGAAAAAGTGCGAATTTCCCAAGTAGGTCACCAGGAGTGATGATAAAAGAATCCACTTCTGCTTCTACTCTTCCGTTCCTGGACCAATGTATTATTCCTATTGTGAACAAAACATTTAATCATCATTGATGAAGGGGAGATATCACATCCTAGAGGATGATGCCCCATTCTCACTAGATATCATCACCACATTCATGCTTAATTGCACTAGACCAAGTCATAGGTCTATCAGGTTGGCAGCTTCTGGGTGTGGTGACAGGCCAGTGGATTCCACAGTCATATGCCAACTATTACATTTCCTTTGCTGAAAAATGTCCCTTTCTATTATTTGAGATTCTTTGCTGGTGTACCAGACACTCTAATGATGACAAAGGCCTTGCCTAAGTCAAACTCATACTTAAATCTATGATGATTCCAGTCAAGATGAATGGTTACTTCTTCCAGGGTGGAAGGGTTCCAATGTAATCAACTTGCCACCACACAGTAACGAATCTCCTTAAAGGATGGTACTATGTCAGCATCTGAGCATTGATCTATGTTGCTGACACATTGAATATTAGCCAGCAGAAGTAGCTATCATCCTTGTTGAGTTAGAGTTCATGACACTTGAAGTGTCTTGAAGTCCATGAAGAGCCTCTTCCTTACCAATATAACTACTCCATTTGTGTACTCATTATGCCAGCACTGGATGGCTAATGAGAAAGCTGGCTGATGTCAACCGGCCAAGTCTTTCTATCTAGTTGTTTATTTCTTCTTCCTTGGTCGATGCTTTCTGGGGGCTTTAACACATGAGATAAAGATATTTACTCTCTTTACTCACCCTCATAGTTCCGAGCATATGCCTCTTCTCCAGATCATTTTGTATCACAACTTCTAATATTTCTTCTTCTAGGCCCTTGATCAACTAATGAAGCCATTCACCACTACCCACGAGTTTTTATGTATTTTTATTTTGGACCACTTTTAGTTCCATACGAAGTGGTTGAACAGATAGACCATTGGAAGCTCCACCCATTGGGAAGGTTTTTTCTTACTACTGCCCCAAAAAGGTCATCCTTGAATAGGACTGGAAGGCAGCTGCAGTCCATTTTTGGCTTGCACCCATACATGAATCAAGACTGATCTTTTGCTCCTCCTTCAGCTTCTGTTGGAGACCTGACATCTCTTTCAGGGTGCCAGGTCCAAAAACTATCTCAGGTCTGGGGACTGGTCAAGGAGTTTGGCTGCATTCAACCTTTTGATCATCCTTCCTTGATTTTGTTTGATTGTGTAGATTGGGGAGTATTCTTGTTGCCTCCCCCCAATCTATTTTGCCCTTAGAGCCACTTCACTCCATTAACCATCTCCAAAGCTCCCAAAGAAAACTGACACTCCAACCTTGCCACTCATTATAAAAACATCCTTTCTTCTAATAGTCAAGCATCACCACCTGACCTCTATTTCCTGGAATTCTATTATTCTCACTGTTATCAGTCAACCCAGTTTTCTCACGGTATCCCCTACTATCAGCCACTACTGAGTTTTTCAGTGATGCTAGAGCCCATCTCACCAACATATTCCTGATGACTTAAGTGAGTGTGGTGTCCATCAGGTCCTCCTGGTGAACATAGTTAGCTGACAGATTTTTTCCAGCCTCACAGAGTATTTCCATTTGAGCATGGCCACCTCTCTGAACTTTGTGATCCCTTCTTGTACCTTCTTCCAGGGCACATCAGTTGGGAAACGTTTGGAAGGCAAGAATAGACAGACGGAGAAGACGAACTGTGGTAGAGTTGCAGCAGAGGCATCAGAAGATCTCACTGGTGGCTCTTGAAATGGGATGGATATTCAGAATTGTCTACCTTGAAATAAGGGAAACAGGTCTTTATACCTTTGTATTTTGGATGCATATTGTCCCAGAGATAAGCATGTGAACTTAGCCAAGGCAGCTTCCTCCCACTGGTCGAGGGAAATTCTCAAAAGGGGTTCAGCTGAGATCTTACAGCCATCAACACTCTCAGCAACTGGAAGAATGTAAGTTTAAATCCCCAAGTGGTGGGCTGGGTCATACATCGAGCATCCACCTCACCAGTATTTTCTACACTGCACACACAGCTGATCTTTAATATCTAATGCCAAAATCATTCTCTCCTGACTTGGCACATATTACTTTCCCATCTCCACTCTTCTCCGCATAGCTAACTCCTACTTATTCTTCACAATAGCGCAAATCTTTCTTTTCTGTCTTCACTTACCTCCCTTAGTCTACACTGCTTTACTGCCTCTCCTTTTTGCTCCCTCTCCTTTTTGCAACTTTTATTGTCATTTTATCACATTATATTGGAATAATTATTTAAACCCACTTTAAATAGTAAACTCCTTGAGGGAAGGGACAATGTCTTACTCTCCTTTATGTCCCTGATGTTGACATGTTGCCTGGCATATAACAGGCACACATCCAACGTGATTTATTAAATGTGTGAGTGGGTAAATGAATGAGTGAATACATTAATGAATGTTCACATACGTTCTCATTTTATTTCCAAAAAGAATCTGAGGCAGCCAAGTTCCTAAAAAACCAACATACTGCAACTTATGGAGTAGTAGCTCAAAATATGCAAAACCTGGCAGAAATTCTTGTCTCAGTCTATAGAATGGCACACTATTGGGGTATAAATATGGGTCTTGGAAAAACCCTTATTTCAAGCTACAGATACCCAGATTGGTGACAGCAGGGTATCTTCTCACAAGGACCAGAGATCCCAGCCAATAGCACTTTCAAGAATGTGCAAGCAAAGAGTTAACAGTCTCACAGCTGCCTTTCATTGGAGGTGTTAATGAGGTGACAGGGGGGAAAGATTTTAAAAAGAAATTGCCTTCAGTCATTCTAGTTAAATTCCAGTACAATGGAAAGACATGAGCCTCTCTTCACTCCTCCTCTCTCCCAAATCCCTGTCTAATGGGGTCTGACCTGAGCTCTGTGGTTGCATGCCTTGGAATGGTCCACAAAAGACTTGGAGCTGCCCACTTGGTTTCCAAACCTCAGGTTGCCTTGGGGAAGTTACTAAAATTTGGTTACCAAAGATACTTGAGTTAGGGAAAATGATTCAAAAAATAATGTGTGGTGAGACAGACCTAGGATGTCATCTGCAAGAGCAATCAGGAACGCGGGCATGAAGTCATTCCAATGTACTTTCTGCTTGTTTATTTGGAAACTCTCTACTTCTCTGGCATGAACCAGAAATAAAGGACAATATTTCTAAGAGACTGTCCTGACAGAATCTTTGGAAAAGGTCTCAAACATGACCAAAAGGCAAGATGGTTATTCCAGCCAAAAGTTTTCAACATCCCACAGCACCCCCATCATAGTGAAGTTAGAGATAATAGGATGCTACCGTGGGTAGGTATTGCTTGCATCACCAATGATTTAAATTTCTGAGCTGACTACTCTTTCAAGGAAAAGGTGGGTCAACATCTGTGTGATATAGAGAAAAGGCCACAGGCTATGGAGTCAGAGACACACATGTTGTATAAATTAATAATCCTACCTCAGTGGATTATTGCAAGGTCTAAAGGAGATAATACGTGAGAAATATTTACCATGATGCCTAAGAACATAATTATAATTATTATCAATGAGGAGGAGGATTTGCCAAGAAATTCTCTGTTCGTGATAAAAGATGTATGCCATTTCTGTATAATGCTGAAGTGTTTCTTGGACTATGAGTAGAGGAAGAGGCTACTTGATTTTCTTACAACTTGATAAGAGAAAATATGAGGAGAAATCCTAGTTGTTCAACCAGGATGCTTCACTGTGTTCAGAAATTACTTAATCTTTCTGAGCCTTAGTTTCCTTCTCAATAAAGTGGGGTTAATAAGACCTACCTCATAGGGTGTCCATGGCGTTGCAATGAGTTAGCAAATATAAAGCAAATAGTACAGTCCCTGGCTCACATAAGGAGCTTTATTATGACTGTCCTTGGCTTTTTTTTTTCTCTCTCTCTCTCTTAGAGATGGAATCTCACTCTGTGTCTTAGGCTAGAATGCAGTGGTACAATCATAGCTCACTGAAGCCTGTAATTCCGGCTTGAACAATCCTCCCACTTCAGCCTCTCAGGTAGCTAGGACTACAGATATGTGCCACCATACCTGGCTAAGTTTTTTTAATATGTAGAAATAGGGTCTTGCGATGTTGCCCAGGCTGGTCTCAAACTCCTGATCACAAGTGATCCTCCCACTTCAGCCTCCCAAAGTGTTGGGATTACCAGCCACTGTGCCTGGTCTGTTCTTGGCTTTTTAAATCACTCTCTAATGATCTCATTATATCAGAGTACTATTGAAGAAACTCGTGTTTAGGACAAAGGAGGGCAAGGGAAGAAAGAAAGAAAACTCCAGTCACTTACTAATGATTCGTTCCAATGACAAATAGTCTTCAGTCTGACTCTTATTTTCTAACGAACAGATTTGTAGTTCAATAACAATATCTATCCAGCTCCTCACCAACACATGATAAGTAAAATTTTCTCATGGTCATCAAAAGTGTTGTAGAGGTTAGACATAGGCCAGAGCAACAGCTATGCAACAACATTTAAGCACACGAGTGGATCTTGATTCTAGATTGCTGAGAGAGCAGGGTGAGAGGTCTATAGACCAGCTATTTACTTTTCTACTTACTAAAGATAAACAGCAACAACGACAACAAAAACAATACAATAAAAGGATAGGCTAGCGAAGGAAGAACATTAGTTTTTTTCTTAAGGGTGGGTAAATACTTTTGTCATATTTTAGTTTAATATTAAAAACAGAAGAATTTCTGTACCTTTCATTAAATTCTCAGTGAACCTGAAATTATTATGAAAAAAGGCTACTAAAAAATAGAAGAGAACTGGATCAGTTTGGGCATATTTCAGAAAGAAAATATAACTTTAATGTACCTTCTTCTTTAATTTTTGAAACAAAATGTAATAATGTATAAATGCATTTAATAATAAATAGATACCTTCAAAAATAATAGCAACATATGAAAAGTACTTGCATATCTAATGTTTTATTTTGTCCTCATAACAATCCTGTGAAACAGCTTATTATTCCCCCATCTTTATGCAAATGGGACTCCTGGAAATTAATAATAGGACAAAGATAACAGCAAGCTATCAGAAGAGTCAACATTCCTATCCATGTCTCCTTTTTCCTTCCTCCAGCACATCACTTGTTGTATTTCTCATAGACAGAATTTACTACAAGGAATTGACTACAGACATATTCGAAGGGCTGGAGAAGCAAAATAAGAGAGAAGCAACACAAGCAGAAAATGATGAGTATTCTTGTGGTTAAAGTATTGGAAGGAGAAGAGAAGAATGAGACTGAACGAGAGGACAAGATGTTCTTAGAGTCTGGTGCGAGGTCTTGGTGCCAATTCACCATCCAAATATATGGTTTCTCAGGGAAACCTAATACCCACATCTTGTGACATTTAACCCAGCCTCTTTATTGATTTTTGCTTTAGAATAAAAATACAGAGAAAGAAAAATTACTTTGAAAAAAAAAACAACATAGCAACAGAGAGTATACAAGATTTAAAAGGCATTCCTGAGAAATATGATCATCTGTGGCCTCTGGGCTGGGTTTGGTGCTGCAGTCCCCTCAGCTCCTCTGAGCGAGCTACGGTGGGCCCAAGCCAAGAAGGAGGACTAGGGCCCACCAGGGTACATTGGGAGAGTGAGGCTTTCTGGATGCACCTTGTTTCAGGAGCTACTTGACCCACCCACAATGCAATGTCTGCGGCCTGAATGTTCCCGGTGAACCATAAAGCTGAAGTGCAAACATTCATGGGCATTTAACCATATACTTACTCAAGCGCAGCCTGAAATAAAAATTGTAGCCCAAGTGTCAAAAAACTGGGTTTTTAACAATTACAATTAATATGTATTGAGTTTACTATTTATCAAACACTTTATTAAGGGCTTTTATGCATAATCTCATTCAGTCTTCACCAAAACCGTATATGGTAATTATTTTTACTATTCCTATTTTAATGATTGAAAATTGAAGCTAAGAGATTAAGTGCCTTGCCCAAGTCACACAACTAGTAGATAGGGGAGCTATGATATGAACCCAGGCAGTTTAACAGTAGAAACACATTCAGAAGCAGTGCTGGCTTGTTTTTATTTTTTTTTTCCTGTCATTGGAAGGGTGACCTATTCCCCTTAATTCCTGTTCTTAACCCCCACCATCCTTCTGGGCATGAAATACCTGCTGTTGTTTGGCCAAGGAAAGCCGTAAAGGGTATAAACAATTTGCTTCCTAATTATAGTATACACATAGACATTCTACCAATTACAGTTCTTTATACCAAGTGTTGGGTCACTTTCTTTTTTGCACATGGCACATTATTTTTTTTCCAAAAGGTACATGACATATAGCTGGTACAACTGACTTGTGTAGCAGCAACCTTTTCATGTATTTTGTTTTGCTTTGTTTTGTTGCTATTTTCTTTCTGAAGGAACCTAGTTCAAAAGCATTATTATACCTCTGACCAAGAAGTTTGAATTAGGGAATTAAAAATACCGTTTTACAATGTACCTGGTGTAAACTGAGCACTTAAAAAAATAGACATTTTTATATAAAATGTCTATTTACATAAAACAGACATTTTATATAAATAGAGGACAAGATGGGATAGCAGGCTGAAATTTCAGGGATTGATCATTTTCAACCAGTATTATGAAGTTTTGTTTCGTTTTGTTTTTTATATTGCTATCTCCATGTATGTTCATCTGTATAGCATATTTAAATGATAATACATTTCCTAAGCCTTTGTTAATGCAAAAGGATTCATAATTCCAATCCAACATCATTATATTAGCAATTAATATTGTATGCTTCCAGTGAATTGTAAGAGTCATTGCATTGTATTAAATTTTGTCTGTGTGAATAATACAAGTGACGTGCTACAAATCATTACTTTCTCTGGGCATGGATGATAGACATAAATTTAGAGAAATCTTATCATAAAAGCAAAGAGAAATTTAATAATGGGAACATCCCATCTTCCATTTAATATAGGACATTTGCCAAAGCAAGATAAGTAAGCTAACTGGAATTTCAACACCTGCTAGGTGTTAAGGATTTTCACCTTTATTACTAATACGTCAGTCCTCCTCTTTCACCTCCTAAACTCTTGCCAAGGCTGAGACCTACACTGCAGAGACTGGGGAGCTGCTATCCTGGTCTTGAAAGATAATCACCCTCTGCACAGCTAAACATTTGGCACAGCTGTGGATTCAGGAGCAATGAAGAGCTCTGAAAAAGTAATATTTTAATCATTGCTTTTTTAAACATACGCTTAAATTGCATTTTCCAGCGAAGGAGTGGTTTCAGCTATCATCCATATCTCTCTCACAAAGGAAGGCTCTCAGGCCAACTTGGCAGCTTTGAGCAATTCGGCTGATCTGGAAATCTTTCAGCTCCCCGGTCAGCATCCTTCATGTTCAAATCCAGGTGCCAAAACTTTTACTGGGTGAGTGAACTACTGCTTAACTGCCTCTCTCACCTGCCACTGTCACTGACATATAACTAACCACTATGTTTAGAGCTACTTCGGGAAGAGGATTGTCAAGCCATATGTTGCAAAGTGACTGCTACATGTCCCTTAGCTGTTTCAGTCAGTGCAACTGTGTGATTTCTCACCCAGCAGCAGCTTTGAGCCCATTAGATGGATCAGTTAAACCAGGGATTTAGCTCAGGACTAACAGCACTTTAGGGTAATCCATATGCCCAGAGTGACCACACTGCTGGGATTGTCAAAGGATAATTGTCAGTGGTGCTCCACTTCCAGTATCAAAGTTATACCAGTTTGGGTAACTATGTGGTCACCCTGTAATACCTAATAAAGGTCGAGAAACCAAGCTAAGGCAAATCTTAAGCCACATCACCCACGCTAGTAAGCTTCATAGCTCACCTTACGTCCCTCCTGGCAGTCGCCAGCAATTCCACTGTCAAAGTTTCAAACCATAACCCATTCTACTTCTAGTATTTATCACAGAGTCTGACACGAAGGGTAGTAATTTTACAATTATGGAAAATGTTAAATCACAAGGCATATTGCTCATTCATACAATAAAAAAACATTTATTATATCTCTACTGTTTGCAGGCACTATGCTAGAACTGGGGATTGACAATGAGGCAGATGTAATTACTGTCCTCAAGGAGATAACAGGCTCTTGCGAGATGTGATATTAAGGTATTAAGAGATACTGAGATACAGTTTCAGTGAGATCAACGGTTTAAATCCTATGTACTATAGGAGTGCGTGGAAGGGCCAACTGATCCAGCCTTGAGAAATCTAGGGACACTTTTTGGAAAATGTAACATATAACTAAAGAAGAGGAAGTGAGATCAAGCAAGGTTCTTTTCTGCATTTTATGCGCAAAGGCTCTTTAAGACACCAAGAAGTCTTCAGTGTGGCTGGTGTGACGAGGGAAGAAGTGAGTGATGAGGCTGGCAGCAGGAGGCAGAGGAGCACAGAGCAGGCCACACTTGTCGTATTAAGAAGATGGACTTTATCCTGGGGTATTGAAGAACGAGAACAAAATTTTACATAGAAAAGTGACTTGATCCGACTTGATTTTAAAGTGATCTGTCTGGCTACATTATGACTCCATGAAGTATTTTTTACTCTAAGGCAGAGAAGAGGACATCATTTTTATGTATTATTTGAATGCTCCGAATCCTCTATGGAGAACATTCTTGATCGAGTCAACCGTGACTCAACACTGAGACATTCTGGGTTCAGTTACGAGTTCCAGGGCTTAATTTTCTGGTGCCCTTGGCCAAACCACACTGGGCTGACTTGTACCTTGGTTTCCTTGTCTATAAAATATAGACTGTTGTGTTCACCTTTCACATTGGGTGATGTGAGGAACGACTCACTAATGAAAAGTAGCCAACTTGGGGGAAAAACTATTATAGAAATGCCTAATAAGCCCACGTAACAGTCAAGAAAGATGAAACGTGTGTGTTCAAGCATTCGAGTATGCAGTGGAAGCATTTCAACTGCAAGATTTAATGATTTGGAGGCTCATTTTCACTAGGGCTGTCTGTGCCAGCTTAAATCTGGGATGAGGTGGCTGCCCTGCTAACTAATGAAGAGCAGTTGACGATCTGAAATCATCTCCGCTCAAAAGTGTGTCCCTGTGTCTAGATTCAGGCTCACTGTCACAAGAAGCCTTCTCTGGCTGCCGAGTCCAGCCCACAACTTGTAAAACCACATACTGAGAACGTGCTCTGGAGGAAAATCATGTCTGTTTTAAAAGAATTGAATATAAAAAAGATGAGAGAGATATCACTGAGTCTCTCCATTGCCCTCATCAGATATTGCAAAAGACCAAACTTTTTAGTTTTAAAGAGTTATCAATAATAATAACTATCATTCATTAAAAGCTGGCTATGTGCAAGGTGTTATTCTAATTATTGTGCAACCATTAGCTCATTAGTTCTTGACAACAGAGAGTTATAATTCTTCTCCATTATATCTTTTGTCTCCATACTTGAGTTTGGACAGGTTAAGTCCTGCCCATCTAGAAAACAACAGAGTATGAATTACAGCCCAGCCTGGTATAAATCTATGTTTATGCTCATAACCTCTGCACTACTTTGCTAGAAACTATCAAAAAGCCTGTGACACTGCCTTCTCCTTGCTGGTGCATTCCCACCCCTACCCAGCCCTGCTCACACCATCACTGGCATGTGAAGTTGCTGTTTCCAAAGCGTGAGTCAGTCAAGATAGGAAGGTTCATTTATTTTAGTGGATATGTGTCAGTGACACTATTTTTAAAAAGTACATCATGACAACTTGCACATCACACAAAATCCCTTCACTGGGCTGTGCCAATATGACCCTGAAAGGGAGTGAGTGATTTGTCCCACTGTACACATTGCCTCGAGAGTACCCATCACCAACTGATGGTTCACATCAGCGTGTTGAACAATGTAAGAAAAATTCAGATACTTTTCTGAAAAATGGATTCAATCACAGAGAATAGAAATATCACTTAGATAAGCCCCTTTAGGGCATATGTTGGTAAATCTTATTGGGTTTTTTTGCCTTATCACACACCAACAAATTGGTTGTGATACTTGTAACAAATAGTACTTTTTAGAACAGTATACCAAGTTTTAAAACTGAGTTCCATGCAAGTTTTACAACTACGCTTCAGGAATTTCACAAAGATATGAATCAGATTTATTTTCAAATATATTTCTTAAATTATTTTAAGACTAATTTTAATTACTTATTAATTTAATTTCATTTAATTAATCACTTAATTATTTGACTTATTTTGAAACATATTCAAAATTAAATAAATTCCAAATTTAAATAGAATTAATTAAAATTTAATTTGATTGGCATTGAAATTAATTAAAAGCATATTCAAATTCCCACATTCACACACATGCACACACACACACAGACACACACACATCCATGCTGAACTCTGGACTTACGTACCCAACTGCCTACATAACATCCATCTTAACCCTAATGTGTCCAAAATCAAACTCTTGGTCTTTCCCACCCCTGTCTTACACACTCATTTCTTCTGCAGTTGTCTACGACTCATTAGGGGAACTCCATCTTTTGGGTGGCTTAGCATCTTTCCTGACTGATCTCTTCCCTCACACCTCAGACCCACATCCAGCATCAAGTGACCACTTCTTATGACCTCCACTGCCTTCCTCCTATGCAGGTCACCATCGTCTCTGCAAGAGCTTCCTAACTAGTCTTCCTTTATCTGGCCTTTTTCCTTTTTTTCTTTTTTATTTCAGCATATGAAGGGGGTACAAATGTTTAGGTTACGTATATTGCCCTTGCCCCACCCAAGTCCAAGCTTCAAGCGTGTCCATCCCCCAGAAGGTGTGCACTGCACCCATTGGGTGTGTATATACCCATCCCCTCCTCCCCCCTCCCATCTGCCGACACTCAATGAATGTTCTATATGTGCACTTAAGTGTTGATCAGTTAATACCAGTTTGATGGTGAGTACATGTGGTGCTTGTTTTTCCATTCTTGGGATATTTCACTTAGTAGAATGGGTTCCAGCTCTATCCAGGATAATACAAGAGATGCTAGACCACCATTGTTTTTTGTGGCTGAGTAGTCTATTCTCAACCCAGCAGTAAAAATGATCCTTTCAAAACCAAATCAGATCACGTCTCTCAGGTTATTTCTCTCAAAGTCTTCCAATGGTGTCTCATCTTATTCTGAGAAAAGCTAAAGCTCTTTAGATGACCAGCAGAAGCCGGGCCACCCTCTCCCTTTTACCTTGCTGAACTCATCTTCCAGGACTAGGCCTCCTTGCTCCCTCCACCCCAGCCACACCTGTCTCCTGGCTGTTGCTCAAACACCCAAAGCATGCTGCTGCCTTGAAGCTTTTACACCTGGGGTATCTCTGCCTGCCCTTTGCCAGAGAGAAGGTTTCTCTCTCACCTACCTCAGGTCTTTGCTCAGTGAGGACTATTCAAACCACACTATTTAAAATTGCAATCTCCCATCTCACGCCCACTTTCTAGATCTATTTCCTGCATTATTATTCTCCACACCACCACTGCCTGATAGACTATATATTTAGTATATATTTGTTCATTGTCTATATCCTCAACTAGAATATATATAAGCTCCATGAAATTGGGATGTAGATTTCTCTTATTTTACTGCTCTATTGCCCAGGACAGTATATGGCACATATGGCATTCAATAAATATTTGTAGGAGGAAGGCACGAGATAAAGCAGGGTAAAGAGATGGTGCAACAGCAGTGGGGACCAGAGCTTTGACTGTTTCAATAGAGGTGGTCAGGAAAGGCTCTTGGAGGAAGTAACATTTGAACCCGGAGGTTGAGAAGATGCAAGCTCTACAAAGATTAGGGGACTGAATGCGTGGAGACATTAAGGATGAATTTAGCAAGTTCGCAAACAACAAGGACTCTGTAGGTAGATCGTGGTAGAGATGTGGTACAAATGGTCATGGAAGTTGACAGGAGCTACATCATGTAAGCTGTGATGAAAATTTAAATTTTATCCTTCTAGCAATGGTGAGCCTTCAGAGCAGTTGAGCAGAGGAGTGATATGATTTGACTTACATGCTTAAAGGATTGTTCTCACTCTCTGGATAATGGGGGACCGGCAAGAGAAGAGTGAGAAAGTGACTAAGAAGCTATCACAGTCCAGGAGAGAGATGATGGTGGATTAGACTCTGAAAGCCCCAGGGTTTGGATTCCAGGCATGCATTGGCAGTGGAACTACATTTGTGAATGGACACAGAGTGAGGGACAGAGGGAAAGTAAGGATAGCATAAAATTTGAGGCCTGAGCAACTGAGAGAATGGTGGTTACAACATTAAGCTGGGGACACCAGGGCAGAAGCAGGTATTTGGGGCTGGATCAAGCGTTGTTTTGTAAATTACTCTACCAATTTTAACCCTTTGAAAACCAAGAACACATATCATAAGCATGCGATAACAGGTTTTCAGTTCTTTCATCCAGATCTTGACATAAAGTTTCTCTTTCCATCTTTGTGCACATACTTGAATTGCTCTAAATTTTTCTGCATATCTACTTACATGGATAAGTATACTCTAAGAGCATCTAGGCTTCGAGACTACTTACCTGGCCAGGGTGTACTCACATTAAGAAGGAACCCAGGAGAAGAGAACAAGAGAAATGTCAGAGATGAGGTTGTGAGTTATATGCCAGTGTGGGTGGCTAGGATCCCTATACCAACCTCCAGACTGAGTCCCAGAGAGCATATGTAGCTAGAAATCCCCAGATAGGCTTAGGGTCTTGGACAGCAGAGGATGCTTGTGGTCCCTTTCCTGAGTGGTGCCCAGAACACTGAAGGACCCACCTGTCTATAGTACCCAGGAGGAGCAGGAGCAGGAAGGTAAGCTACAAACAAACTGGCAAAAAGGCCTGGGAAAGCCCACACAACTTTATCATGATACTGAAGTGGGAAATTGAACAAATTGTGTCCCATTTGCCACAGAAGGATATGATGACATGAAGAAAAGGGGTGGAGAGGAGGAGAGAAAATAGAAAAAAAGAGTTGAGCCTAGAGAGGCCTTACAGGCAGCACTAGGAGTGTTCCGAGTGAACAAGAAACCACCAGTCAGATGAGGACACCCGTATCTCAGGGGAACCAGCCTGAATGGTTGACAATGGTGGACCAGACATTCCTCTCCCCACCCTGTCTGAGCACTACACGGCACCCACGGCATACACACAACCCCATGGAGAGGAGAGACGACCCTGAATTGCTTAGAATTTACTTCAAGCCTCTCAGGGTAGCAGGGGCTTGAAATACAAAATAAGTCCATTTAGAGAAAAATAGAGTTATATTTTTTACACCTCTGATTATATGGCAAGACTCATGTATGCTATGTATAAATGGTTTAGAGTCTATTGAAAGTCTGGGTCTTTTTTTAGTCAGCAATGAATATGAGCAACTCCTCTACTCAAATTATTTGTGATTCAACATTAAAATAAAAATTTTCTTACTACTCTTCTTTCGGGCTTCTAGCTCAGTTTATTTGAAGCATATCTTAAGAAATGCAAGGTGAGTTTTTTTTTTTTAAAGTTACCATCTGCAACTACTTATCTGTGTGAATCAGAATTTCCTTGATACGTTGCACCCAAAATAAAACACAGATATAAGCTGGATGCTGAAGTGGGTATAAGATTAGCACTGTCATCTAACTCCTGATTAAAGCATTTATGTTCACTACAAGTCCATACTTTTCATCAATTGACTTTTTAACAATTGTATGGAATGAACTTTTATAATACTTTCATATTTAAAAAGCATTTTAATGTTACATATTTTATAAATTGAAATGGTTTGAAATTTCATTTGAAAAAAATGCTATTGCTCAAATATTTACAAGCTACTGTTCTATATGATATAAAGGTTTTCAGTACAAAACAGTATTTTGGCAAATACTCTTATATAAACTGTTTATAAATGTCTTAATAATACATTCTAGCTTAAAACTAATAATAACTATTCCTTGCTTGCTTCTCTGTGCAAAAAGCAGTACTAAGAATTTACATTTATTATTGCCTTTAATACTTCTCTCAACACCATGAGGCAAATGCTAGTGTTATCTCCATTAACACATTTGAGAAAACCAAACCTTAAAGAACTTGACCCAAATCAGACAAGGAAGAATTGATGGAGTTAACCAAACTTTTTTTTTTTAAACCAAACTTTTAAACTTGAATCCTTAACCACTATAGAGTTTTTTTCAATGGTTTCTCAAAACCAATTCATGCAGGATAAGTGAAAAAGTCAAAAAATAAGTCCAAACACCAAATTAAGAATACAAGACATGTGATATTGAGTCACTGTAGAAAATACTGGCACTTTCTCAAGCACTGTGAGTTGCATTTTAAAGGCACAAGGTCCCTCCTTCTCAGTTCTCTTGGCTGGGGTGGTCTGACAGAGGGGCTGCAGAACCAAATCTCCTCACACCCGGATGCCAGGGCATCTGAGTTCATCTACAGAATAACCAATAACGTAAGCACTGAAGTGATAAAGTATCTGGAGATACCAGAAATAAGCTGAGAATCCTCCTTTATTATGACAACAGAGCATAATTGGGGGAGAAAAAAATTAGACATTGCAAAATAGACCAGCACAAGAGCAATCTGTTGCAACCCAGACTTCTCCTTGAGCCTTCCGCAAGTGATACTATCATCCCAGGAGGTTCCACAGGTCATGGGGGTCTTGCAGCCATAGCATACACTCTGTCTGTATTCTCACCAACACTTGTGTCCCCAGGTGTAACCAGCAGATCTCAACAAATCCAGGAACATAGAAGCTATGTGGCCCCATCTGTAAATTGAAGATAGTATTGCCTGTTACTGTGATTATTTAGTGAGATATAACATGTAATTCTTGCTTTTCCTCCTTCAATCCTGATCTCTCTCTCTCTCTCTCTCCCCCCCCCCTTTTCTCTCTCTCTCTCTCTCTCTCTCTCTCTC
>NW_012155840.1:1631837-1658365 GCF_000956105.1 Propithecus coquereli
CTCTCTCTCTCTCTCTCTCTCTCTCTCTCTCTCTCTAACTCCAGGCTCATTTATGTGTCTTCATACTTGACATTCCACTTAGATATCCAATAGATATTTCTAAAAAAACATATTAAAAGTGAACTTGTAGTCTTCTCCCAAACTTGTGCTATCTCTGTGAGCCTCACCATATCATTGGCGGTAACTCATGCCAAAAATCTTGGAGTCATTCTTAACTCCTCTTTTCCTCTGACATCCTATGCCTCAATCCTTCAGGGAATCCTGTCATCTTCATTATTCGACCCGGCATTCAGAGTCACACTTTTAAAAATATACATTAATATTACATCATGTTCTTCTTCTGCTCAAAACTTTGCAGCGCTTCCCCATTTCACTCTCAGCAAATGAATGACCTACAAGGCTTTCTCTAATCTGCATCTCCCACTTTTCTCTCCCCCGTCCCCTACTCATTCCAGCCACACTGGAAGTCCGAAGCACACTCTCACCTTAGGGCTTTCACTCTGCCTGGAGCCTCTGCTTAGAAAGTTCTTCTCCCAGATATTGCTGGGCTAATTTCCCAGCACCATCACATGTCCAGTCAAATACCACCTTCCCAATGAGGACCACCCTGACTATCCTACCTAATACCCTAAGCTTCTCTGCCCTGTCCTTCTAATCTATATTACCTTGTTCTACTTTTTTTGTCTTTCCACATTCACCACCTTCTAGTTCGTGCATTCATCATATTTTTTTAACGTCTTTTTCTCCTGCTACAATGTAAGCTCCTAGAGGTGTTCAATCAATATCAGCTGAATGAATAAAAAGCATTCGATAACGTGGTTTAACACAGGATAAATGTTAATTCCCTTTTCGCTTTGTTGTCACATGAAGTCAAAGAGAGCACCACAAAATTCTTAAATCTCACTGAGTAGCCTCCCAGAATCTAGAAGCCTTTTGATTCCTGAGCAAGCAAGACCTTGGAACAAATCAGACAGCTTCAATATCTTTAAAAACATTTCACATTTTAGTGAAATGACAAAATGGTAATTTGACAAGTGGTTGGAGGAAACAAGCACTCTCATTCATTTTTCATGAGAATAATAATTGGTTCAACATCTTTAAAGGGCTACTTACAATATCTATCAAAAATGTAAATGTATCTATGCCCTTTGACCCATCAATCACACATCTAGACATTTCTCCTACAGATATATTCACATATGTATCAAGAAGATTGCACATGGATATTCTTTTCCTCACTCTTTTAATAGCCAAAGATTGGAAACAGCCTAAATATCCATTGGCAAGGGATTGGTTCAAAAAGTTAGGGGACACTTGCAATGGCATATCCTAAAGGCATTAAAGAGAATAAATGAGATCTCTATACACAGATATGGAATTATATCCTAGTGAAAAATCAAGGCAAAAAGTGCCATGGGTCACCAGCTACCATTTGTATTGAAAAGGCAGAAACATATATTTAATAAAATATCTCTGGAGAAATAAATAAATAAAAATAGTAGTAACCGTTGTTACCTCAGGGGGCGGGTACTGAGCTCTGGGAGGCAGCCTCCTTCTGCCTGTGTACCCTCCTCTGCTGGTGGAGTCTTTTACCTAATGGAAATGCTACTTATTCAATTTAATAACTTTAAAAAAATTGCACCTCCCTGAACACAAATGATTTTGGAAAGTCACTGACTCCTGAAAGTTTCTTTAGGTCAATATTTGCTTTTGAAGATTTGTCCTCTCAATGTCTATAAAACTAGTCCCATTGTGGTTTATTTCTATTACCATGAACAGCATGCTATTGGAATGGAAGCAATTTATTATTTTCACCTTCACTATTTTTAGTTTGCAAATATGATGAAGGATCCTGACGGTTTTGGTATAAATAATTACTATGATAATCAAGATCCAGTCTAGAGCACCTGAGCAGATTAAGAGTCCCTCTGGGACAGCAATGCCAACTTCCTTTCTAGTGACTCTTCTTAGCCTTATAGCAAAAAAAGAAATCAAAGGAAAAGTAACTCAAGACAGCAAGTTTCAGAGGCACAGAAAGTACTTTGGGAGATGTTGGGGATTCTAATTTTTATTTTTGGGCCTCTCATAATCTCACTCAAAACCTCCCCAGCCCTGCCTGGGCATCTGTTTTCCTGTTTGCAAAGTAAAAAGTTTATACTTCCTAAACTCACACAAACACTGTAATATAATGAGTATAATTGCCAAAATTATATACACTATTATTTCTCAATCTCAACAACAAATGTGCCAAAACAGTGGCAAGAAACCACAAAGCAAACCAAAAATAAAAAACAACCTTAAAGGTCAAGAATTACAGCAGGGACTCCCACTCATTGTAGCCTTTGCTTTCTCAAAGGGTGATGTCACTGAAACATCGTGGGCTTTGGAATCTGACAAATCCAAGTTCAGACCACTAAACTGAGAGCTGCTTTAATCCGGGGACTGAGTATCATTGATGTTATGTCCTCAGTGTTCCAGCAGTTCCTGACCCAGCACCACCACTCCATGGGTCAATTCTCCTCTGGCCACCTTATACATGTCCATGACTTTCGTAATGACCTCTGTGTAGATTCTTATAAATTTCTATCTCCAGGACAGACCTCTCATTTAAACTCCAGACATAGATATAAAAATTAGCATCTCATTTTAGATGTCTAAGCGATATCTTGCAATGCATCCAAATCCAAGATGATAAACTGTCACCTCAGATCCGATCCCCTTTTACAGTTCTCCATACAAATAATGGCCTTACCATTTAGCAAGCTTTGCAGGCAACAATTCCAGCATCATCTGTGTCAACTTCTTCATCACTCCCTTATCCAATCTATCAACAAGTCCTTTCAGCTGTACCACCTGAACAGCTTTCTAATGCACGTCCTTTTCCCCATTGCCCTCCCACCACCATTCCTGCACTAGTCCAGCTATTTCTGTCAATGATCAGAACTACCACAATAGCCTCCCGCCTGGTTCACCCTCATCCACTCTTGCCCTCCTCCCATCTGCTCTTCACATTGCAGCCTGAGTAATCATGTCATTGACATGTGAAAACTCTTGAATGGATTCACTGTTTTTGAGATAAAGGCAAAAAGAAATAGAAAGCCTTATATGGCTAGCTTCACACTTCATCTCTCTCTCTGATTCTCTCTCTCTCTCTCTCTCTCTCTCTTTCTCTCTCTTTCTCTCTCTCTCTCTCTCTCTCTCTCTCTCTCTCTCTCACGCACACACACACACACACATACAATCCAGCCACATTGGAATCTTTTGATCTTTCTTACTTACCATGCTTCTTCCTACCACAGGGCCTTTGCATTTGCTGGTCTCTCTGGATATGGTCTTCCTTCCCTCTTCATTTAGTTAACTCTTACTCATCCTACATATCCAGCTCAGGTATGATTTCAACAAGGAAATGTTTCCTTCCTTCCCCAAGTAGATCAAATGTACACTCTCTTAATAGATGGATCTCTGTATCCTAGCACTTTCCACATTTGCAACTTTGCATTTATGTGGGTCATTGGTTTGCATGTATTTTCCCACTCACCTAATTAGGAGCTGGGTAGATTTTCACGCATCATTGTTTCCCTACTCCCTGACACATAAAGGTACCCAATGAACATCGTTCCATGAATATTTCAATGAATACATTTTTGTAGGGAAAAAGATAACCAAGCTTTGACACAAACCCTGTATGATCTTAGACAAACCACACAAAACTTCTAAGTGAAACATCTTTATCTGTAAAATAGATATAAAAATATAATTAATTTACCCAGTCTGGGAAAGGATTAAGTAAGATTGTATCATAAAAGTTTTAGCCTTGTGCGTGATAAATGTATCTTAGCAATAGATATCAGTTCTCCCCTCCTTGACCCCCTCGTCTGATAGTTTAAGTAAGGAAAATGATCTCTTCAATAAATAAACAAGTGATTTATTAAAGACATACGATTTGCTCAGATAATGCAGAGTTTCAAACAGCATTATCTGTTTTATATAAAAATATAAAAGACAAGGTCCCAGGCTCTTATGGAAATCAGGAGACAGTGGAGAATATAGAGTGGAAAAATAAAATAATAGCATGAGTTCCACAACAATACAATGTGACAAACAAGCTTTTTCAGAAACGCACACAGGATGCATTGCCAGGTAAGCTGACGGTGCTGTGAGTTCAGAAAAGAAGAAGGCAGTAGGACCCAGGTAGGGCCTTTTAAGATGATAGACTGGAGGTAGGTGAATAATTCGGAGTGAGCGAGGGGTAGGTCAGCCCCGGTAGATGTAACAACAGGAACAAAGGGAACAGTATTGTTCCAAGAACAAGGAGGAGGCCAGCTTGCCTAGCGCAGGGGGAGTCAGAGGAGATGGGGCTAGGAGGGCAGATCAGAACTAGGGGTATGAAGTTTTGAATGCCAAGGTATGGAATTTTAACTTTGTTCTCTGAACAGAAATATTGAGAATGTAAACTTTTACAAATCTACATATGTCACAACCCATTGCAAATACCAAAGGAAATACAATATAGCTTCCCCAGTTTGGTCTCTACAATTCACCAAAATCAGCACTTCAGAGGAAGAAAGGAAGAGAGGAAGAAAGGGAGATGGGCATCTGGCAGGCAGCCTCTGCCTCATGAAGGTTCCACGGTGCATGTGACTATATCCCATCTCTGTGACTTCCCAAAGCATGCAGTTAAAGAGCACGCCAGCTTTTAGTGTCTTGGGAGATGTCGCCTCTGCTCCGGTGTTGGCCTCTGGCACTCTAGCCACTGGGCCTCTCCAAATCATAAGTTCCTTGCAAGGCACACACACCCAGATAAGGGCCTGGAGCCCCACATGGCAAGTTCGCGTGTAGGACTACAGTCTGTGAAACCTCTAGTGAATTGTCTATAAGTATTTTGGTTCACGGGGTAATTCTGAGTGGCCTATTCGGCCACCTCTACTTATCTCTGCCACCACCTCCCATTTTCCCTCCATACAGTAATTTTAAGAATATATGAAACAACAATTAGTCTTGCTACGAAGTTAAGGGGAGAGGTTTAATAAACAGAAAATTGTATATAACATATATGTGTGTATTCATACATACGTATATATCACAAAAGCAGACTTTATATAGCTATGAGGAATTTTCAGGTGAATGCAAGCTGAAAAAAATCTATGAATTTCATCATCAACTTTCAATGTTCTACTGTTTTTCTGACTGAGCATGCAAGAATATGAGGTGGGCACCTTGCTATTCTTCCTATTCTGAGAATATGAGGTGGGCACTTTTCTATTTTTTTCCTATTGTGAGATTCCACCATATGATAAAAATCTTGGAAGTGACGAAAATAGAGCGTTCACGTATGGAACTGTCATCTCTCTTCTCCCTGGTGGGAGAGGAGTTCCCTTCACACCTTGTCTTCTATCAGCAATAGCAACAACTTTGCCTTTAGAGGCCCAATGGCCACATGGTCACCTTTCAGATTGATTTAGCTCTTTTCTCTGAAAGTTCACTTTAGAGTGTCAGCCACCACCCGCCTGTTCCTCTGACTGGGTCAGGTCCACCCGAACTATGTTTATGTAGTCCCTTGGCCTTTTATTCATAGTGTCATAGTACAGTTCACAATTGTATATTTTATGCGTTGTATTTGCAATGTTTGTCTTCCTTAATGGACTCTAGCCTCATAGGGGCAGAAAAAGTATAGATTCTGCCCACCATTATATCCTCAGTATCTATCCTGGCAGAAAACTCATATGTGATACTCGATAACTATTTATGGAAGGAAGGAAGGAAGGAAGGAAGGAAGGAAAGGAGGGAGGGAGGGAGGGAGGAAGAAAGGCAGGCATTGGCCAGGGAGTCCCTTCCCTCTGGCTCCTCCAATGTCTCTGCCCACACTTTCTTTTTGTATTAATTCATGAAATCTGGTAAGGAACCTATTCGGGACTCTCAGAGACAGAAAGAGAAAGAGATGTCCCTCTGTGAATATTAGGATTGAAGGCCAATAGTTATCTAAATGGAGCATTATCAAGTCATTCAAAAGACAGGTCTAAATTTTAAGGTGACTTTTTGTTGTGGTGACTTATGGTTTGGTAATAATTAGGGATACTCAGATTCCAAGTAACGTGCTAATTATAACAGAAGTAGATGCAAATTACTGTAAGACTAGTGTTAGGAAGGTACTGATCCTATTTGGGAGAGCGAGAGACAGTGAGATACATGAGCCATATGAAGAAGCTGGCATTTGAACAGTACTTTGAAGTGTGAGTGGTAGGTTGTATTAGGGTGAAGGAAGAGAAAGTCATTATAGTGGAAGAAATAACATGGTAAAGCCCTGGAGATATGAAAGCACCAGATGATTCAGACAATGGTGAAAGGTTCGGGAAGACAGGAATGGAAGATATAAATTAGAAGCTGTAGGAGATTAAACTAGAGAGATAAATTCTCTTGTACATATTTCCTGCCAGGACTGAAGCAGAGACAGAAGGCAGGACTTGGACAAGTTCAGGGAAGAAAGGTGATAGAAGAAAATGCATGGGTTTGGGGAGCCCAAAAACTGGGACTCAAATACCAGTTGTGCCGTGGTCTAACTTTGTCACATTGGACAACTTTACTTAACCTCTCAGAGCCTCAGTTTCATCATCTGGAAGTATTAATATAGTACCTGCCTCTAAAACCTGAAATAGGACTAAATGCAAAAATATATGCAAAATCCTAGCACATAGCTGGAATTTTCTAAATGCCCATCTTCTTTTACATGTCAGTTTCATTTCACTTCCTCTCACCCTTCAAGATCTCTCCTCACTTCTGCTCAGCTCATCAAGCCCTATTCCCCAGAGTGACCAGTGTTAGCTTTGGCTGGTGACAATTTCTTTGGATGGCTCCTTTTTGGCCCTGATTCAAGCTGCCATCCCAGATATCTACATATCTACATGTTCCTATCCCAAAAGGTTGTTTGTAATTACTGGGTTGAGTAGCAGAGTTCCTTTCACCTCCTGTCCAGCCCACATCTTCCCTAACTCCCACCATGACCAAGCATGTAAGCTTCCACCCCAGCAGATGGGAAAAAGAAGGTGTGAGGCTCCCTGGGAGCCTGGCTATTGTTTGGGGGAACTGGAAGCCACCCTGCTCAGAGCGTCCATCCTCCCTCCTCACAGCACATGCTGCTTCCTGTCAATCATCCTGGAACACCGAGTGCTGGGCCTGACAATTTTGTCCACAGGATGTTTGTTTGAAGGCATTGCCTTGCCAAGTCTCAAAGCTCAAGACTTCCGCTGACAATCCAAACATCAAAATGAGAAAGGGGAAAAAACCTTTGGGCAGTTCTTTTAATGCCTAATAAGGTCCATTTATATTCAAAAATAGCAACAAGTTATCTGAGCTTGCAGAGGCTGAAGAGGCTAGGAAGCCTGATCTTTAAAATCATAAGCCCTAGGGAAGTTGAAATACAGGTTTCTAAGAGTGGATACTAAAAGCATGTCCTCAAAGCACCTTTAGCATAGTCCATGGTCAGCTTTCATAAATGATCAACCCCTGTTTTTATGGCCACACCTGGACTGGACTGCTCAGAGGGTAAATGCCTTGCTACTAAGCCATAAAGCAAAAGAATTTGCAAGACATATATGGATAGAAATTCAAGGTGCTCAACCAAACCTATAGGATAAATCCAACAGTCTGAGGTCACTGGATACATTTCTGTAATTCTTTCAGGGTTTGCATAGGATCTGAGAAATGTTGGAGACTCTCACTAATGATTAATCTAAAGCAAAAAGTTTGAAAAATGAACACTATTATATATGTTCTTCAGGGAGTAGGTAAAGGAGTTTTCCTGCATGTAAATACTTAAAAGATCCCCAATTGTCTTTTTGAGTCACTCAGTAGTTACCTTGAGAGCTCTTGTCATGTCTATTCCTACAGCCTCCATATAATTACTAAGTGGGAATTTTGAATCTCTGTGTGTTTATCAAGTATTGTTTATAATCTCTATGTCCCTTGGCAAATGACCTAATCTCTCAGAGCTTATTTTTTACCTGTGACAATGCATCACTATCTGAACTCTACTGGATTGTAAAGAAGTTTAGCAACACACGTAACCTAAACGTTTGTACCCCATAATATGCTGAAATAAAAAAAAAAAAAAAAAACTTCAATGGTTAAAAAAAAAAAAAAAAAGAAGTTTAAATGAGATCAAGTGTGAAATGTACCTGGCATGTAATAGGTGCTCACTAAATTGTAACTTAAATAGAAAACTTAAATAGGGGAAATTTGAGAGGCATTTCCAGGACTGACTTTAAAGTGACTCTGATGGCCACTTTTACACTCTCAACAAAGTATTAGGGACAAACTAGCAATAACTCTGGTACATGAAAGCAAGTCATGGAAAGCAAGCCTTCCATAGGAACAATTTTGAGATAAGACAGATAAACATGATCCAAAAATGCCTTATTGAAAGCATCCTAATTTCAAGAAATTCATTTGTGAAATGGTTATGAGTTCGTGAGCAGAATGAAGAACAAAAAGCAGCACACCCCAGCGTATCTCTGGAACATCAACACGCTGTCAGGGAAAGCTACCAGGAAAGCAGCACTTGCATAGTGCTTACAGAACAGCTTGTGCTGGGAACACTGGCTAGATCCTCAGTTACATTGACATGTGAGTTTAAGACACCCCAAGTTTTGGAACCACCGTTTCAAGTTCTGGCCAGATTTCCATACAGGACTCAGCTGCCCTAATAGAAAATTAATTCTTACATTATTACAAGAAAATGTATATTCTGAGAGTTTTCGAAAGAAATTTCTGTTATACAGAATGTGGGTTTGGGGAAAACTTATTAAACCAGGCCAGTAAAAGATCAGAATTAATGGACTACATATAAGGGAAAAATACATTGTTTTAATAATTAAGATAATGCTGATTAAAATGAATTTTTTAATTTTATATGTATTGAATTGGCAAAGATTTAAAAAACTACAACTACCAGAGTACTCAAATACATATAGTGATGGCAGTAATATACAGTGTAGACTTTCCAAACCAATACAAACTATGTAGCAAGATTACTAAAATAGTTTCATAATTTTTGACCTAGTAATGCCAGTTATGGAATAGCTATTCAAATGAAGTAAACAGCAATATGGCCAAAGTTCCATAGACAGAGTTATCACGTTGCTGTTTATAATATTTCCACTAAAAATGTAAAGACCATAAATGTCTTATAATAAGGAAACAGTTAAATATATGGTGATATTATTGTAAATTATGGAAAGATTCAAAATCACATTTTCAAAGAATATGTAATGACATTGAAACAAAATGAAATAAGGTAACTTGGAAAACCAGATGGGTCATTGTACATGGTCTTTAACGTACTGCTCTGTACTTAGCCAATTTTCTTCAGTGAGCATAGACTTCTTTTATATGTAGAAAAAGGCAGTAAACATTTACACCAATTAAAAAAACCCTCAGCACTCACCGATAGGCTATTAAAACAACCTGTAGCAATATCACTACAAACAGTATTTTTGAAAGCCAAATAATCACACTGTCCTTTGCGTGGCAGTAACCCAGAATGCCGAGTTACAAGCCACAGAGGTTTCGATATGAAGGAAAAATGGTTGCATTTTTTTTTTCTTTTCCTTCCTTTTTTGGTCCATATTGCTTTATCTGAGCATACTGCAGAGTGTCCTAAAAGCCATATGGGAGATGTACTTCTTCGCAGCTGCAAAGGAAACATTTGCAGAACAGAAAACCCCAGAAATCACAATACATTCTTAGTCATAGTAGAATGGAAAGCACATGAAATATTGAAAAAATGGAGTTGAGATTTCATTTTAAAATATTTTAATTGACAGAACAGAGCCGTTCGATTCTATTTCAGAGCTCAGTGGATATGCTGCAAGGGGGGATAGGGGTGGAGACGAGGAAGGGAGGAAAAAGAAAACAGCTACTCAATCATTCCTTAACACACGGCAAAGAGAAATTAAGTGTTTTTAGCTGAATTGTGTTTTGTTTCTTACATAAGTTTTTGGTGCTGTAAAATGTGGCACGTTTTGTACTGTATGTTCTCTCGGAAAAGCCAAACAGAAACCAGTCATCGTGGTTTCGAGAAAGCAAGGCCTCCCCTTTCTCGTGTTTCAACTACGCAGCCTCCACTTGGGCTGGGGACCATATCATATATCATAAATCACTCTCTGATAGATATTTGGCAGGCAGTCAGCACCCCAGGCTATGCAACAACGTACAGTATGGAAAATTTTTAAGGTGGAATCTTGATTTTGTAACTTAAGGACTTAATAGCATCTCAAAACATTTTACTACTTCCTGGTACACACACACAAAAAGCCAAGAAAGCAGAATTCTCCATATGGTTTTTGGTTTTATAGGACATATACACAATAAGCCATACAACTGTAAACCTGGAGGCGTTCTCTTGCTGTTGTTAATTCAACTCCAGTGAAAACAAAAAAAATAAAATAAAATTAGGGAGTTGGAGCTCAACCTAGCCCCTTGAAAAAGTCAAGTCACCAGGAACTTTGCTTTTAGAATCTGCTTTTTAACTATCCATCCCCCCACCGTTAACTGTTTGACACCTTCTTAGAAACTAGAGGAGGCAGCAGGACTGGGGGGTTGGGGACAGGTTTTATTGTAAGATAATAACATGCTGTCAAAGGTACTGTCAGGGGTTTCAACAGGAAGGCTTATACGTTGACGAGAGTCATAGAAACCCCAATAGAGTCTTTCTCCTGATTCCAGGCCGAAATCCGAGGTTTTGAGGGCCTCTGAGCTTGCACTCCCACCTTCTCAGATGTTGCAAACCATTTCAGACTCACATGTTCTTCTTCAGGAGCCTCTTTCAACAAATCATGTTTTTTGTTTTTTTTTTTTTTGAAATTGCAAACTGCATTTAACCCCTAAGTCACATCATGTCAGCCGACACTAAGGGCTTTTGAAACAACGCAGCTCCCAGCAAAGCCACTGCTGCGAAGCCAGGGGAGCCCTTCTGTGCATGGAGGGGTTAACTCCACGGTATTTGGACGTGCCCAAATGTTCTCAGTGTTCTCAGGCTGAGTAATTCTTAGAAGGGCTAAATAGAAACGGTGAAATGTGGAGTGTGCGGTATGGCATTGTGCTCTCTGTGGAAAAACAATGATGGAAAAACAAAAGAGAGAAACTGAATAAATCCTTTTTGAAGTTTAAAATAAAAGCTGTTTTTTGGTTATTGTTGTTTTGGTTGTTCACAAATTAGCCATAGTTTGGACAGGCTATGTATAAAACTTGCTATGTGGTTTATTTAGATTGTTTCTGTCCAATCCCAGTCAATTCAAGGAAGAAAATTAAGGCCAAATTTAGATGAATTAAGGCTGTGTGGGAGGGGGAGGGGAGTGTTAAGTAGTTATATATGTATGCTAATTCAGAAATATAATAACTCTTATTTTGAGTCCATTATGTCATTCCCTCCCCATCTCACCTACCCCAATTGTCACTGATCAATTCATCCTTGACATTTAGCCACTTCCCATCAATGAAAGACTCAGGCTTTGTACAGTCACTTGAGACCCCACCTACAGTTGGACGTCAAGGTCAAGACTTGATCTCCTAACTACTGCTAGAAGAAAAAAAACATGTTTTTCAAGAAGTGCTGGAACATGGTCCTGCCCAAGCCCAGCCGGCCTAACAGTCCTCTAGTACCTCCATTTCTGCGTCTCTTAAATCAGTGGTTCCCAGACTTGGCTGCCCATGAGAGTCCCCCGGGAAGACTTTAAAAATTCCAAAGCCCAGACTACATCCAGACCAATTATATCAGAGTCTCCGCGGGTGGAATGGAGGCATCCGTACTTTTTACAGCTGCCTGGGCAATTCCAGGTGCAGCCAGGCTGAGAGTCACCATCCTGTGACTGCTGTGTCCAGTCATTCTCTCTTGTAGTCGATGATTCTATTGAAGCTAGGAGTCAGATTCCTAAAGCGACAGGCACGGTCATGTTCTCTCTCTGTTTAACAGTCCTTAAGGGTTCCTTCACGCCGTCAGGAAATGTTCAAACACCTTCCCATGACGGTCAAGGCTCCGTGGCCTCCGTTTCCCTCTCTAGCTCCTGCCCGTCCCTGCCTCCACACTCACCACTCCTGTCACGGGGAGCCTGTTCAGCTGAACCCCCACTTGCACCATTCTCTCGGTCACATGTCCTAGTCTGGAAACACACTGCT
The DNA here is from genome assembly GCF_000956105.1 of Propithecus coquereli. Lineage (NCBI taxonomy): Eukaryota > Metazoa > Chordata > Mammalia > Primates > Indriidae > Propithecus > Propithecus coquereli. Next base: position 1,644,006 of record NW_012155840.1, read on the forward strand.
CCTTCCTGCTGGAAAATTCTCTCTCCCCTGCCCAGTACCTTTTCAAATCCAATGTCTCCACATCCCCATTTGGGTTCAAGTCAGGTGTTTCTCCTTGGGAAGTCCCTCCCCCTCAACAGCTCCAAGCTGGGACAGTCGTCACCACAATGAGTATGTCCCCCAAATCCTAGATTTACCTCAGGTACAGGTAGAGAAGATGCCCACCACCACTAGTGCTCTCCCCAGATGTTGGGTTTACCTGTGGCACAGGTAGGGAGAATGTCCATTTATCTGCTTTCTCTCCTACTAGATTGGGACTGCTTAGGAGCAAAAAAATTCCTTGCCCATTCTTGTTTCTTCGGTACCCGGTTCAGCACCTGGCATGTGGTAGGAGCACAGGATGAACAAAAGCTGAGTGGTCCAAGCCAGCTCTAACCATGAAGGCTCACTTTGCAATTCAATAGATTATATTATTCCTGGCAGAGTACACCTCCCTGAATGTTTGAATCATTTCAATTAAAAATCTATCCCATTTTTTTCCTAAGGTACATAAAAATGGTCAAAGTTTTATAGTTCCAATGAATTGGACACTGAAAGGTAGCTATGAGAGGGCTGGAGTTAGATTTGTTGTTGGGAATCAAAAGGTCTTCTTACAGGCTACATCCTCAAAAGGGAGAGACCTTTTGAATATGTCAAGAACCAAATAATTCTAGTGGTTTGTAAGACTTCCAGCACACCTCTTCTTTGGTTAGTTTGCATTGAAAAAGAAAATGCCACCAGTTGCAGTTGAGCATAGGATGAGATTTAGACCATCAAATCACATTCTACATCTATAATTGTCTAGAGTTCAGCAACCCTGGTATGAGAACACAGGTAAATGGAGGTCTACCCTCAATTCCGAAAGGCCTGCTCATGACAGACACATTGCTTGCCACAGCACCCGAGGACAGGTGGCCAGATGATACCGTGGAATGTGCCGAGGTGGCTTACTGTAAGCTTAAAGCTGAGTGATTGAGAGACAGCTTTGCACATCAGGAAGAGAGGGAGAGGCAGAGAAGAAAAGAAAGAAGAAAAAGGGGAAAGAAAAATAGAGGAGAAAAAAATGGAAGAGATTTTAAAGATAAGCTCATAAGGAAAAGACAAGAGAAGGAAGGAAAGAGAACCAACAAGTATATAATCTTCCTCTACCCTCTAGTAAGTGAGGATTCTTATTCTCATTTTACAGATAAGGAAAATGGGACACAAAGCAGTTAACACACTTGCAGAAGGTGTATCTCTACTAAGTAAAGGAAAGAAACAGGAAGGAAAGAAGAGTGAGATTCTAAAAAGTGAAAATATGTAAGGATGAGGGGGAAAGGAATGTAGAAAGAGAGGAAAGAGAAAGAAAGACAGGCAGAATAGTCCAAGAAGTTAATTTAAAAGGAAAGACTGCCAATACAAACATTTCCCAGACTCTCAGCCGCAAAGCTCACTTAGCAGTGGGACCATACCTGCCATGCCCTTCTCTGAGTACAGGGACCTTTCTTAAGCCCAAGCCCAGAAGCTCATCTGCTGCCTGGACAGGTCGCTTTCTTATTCTGTGGAATTTCGGAAACAGCTCAGGGAAAGAATTCTGCTTCAAGTGTACCTGACCAACTCCTAGGCAGAATACTCTGGAGAATGTGAAAACCCAGAAGATGCATGAGGCCAAAGAACCTGTACTTCTCCTTCTGCTCCAGACCTCAACCTAGACCAGTCTGGTCAAGCCAATGTCTCCTGGCCCATCCACCTGGGAGAAGAGGCCTTTCTAACCACTCAACATGATCCCCTCCCCCAAAAAAGCATACCACTGGGCTGGCTGCCGCGTCCTGGTACTCTGGGAATTGCAGACCAGCTGACATGCGCTTTGTCTCATCCTTGCTTTGGGTGTTTTGGTGTGTGTGTGTCCACTTCTAATGTTAATGTGAGTTTAAGGAATCTTCTTTCTTTTCTTCTTTTCTGAGCACAGAGACTTCTGTTGACATATAAGGGTCACCACTTCAGAGAGAATCTGGCCAGCAGGGTGGGAATGATAAATCCAGGCTGGAGGTGGGCAGCCCACAAATTTCTCACATTCCTCTTTTTGGTTATCAGCCATCATTTTTCACCAGGTTCACATAATGTGCCAGCCTGAACGGAGAGCTCCGAATCTACAGCTCTTGGCTATGGGAATGTTACTAAAACAACAAAACAAGTCGTAATCAAGTGCCGAGTCAGATCAGGCATTGTGACGCTAATAATAATATCAACTGTAACAACGATAACAAATTGTATATCCCACTCAACGTTCACAGATGGCTTTCACATACATTGTTTAATTTCATCATCGTTAGCAATCCTGAGTGGTAGGTGGGGCAAGCATTCTTCACTGTTACCTGGATAAACAACCTGAGGTCCAGACAGGTTAAGAAATTTGCCCAAGTTCCCCTGATTATTAGGAGGAGGACATGAAATTGAAATTTCTGATCTTGACCTTGGACCTCTTTTCACCATACCAGAGCTTTGGTACCTTTCACTCTCTTTTGAGACAAATGTTGTCTATCTACAACTCTCATTTGGCGGTACTAATAAGTTTACTTTAATAAGTTTCCCAACTTATTAAAATAAACTGACCCTTTTAAACAACCTTAGGGTTGCTGATTAGTTCCCAACTTCATCTGAGCCTATTCAACAGTGGGCTTAAAATATCCAGTAAACCACGCTATAAACAGATGTGCTGCCATGTAGGCTTTTTTGTATCATTTATAGAGAGCACAGGCAGTGTAGAACCTTGAAAGGAGCTGGGTAAATTATTCTTTTCATTGTTGTTGGTGGTGGTGGTAGGTTTTTTAAAATGTTAATCATTGAACAATTCATGACCACATGTGTTAGGGTGATTTTTAAAATTGTTTTTATAATTCTTGAAAAAGCCTATCTTCCAGGGATACATCACTTACTACTGCGTGCAGTTTTGATCCACACGAACATATTTTCGTTGTAATTTTAGCTTAAGTCCCACTTCAGAGTAGCATTTCCTTGCAGTAAAGAACTACCTGGGTTTCCTCCTCAAAACTAGAGAAAGGTATATGTTGACCACAAAATGGAGGATAAAGAAAAAGGAAAAAGAAAATAATAAATTAAGGAAAAAAGTATTTTAAAAGATTTTTACAAGCTAGAGAAATGTAAACAGGGAGGTGACAGAGAGGCGTAGGCAAATGAATTGTGGTTAACACATAGCTTCTTCCATATGCCACTATTTAGTGAATTCTTTGAGGCTAGGGAGTGTACTTATCCATAGGAAGGGGGTGTAGTAAAACCACGACACCCTGGGCCCCGCCTGCCCCTGTCACTTACGAGGTTTTATCTTGGCTAAGTCACATAACTTCCCCAAAATTCAATTTTCTCATCTGGAGCAACAGCTTTGCGGAGGTATTGTGACAATTGAGTAAAATATGAATATTTTTAAAATCTGGCACAGAAAAAGCATTCGATAAATATTAGCTTCCTGTCCCACTATTCATCTCAGTATTCCCAGAAGGTGAGCACTCAATTATTTGTTTGCTACATTGCTATGAGTAAAGACATACTTTGGAGATATTGCAGGTTTGGTTCCAGACCACCGCAATGAAGCGAATATTGCAATAAAGCGAATCCCACAAATGTTTTGGTTTCCTGGTGCTGTAAAAGGTATGTTTACACCATACTATAGTCTATTAAGTGTGCAATAAGCATTATATCCAAAACATCGATGTGCATAGCTTCATTAAACATACCTTATTGCCAAATAGTGCTAATGGTAATCTGAGACTTCAGTGAGTTATAATCTTTCTGCTGGTGGAGGGTCTTGTCTCAATGTTGATGGCTGTTGACTGATGAGGGGATCATTGCTGAAGGTTGAGCGGCTGTGGCAATTTCTTAAAATAAGACAACAGTGAAGTCTGCTGCGTTGATGGCCTCTTCCTTTCATGAGAAATTTCTCTGTAGCATGAGATGCTGTTTGATAGCATTTTACCCACAGTAGAACTTCTTCCAAAATTGGAGTCAATCCTCTCAAACCCTGCTGCTGCTTTATCAACTAAGTTTATGTAATATTCTAAATCTTTTGTTGTTTTTGCAACAATGTTCACAGCATCTTCACAGAAGTAGATTCCATCTCAAGGAACCACTTTCTTTGCTCATCCATGAGAAGCAATTCCTCATCTACTCAAGCTTTATCATGAGACTATAGCAATTCAATCACATCTTCAGACTCCACTTCTAATTCTAGTTCTCTTGCTGTTTTCACCACATCTGCAGTGACTTCCTCCACTAAAGTACTGAGCCCATCAGTCATCCATGACGGTTGACATCAACTTCTTCCAAATTTCTATTAGTGTTGATATTTGACCCCCACCGATGAATCACAAATGTTCTTAATGGCTTTTAGAATGGTGAGTACTTTCCAGGTTTTTCATTTACTTTGCCCAGATCCATCAGAGGAATCACTGTCTATGGCAGCTGTAGTTGTATAAAATGCATCTTACATAATAAGACTTGAAGTTGAAAGTATGCCTTGATTCATGGGCTACAAAATGGATATTTTGTTAGCAGGCTCGAAAACAACATTAATCTCCTTATACATCTCCACCAGAGCTCTTGGGTGACTAGGTGCATTGTCAGTGAGCAGTAATATTTTGAAAGGAATCTTTTCTCTGAGCAGTAGGTCTCAACAGTGGGCTTAAAATATTCAGTAAACCATGCTATAAACAGATGTGCTGCCATGTAGGCTTTTTTGTACCATTTATAGGGAGCACAGGCAGTGTAGATTTAGAATAATTCTTAAGGACCTTAGGATTTTCAGAATGGTAAATCACTAGCTACGTTAGCCTCTAACAAGAGAGTCGGCCTGTCCTTTGAAGCTTTGAAGCTAGGCATTGACTTCTATTCTCTAGCTATGACAACCCTAGATGGCACCTTCTTTCTAAAGAAGGCTGTTTCATCTACGGTGAAAATCTGTTGCTTAGTGTAGACAGCTTCATCTTTTATCTTAGCTCGATCTTCTAGAAAACTAGCTGAAGCTCCTACATCAGCACTTGCCACTTCACCTTGCACTTTTATGTTTTGGAGACAGCTACTTTCCTTAACGTTATGAACTAAGCTCTGCTACCTTCAAGCTTCTCTTCTGCAGCTTCCTCACCTCTCTCAGCCTTCATAGAACTGAAGAAAGTTAGATCTCTGCTCTGGATTGGGCTTGGAGTTAAGGGAATGTGGCTGGTTTGATTTTCTATCAAGATAACTACGACTTTCTCTATTATCAGTAATAAATAGTCTGTTTTGCTTTCTTATCATTCATGTGTTCACTAGAGTAGCGCTTTTAATTTTTTTCAAAAATTTTTCCTTTGCATTGACAACTTAGCCAACTGTTGCAAAATCTTGGATTTTGACTTGCCTTTGCCACTAAGCTTAATCATTTCTAGGTTTTGATTTAAAGTGAAAGAAATGTAACTCTTCCTTTCACTTGAACACTTAGATGCCATTGCGGGATTATTAATTGGCCTAATGTCAATATTGTTGTGTCTCAGAGAACAGGACGGCCTGAGGAGAGGGAGAAAGATGAAGAACTGCTGGTCTGTGGAGGAGTCGGAACACACACAGCATTTATCGATTAAATTGGTCATCTTTTGCGGGTAAAGTTAGTGGCACTCTCATACAATTACAATAGTAACATTAAAAGTCACCAGTCACAGATCACTAGAATATAATATAATATACTAATGAAAACATTTGAAATATTGTGAGAATTACCCAAATATAGCACAGAGACAGGAAGTAAGTAGGTGCTGTTGGCAAAGTGGTACTGATAGACTTGCTTGACACAGGGTTGCCACAGACCTTCAATTTGTAAAAAATGCAATATCTGTGAAATACGATAAAGCACAGTGCAGTAAAGCAAGGTATGCCTGTATATAAAGCCCCTGATTTGATTTTTTTTACCTTTTAGTTGATAAGGAGACAAAATTTGATATAAAAATTCAGGACAGACAATAACAGATAGGATAAGAGAATGTGAGGTGGACAAGTTGGGGTGAGAGCAGCTGGGGCCTAGGTTTGCCCAACTGCAAACTCACCTTCAGGTTCCAGATACAGGGAGTGAGTAGCTGTAACCTTGAGATTTGTTCGTTTGTTGTTTTGTCTTATAAAATGGAAGTTCTGAAGCATAAAGTAAAATGAGTGACATCAACTGACCTCATGACTCAGAGCTCATAAAAGCCTATACTCCTTTCACACAGATCCATTATATAATTGGCACCAAATATTTAAAACAAAGTGTTTCAATTATTTTTTTCACAGCATGTTTAAAGCTGTGAAAAATTAAAAACAATGTACATGTCCAATAACAGGAGTATGACTATATCAATTGTAATCGCTCGCACAATGGAATACCATGTGCCCATTATCAGGTAGGTCTGTATGTACTGACACGGGAAAATGAAGTGAAAAATGCAAGTTACAAATACACACACACTTTTTTCAATATATTTATGGGTAAATTTGCCCAAAACTTCTGGCATGTTATACAGTAAATGATTTCCTCTGGGTGGTAGATTTAGAGTGAACTAACTTATTTTCCTTTTACTTCTAAGTAAAATAATTTCTACTTTGTCAATAATATTTATTCCTTGTATGATTAAAAAGAGGAGGGATGAGGCACACACTTATTTTTGAAGTAATTCTGTATTTGTCTACAGCCTCTTACTTCCAATGGCCACTGCTTTGAAATAAGGCATTCTGAATTAAATATTCTAAAGGACTCTATTTTGGTCAGCAGCATTTCATTCTCTCTCCTAAATACATATTTGGAATTTTATCAGATAAAATAAATATTTATTAGATATTATAAGAGGAATAATGAACAGTTCCTGCCAAACATGAAGCATAATCAAAATTTAGAGTTTTTAATTATAGTTATTTGCAGTGAATCTGCTTTTTAAAAAAATTTTTGCAGAAGTGTCATAGTTTCTAGCAGTCTGTATAATAGGGAGGGGAAGAATCACGGGTGGGGGGAGATAATCAGCTGTAGATGGGGGTTGAATAAAGAGAGGAATGCCTAGTCATTTTCATAGTTCTGTTACTAAGAAATTGATAACAAGAGGCCCAGTTGAGTGTCACTGGTAATGCTTTCTGCTCTCTGCTGGAATCTCTCTGACATCTCCTCCAAGGTGAATTGAGGAACCAGAACCCAGTTTTAGCAAAAAAAATATCTGGGGATTGTCTTTGGCTTTAGACTCCGGGGAAAGGAAAATGAGTGTTTGCCACCAGCTAACAATGATCTAGGAAATAAGTCTCAAAATGATCACCTAGGGGATCTGATGTCCCCACTTAGAAGATTACAACAGGACTGAGCCTCTCACAGGTGGTCTTTTTCCAAGTCTGTGTGTTCGGAAAGAGCTAGGGCAATAGCTGGTCACCGCAGAGTATGGTATTCCAAGGAGTCCAGAGGTACCCGTCTGACAAAGCAAGAGAACAGTCTCACACATCTGAGTTGGAATCTTGACTCCACAACTTAAAGGGGTGACCTAGAGCAGTACTACAGAACATTGGCCCGCACGCTGGTGCCAGTCTAAAAACTCTTTATTACTGGACCTCAACAAGCACAGAAAGTGAGAGTAAGAATTTAGAAACAATTCAACCTTTCTGCAATATCCAAGACTATGATCAGGTAACACATCTCCTTGAACAGGGTATACACTAGCTGGGTTGCTGAAATTGGATGATAAATCACACATGGTATGACATGTGATAACATTTGGCATTTTAACGTTAGTTTGTTAACTGAACCCCAAAAGCATAGAAAAATTTGTGAAAATGAAAGCATGTATTTGTTTTTAAAATGTGTCATTTTATAACTACTTTAATTTTTAATCAAGCCAATTTTTAAATTTACAGTTAATTATTATTAGTTAAATAAAGGAAGTAAAATTTTTATTTTTTAACACTAATATACTAAAATTAAAACAATCATTAGTTAATTTGGGGGGAGGGATGGTTAAAAAAATTCTCCTTTTCTGAAAACAGCAGTAGTAGTAAACCAAATAATAATAAAAAAATTATACCAAGAAATTGAACACTAAAAGACTTAGTACTCGTTTTACTCCAAAGTATAATCCCTATATTGAGCTATTTTGTGTGGCATAATTGATGGAGAAGTGCTAAGATCACAGAATGCTATTCCCAGGAGATATACTGGCTAGTACAGCAATGAAACCTGCAAACCTTATACAAAATATAAAAAAAAATTAAAAATCAAACAGTTATGTTTTAATATAATCACTAAAAATGTAATCATAATCACTATAGAAATAAAAATCTATCCCTAAAATTAGAGTTAGCCGAGGCAACATAATGGGTATATACCTCTAACTTTCAGAGGCCAGATCGGTCCTTTATTGTATTACTGTTTCCAGAGCACAGAAAAAGATGGAAAACTTCCCAACTCCATACAAAAAGCTAGTATCATCCTTATATCAAAACGTAATAAGAACATTTATGCAAATGTGTAGAGAAAGATTTGGAACTTTGTACTCCAACTAGAGGTCGATCTCCCTTATGTGCATAAGTGAAAAGATCTTAAACAAAGTATAAAAAGTCTAATTCAGTCTTGAATGAAAACAACCACCAAATAGAATTTTCTTAGAAGTGTAAGGATAGTTAAACATTAGAAAATCTCTTACTATAATTCTACAAAATTGATAGGTTAAACTAGAAATCAAAAAAAGATTATCTAAATTATATGGCTAAAAATTATTTAATATGGGAAAAGATATTTCCAAAGTTTCAAGAAGAAAAGAAACATAATTAAAACTGCACTATAATACAAGATTACATGATTAGATTAATGAAATAGAATAGAATAGAATAGTTTCAGAGATGTATAAATGGAAATTTAATATACAAAATGCTATATTCCTCAAAAATGGAAAGGACAAAATAAATAAACAAAATCATGTTGAAATAATTTGCTATCAATTGGGGGACAAATTAAATTAAACTTTTAACTCCTGTCATACCCCAAAATAAATCCAAGATTATTTTTTTAAAAGCTCTTAATATAAAAAATAAAACAATAAAAATATGAGAAAAGCACATGGGAAAACATTATAGAAATCATAAAGGAAAGAGCAAAAATAATGAAAAATTAATTTTTTCTGACAAGTAATATCATTGCTAAATTAAAATACATGTAATAGGTTGAAAAAAATGTTTGTAACATATATAAAGGACAAAAGATGAAGATCCAGGCCGGGCGCGGTGGCTCACGCCTGTAATCCTAGCTCTCTGGGAGGCCAAGGTGGGCGGATTGTTTGAGCTCAGGAGTTCGAGACCAGCCTGAGCAAGAGCGAGACCCCGTCTCTACTAAAAAAATAGAAAGAAATGATCTGGACAATTAAAAAAAATATATAGAAAAAATTAGCCTGGCATGGTGGCGCATGCCTGTAGTCCCAGCTACTCGGGAGGCTGAGGCAGGAGGATCGCTTGAGCCCAGGAGTTTGAGGTTGCTGTGAGCTAGGCTGACGCCACAGCACTCACTCTAGCCAGGGCAACAGAGTGAGACTCTGTCTCAAAAAAAAAAAAAAAAAAGAAGATAAAGATCCATAAAATGTAAAGAGATGTCACAAGTCAGTACAAAGCAGACAAGTAAACCAATAGAATATGAATGAAGGATATCAACAGGCAATTCACAGAAAAAATGCAAGGATATCTATATAAAGCATATATAAAAATATGTCCCACTTCACTATTAACCAGTGAGTTATTTTCTTACCAAATTAGCCAAAATTACATTTTGATAATGTACAGTCTCATAAGGGTGTGAGGGGAAAAGGCATTTCACGTTTTGCTGATAGGAGCGCAATTTGGAAAACTTCAGCTCTGCCTTTGGAAGATGTTTTGGGAATATTTATCTAATTACATGTAATAACTATTTGCTTGATCAATTGCGTTCTTAGAAATATCTCTTACAAAAATACTCTCACATGATTATACAAACCTAAAACAACCTAACTACCCATCGATTAGTTGAAGTATCTGTAAGAACGGTAATGGTGTATCTATTCTACGGAATAATATATAATAATTAAGAAGAATAAAATAGGTTTTTATTTACTACTTTTAGGTGCTCTGCAAGACATGTTGTTATGTTCACAGACACAAAAACAAAATCAAGTTTTAGAACACAAATACGATATAATTATTTTTGTGAGAAAAAAAGCCCCAAATATTTATGCAAATAAATGGAAAAATATCTGGAAAGATGTACTCCAAATTCTTCTCCAAAGAGGGGAAGATGGATGAGAAAGGGTGAAGGAAACTTCTACATTTTATATAATCTGCCTAGTTTAAATGGTTTATTGGAAGAATGTATTTTTGGATTATTCATATAACAAAGTTCTTGAATACACTGGGAATATCAGGCATGCCTATCAAGTGTATATGAACATTAAAGAAAAACAAGCATTATATACATAGCCACAGCTTGGCCCTGTCACATATCTCATTGGCAGAATTAGGATATTGGAACACACTCATTGATGATGCCTCTAATGCCCTGTTATTGGCACCCAATCACATTTGTAGACTTCTTTAGAGTTTACTTTATAAAATACTTCAACAATAATAACATTTTGTGTGTAAAATACTTCATAAAGCACATTCTAGGTAAGGAGGTAGAATTAAATGGATTGTCTAAAATTGCAGAGCAAGGGTAGTCTTAATCCATGCCTCTCAGTCCTACTACCATTGCTTATCATGCAACACCAGAGTGAAGCTCCTTGAATAAAAATACCATAGTTAATAGAGTTTTGTATACTATGAGTTGAACCTAGATCCAAAAGAAGGAAGATGATTATTGACAAATACAAAATCCCCATTGGACATTTCTACATGTAAAATTGTCCCAAAGTATGAAGAGTGCCTGTTCATATCCTCATACATTTTCTATTGGTTTCTTTGTCTGTTTCTTTTTTATTTGTAACATCTTTTTATATTTTATGAATCTTTATCCATTGTCCTTTACATATGTTGCAAATATTTTTCCAATCTCTTACAGGTATTTCAATTTACAGGTATCATTTGTCATAAAAGTTTAATTTTTAATTATTTTTGTTCTTTATGACTTCTATAAAATGTTTTCTAATGTGCTTTTTTAATACTTTTACAGAGCCAAGAACTCAAGTGACTTGTCCAATATCACATGGCTAATTAAGAGCAGAATCAGGTCTAGACTCTAGCTCTCCTGAACTCTAATCCATTGCTTCCACCACCTCTGTGTTCTTGCCTTCCTGCCACGTTCCTGCCACACAGTTCGTCTTTATTTTCTGTATTTGAAACATTGTGGATGCAGAATATGTGATAAGAGAGGAATGACATATGCAGTTTCAGTTTCTTGGCACTTCCTCTCAACTGCATTCAAAATATAAGAGACTGTGAAAAACCTTAGCCCCATGGCATAGACACAGAGCCCCTGGTTAAAGGGAGCCTCGGCCTGAAAAAGACTTGGAAAAAATTGATTCCGGTGGATTTATTTTTTAGCAGAAGGAATAGAAACCTAAGGAGGAGAAGATTTGTTTTCCACATTCACTCAGGAAGTATCATAGATCACTGCAAAATACTGTTCTCCTCCCATTTCCTTGTCCTGACTCATTGATCAGAAGATTTTACCAAGCAAAGGAAATTCCAAACAAAGCTAAGAGATGAGAGGATGCTCCCTTGAAAATTTGGAAGAAAGGAAAATCCAAGTTTGAAAAACTATATAGTATAAAAAAGCAAAACTAATGAGATGAAATTGGTGTTATTAAATTCAGGATCACGATCTTTATAATTGGAGATTAGTCCATTTATTTGAATTGGAATGTATCATATAATTCTTTGTTTTCTTTTTTTCTACCTATTTTATATTTCTTTTTCACTTTTTCTTGCCTTCTTTTGGATTAATTATTTTATTATTTTATTTACCCCTTTATTAGCTTTTTGGTTAGGTATTCTTTTACTCTTTTTAAAGTGGTTCTCCTACAGATTGTACTATGTGACCTAGATTTATAGGAATCTAGTATATATTCGTATTTTACTCCTTCCAAACAACGGATCTTTAAACACTCTTAGCAGATGCTTTGTGTTTCACTTCTCATCCTCTCTGCCCATGTCCCTTATAAATCAGTACATACATCAAGGAGAAAAAAAGTTGCCTATAATACCAAGCTTACCTCATTGTGTTTCCCTCTTTACAGGGTCTAGACTCACAAATACTGGCTGCCTTGGTAGTTGTTGGTGCCTTAAAACAGATTTTTTAAAAATTTCAAATATATATTATATATATAATCCCTAATTATTATCACTGGAAAATTTGATCAACTTTCCAAATTTGACCAACTGAGATGTTCAATCACTATTGAAAGCAGAATTCCTGAAGGAGAAATTGATGTTAGAGAAATATGCTATTAGCATTTAGAGTATGTACCCAAATAGAAATTTGGTTAAATGTTTTTATTTTTAAAAGACATTTCCATGAAACCACATGTGATACCATTACATTGAACACAAATACAAATGAGTCTGTGTATAACTAATGAAATCTGAACAAGCTCTGTGGATTATACCGATGGGAATCACCTGGTTTGGGCATTGTACTAAACTTATGCAAGATGTCAACATTTGGAGAGGAAGGGTGAAGGGTGATATCCAAGTTACAAAGCTCTGAAAGTGGATAAGTTAGTATAGAATTCTTCACTAAATTCTTTTTTACTTTGATAAAAAATAGTAATATTTGCTTTTTTAATAAAGTTAGAGAATTACAGAAATGTGAGACATAGGAAGTTAGACTTACTCAAGAACTGTTATCTGGAGGAGATCACTGTTACCAATGTAATGTATCTTTACCTGACTTTTTGAGAATAGTCGTTGTGGTTTATTGAATAATTTTTAAAGTAACATTTGCTGATTCTTTTTCTTATGACTTTTTAATAATATGGGGTTCCTTTTTAGTTTTTTTACAATAACATCAGGATGTATTTTAAATTTAGGATTCTCAGAGCACATAATTCAATTTTATACATTTTCTTTCGGACATTTTTTAATCCCCAAAGACTCAAATTCTTCCTTATTTGTTATCTTTCATCAATCATTTATTCTTAAGATGGTTTTCAAGTACTATGTGCAAAGGTTTGATATTTTCACTTCTATTTTTCATTTAGCACAAGTAAATGTATATTATGTTACATTTTTAATATTCCTTGTTCTTGTATGTATTTTTGTCTGCTCTTCTGTTATGTCCAACAAAAAGACAGTTTATGGAAAACCCATGTGAAACTTTGCTTCTGTGTATTTTTTGGTGTCTTCTAGGGGATACATACTTATTTCAAAATTAACAATTAAAAATGTCTTCTGAAAATTATCAAAAGAAACATCATCTTTGAGAACTACCACAGTTTTAGTCAAAATGTGCCCTTTATAACATTATAGAATAATATTTTGAAAAATTCATCTGGATGACATTCACTTGACAACATTTAAGGTACTCTCCACCTAGACTTAAGGAAGAAACAATTTTGCTTTGCCTTATAAACAAGTGAAATTATGCCAAGGGCATAAGTAGACTATGAACCCTTTAAAAAATATGTGTTTAAGACAAATTGGGTGAAGTCCACTGATTTCACCGATTGGTTGTTTGCAAGCATGCAAATTCAATTGGAGTAATTTCCTTTAGCCCATTAGAGAAAAGTTACAGAGAAGCCCAGTGTAATCTTCTGAATTTATGGTATCATCTGAGAAGAGATATTCTGTGACTAGGAAAAGTTATAGTAGTTTGAGGCTAAAGGCGGTGGGGGCAAATGGTATGATTATGCTTTCCTTTGTCAATCAATTCCAGATGTGTCATTAGACTCTTTGAGTGCTTAAGGAACAAAATATCAGTGCTAGAGAGACCATAGTGATAATCCAGTTGAATCTTCTCCTTTTACAGAGGGGGATACTGAGGCCTAGAAAGACAGATTGCTTGCACATGTCGTATGGCCAGGTAGGAACAGAGTTGGGTCTAGAGCCCTGATCTCCTCTTGTCTAATCCAGTAATAGTCCAGCTATTAGGTTCTCATGGACAAAAGTAATCAGTGCACAGACAACTTTGAGACAAAATCCCTTTTTATCTCTCTACCACCACCATAACATTACTACTTCTTTGTGATATTTCAGATTCTATATCATATAGATACCTGAATAACAGAAAATGATGAAATGGGAATTTAGGAAGTGAATTAGTAAGACAACTGGAAAAGGTCTAGGGTCCTTGTTAAGATTACAACCAGGCCGGGCGTGGTGGCTCACACCTGTAATCCTAGCACTCTGGGAGGCCGAGG
>NW_012155840.1:1658591-1686091 GCF_000956105.1 Propithecus coquereli
AAAAAAAAAAAAAAACAAGATTACAACCAGAAATATACTGATCAATTATATTGGAATTATTCTCTTTTTAAATGGAGTCTTCTCTAAAATTTTACTCTTCATGTATTTCCTAATAGATAAAGAGTATTAAGTATTAGTATGAAGTATGAAATGTCCGATTTCCTTAAGTGCTAAATTGGACAGTTAATATCTCTGACATTTCACTTTGACACTTCTTGTTTTATTTTTATTGTGAAGGTCACCCTCAATCTTGCAAACACCCATTTTGGCTTCTGATTATCTTTCACATTTTTTTAGAGCAATTTTTGTGAAACCTGGGTAAGTCAAAAATTCATGTTATTTTAAATATGAGTTCCATCGTGGAACCAATGAAGTACAGACAGCTCAAAAAATCAAAAAATTGTTTGGGAAGGATGTGCCTAATGAACACACAGTACACTGATGCTTTGAGATGTTCTGTTCCAGGGATTTTAATATTGAAAATAAGTCATGCGGGTGACCTGAGACCAAGGTGGATAATAATGAGCTGAAAGCTGTAGTGGAAGCAAATCCATCTCAACCTACGTGTAAATTAGCATCAAGGTTTGACATTACTACTTAACAATATTGGACCATTTGAAATAAATTAGCAAAGTAAAGGAGCTGGATAGATGGATACAGCATGAATTAAATGAGCATTAGAACAGAAATCATCTCAAAATTTGCCTTTCTTTGCTGTCACCACATAAATGTGAACCATTTCTACACCGTAATGTTAAGTGTGATGAAAAATGGATTCTTTTTGACAATTGCAAGAGTTCAGCACAATGGTTGGATAATGATGAAAGGCCAAAACATAGTCCAAAACCGAATATTCATCAAAAAAGGCTAATGGTGTCTGTTTGGTGATCCAGCGCTGGTATCATTCACTACAGCTTCATGAAACCTGGTTAACCGATTACAGCAGATGTCTACTGCGACCAGTTGGATGAAATGATGAGGATGCTTGTGATTAAGCAGCTGAGATTGGTGAATAGAGATGGGTCAATCGTCTTGCAAGACAACGCTGGACCACATGTCACACAAACAACACTGCTCAAACTACAGAGTCTGAACTTGGAAACACTCTGTCGTCCACCGTATTCACCAGAACTTGCACCAACTCATTACCATTTCTTCCAGGCTTTGGACCACTTTTTGCAAGGAAAAATATTCAATTCTCAACAAGTTGTGGAAAACATGTTTGGTGATTCCATCGCCACTCACTCTCCAGGCTTCTTCACTGCTGGTGTAAACAAGCTACTATTAGGATGGCAAAACTATGTCGATACTTTAGGAGCATACTTTGATTAATTGTACTGCTTCTTCTTTGAGATATAATAAACTATACCTTTGATTCAGAATTGGACATTTCACATTTAATGACCTAATATGTCTAACATAGACCTGTTACTCAAAATTTTTACAAAAACAAAACTGTTGCTTGAACCATTGTATTGTTCTTCATATTTCAAATTAAATTATTTTGTCTAATCTTTTTCTGAATATTAATATGATGTATTGATTCAATGTTTGTTTATCTTGGAACATTGGAGACATTTCTTCAATCTGACTCATTTAGGATGGCCACTTTACAAATAGCCATCCTTTCTCTTTCTTCCTGTAGGGGCTAGAGTCTAGTCAGAATTTCCTCACACAACTTGGAAGGCATGATTTGATTTCCTGAAAAATAATGCTGGAGTTCTGCATGATAGCAGAATGGGCAATTATAAGGGCTAGGGATTGGGGAGGAGAAAGAAGAGAAAGCAAAATCTCAATATGCGGGACTATAATTCATCTCAATTGAGTTCTAAGTCACCAACTGATTCTAACACAAGTTCTAAAATACGGATTGGATCTGAAAAATTCTATTATTATTTCATTGCTTAAATCTGAGGAAGCAACTTATTGTGTAACACCGTTACATGAAGCCTAATATGAGAGAAACAAATAGAGAACAAAACTCAATCTAAAGGCATGTTTTGCAGTTCTACTTTGCTAAAAAGCAAACTACTTCCAAACTCTCAATTTCCTCATCTGTTCAATGGTGATAGCAGAAACCTAGATTTGTTTTTGAAGTTCAGTCAAGATAATGCATATCAAAGAACTATTAGACAATGGGTAGACTGTTGTGGGTTTGTTGTCTTGTTCTTGTTGTTAACAGCGGCCTCTCATCTTGTAATTACAAAGTAGCTGCTTTAAGACCATGGTGCTTATTAACATTCTCTTACTAATGTTAATAATTAGAATCTTCACTTCCAGACATATTAGGGCAGAGACAGGGGAACAACATAAGGCAATAGCCAGGGCCATTAGATAGAACGAGTGTTAGGCATAGACAAACCTGTCAGCATTCAGATGCCCAAGGAGAAATAGAATAAATGGATATTAGGCTTTTAAAAGGTGTGTAGGGGGCTGATAATTCATAAATTCGTATTCATCTAGAATGATCTATAACACTCAAAAGAAACCCTTTGTAGCTCACATGACGTCAAGCATGAGAGAATTTTAAAATAATACTTAACATACATCTAGGGAATGTTGAACGGTGTTACACAAGAAGTGCCCTAGTGATTAAGAGAAAATCTGCATTTAAAGCAATACGTTTAAGGAGCAATTACCTCTTTTTGACCAAGGGCATTATCTGCCCCACACCCAGTCCCTAAAGTGGAAGCAAAGACCAGGGAAAGAAAGCAGAGGCTAGAAGGAGCCAAGACGCTCAAGTTAGAGAGATCATTTTAGCTAACAGGTAAAACGCATATTCAAGAGAAGCTGTATCAGTCAGGACAGGAGAAGTTATTCTGTGGTAACAAAGAACCCACAAAAATCTCAGGGTCTCGTAACAGTGATTTATTTCTTGTTAATGCAAAGTTTGCTGCAGGTCTGGGAATCTCTCCAGGACAGGTGTCCTCTGTGTGGCGGCTCCACGTCCCATTCAGCTTCAATCTTTTGCTTCCTCCACATCAACACGGGCTGTCACGTTCATGGTTGTAAGAGAAGAGCAAGGTGAAGGTTCAACAAGGGCAATGCAGTGCTCTGGCATTTGAGTGACCCGTGGCTTTTCTACCCACACCTCACTGGCTAGAATTAGTGGCATTGCCTCAAAGGGGCACTGCAAGAAGGCAGGCAGGAAAGTGTAAATCCTCCCACGTGCTGGTAAGTCTCATTAAGCCTTTGTCAGAGAAGTTCATCTTCTGTAGAAAATAATCGAAAAACTCCATACATAAAGCATAAACTCTGAACAACTAAAGAAATAAAATGACAACTTTTCGTTAAGGGCTGCAATGTGAGTACACATTCCAACACATAATACAGAGAAAGAACATTAAGGGACACACAGATGTTAAAGGTGGTCACCCAACCTAGAGAAAGCACTAGAAATCATTATTAGTAGAATCTGCTGTTATATCTCATTCATTTTGCAATACTTCTATATATTCAATAAATTCTATG
Organism: Propithecus coquereli; assembly: GCF_000956105.1. Classification (NCBI taxonomy): domain Eukaryota; kingdom Metazoa; phylum Chordata; class Mammalia; order Primates; family Indriidae; genus Propithecus; species Propithecus coquereli. The sequence goes on from NW_012155840.1 coordinate 1,662,063, forward strand.
TAAGGGACATGGCAGAATACAGTTTCTGTCTTTCTGCAAATATCCTTTTTATTGGTTTCGTAAAGTCCAAATTTAAAAGACTATCTCGATGTTGATATAAATAGATAGCTGGACTGGTATTATAACCAAGATGTTAATACCCAGAAACAGCAAAACAAAGTACATAGCAGCCCTCACAGAATGGTACCTATTTCATGCCATCAAACCTAGTCCTTAAATTTCAAAATGAATTAAATAGCCAGAAATGTGCCAGTAGACACTTTTGAGCACTGGCCAAGGAAAGCTTTGTCTGATGAGTTTTCTTTCCTCCAGGACTTACCCTGAAATAGATGGCAATGCCATTTGCATTCTAAACACTCTGGAAACTTTCCCTTCTTGAATTTCCCTCCTGAGGCAATACTCCAGCAAGGGCTTAAGGCAAGTTCAAGGCTTTGATCTTCCTGTGCTCTTGTGACTGAACAAAGGGCCAATGAACTCTTACCTATAGGAAAGAAATGGTGATAGAAGGTGTCCAACAGTTAGCAGCCACCTAGATATTTCCATCTGTAGTCATTTTAGGAACTAGCAAAGCTACTGTCATTTACTCTTGCTACTTCTCTGACAATCAAAGGAACTTTTACCCAAACTAACTTAATTAGGACACAAAGAGTGTAGTTTTGGAAGACATGATTGTCAGAATCTTTAATCTAGGAAAAAGGACTCCCAAAGTCCCTTTGAATAAAAGGATCCTCCCAGAAAGAACTCACTGGGAAAGCATAATAATTTGGGGAGTTTGTGTTGAGTATGCATGTGTGTTTGTTTGCTTGCTTGCTTGCTTGCAAAATACACATTTACAAGGACACTTAAAATTAGATTCTGGCAAATTAAATCAAAGGGGAGTGTATGTTTTGGGGGTCCAGGAAGCATGCATTGTGGAAAAGATTTTAGAAGAGAAAATTGGGCACGGCATTAAAAAAAATATAGCATTGCCTTCAGTACCCAAAGTTTAAAACTTCTCTAGAATTGAAAATAAAGTATTTATACAAACATGTCCTTTCACACTCAACTTTTTTACCTCTAAGAAAAATGCAATAATAATGTCATATTTGGAAAAGGCATTAAAAGCTTTTTGGAGAGGTCTCACAGATAGCTGGTGGGTTTTACTCAATGACTTAAATGTACAAGGATGAGTAGCATAATTTATAGATTAAATTTCCCTTGGTTTGCATCATAGGCCTAGGACTGCATTAGATGTCAGGTAAGGAGTTGTAGAGAAAGACAGCAGGCAAGCTACATTTTAGCTTTCATTGAATTTTCTATAACTTAATGTTTGTTTGAGGTAGTTAACCAATGTGACCTAGAGTTGGATTAAACTCTGACCTGTAATGTTCCTCTCAGCAGACAGGGACCTAGAGTATTGCTCTACATGTCCTCATGTCCTAGGTAGTGGTTCTCAATAGGAGAGATATTGGATTATCTGTTAACATTATTCAAAACATATTTAGTAGAATAAAAATCAAAGGAATTCCAGACCATCACATTAAATTCTTCTTCACTACAGGTGTGTTAGCTTGAGCTGCCATAACAATATGCCATAGACTGGATGACTGACACAACAGGAATTTACTTCTCATAGTTTTGGAGACTGAAAGTCCAAGATCAAAGTGCCAGCAGTGTGGTGCCTGGTTAGGGCTCTCATCTTGAATTACAGACAGCCACCTTTTGGCTGTATCTCCATATTGCAGAGAAAGAGTCATCTCCAATCTCTTTCTCTTTTTTAAAGGGTGCTAATCTCATCAAGGGAGCCCCACCCTCACGACCTTATCTAAACCTAATTACTTCCCAAAGGCCTTGCCTCCAAATACCATCACATTGGTGGTTAGGTCTTCAACATATGAATTCAGAAGGAAGGGAACACAAACATTTCGTCCATAACAACAAGAGATATTAATTGTTAATATATTTCTCTGTGAAAAACAGAAGCAATCCAATGGCTCCAAAGCTGCTTGATGCTCAAATGTTGTACTTAGAGTAATTCTTCAACACTATTTTCATGAAATCTCGCACCATTTGCAAAGTTTTTAATTTAACTTTGCAATCAATTTATATTGTATTTGCTTTTTACTGCTGGATGCTGTAAGAGACTCACCAATGAAGACATTGACGTGAAATACACTGGTGTTAAATAATGTTTTGTTGGAGGAAATTTTTGCATGTGTTGAGCACTTTGAACGTTTTTTGCTTCCCGTTTCCCTCTACAGCTTATAATTCCAGGGAACTAATTAATAAATTCTTAGGTAATGAGAATTTTCTATATAAACACATTCACACAGCCACTGCAGTGTTAATTTGTTTTATTAAAAAAAATTTAAAACCTTACCTCACTAGGATACTACTGAGCCTAGAGCAGGTAGAAAGTCTGGTTCTGTCCTAGGTTGTCTCCTTTTGTCATTTTGATAGGTGGTATTGCCCTCTGAATGACTTTGTCTGTATCGGTGTCTCATATTGGACTCATCCTTTCTTAAAATCAGGGCTATCAACCAATTGCAGACTTCTTAGTCTCTCCAACTGTAACTACTGTGTCTCCCTCAACATGGTTTCTATTTGTTAGTTTGTAAATCCACATCACATAGTGCTGGATCCTCCAAAGGTGTCACTTCTTCCAGGGAGAAAGTGTTCTGTTAATTCTCTTTCCATGCTGCTGTGGAGTATTGGAGTTTTATAAGCCTCTCTGGAGTTAGGTGGGAAAAACTACTTTCAGGCTGAGGGTTTACAGGAAGACACCCCCATTACTCAGAATTCCTTTCTCCAGAGTCGTTTACTCACTGGCTCTCTCTATCAGATATCCTCCAGAAGCAGCTGGAATCCTCCTTCTGTGCTTACTGCCTCGCTGAATATTTCCTCTTTAACTCTTTCATCTCTAAGGATGTGTGGGTAGCTCTACACCAATTGTAATGGGCTAAAATTGTGAGATAGCAAGAAGCTAGCCTATAATAAGTTCACCGTTAGCAAACGGAAACATAATTGCTCTACTATAAACGACTTCTTTGTGCCAAAAATGTATATATCGTGGTCAGAATGGCAAGGCATGGATTGTTCTTGTTGGTTTATCATTTCTACTTTCAGAGACTATTCAGTTATGTTATAGGCAAGGTAAAGGATTCCCAAGGCATAATAATAAATCAATGGGTAGATGAAGTCTTTATAGACATACATACATGGATTCAAATTTGAGTCCTATCATTTACTAGCTTTGTGACTATGGCAAGTTATTTAATCTATTTGAGCATCAATTACCGCATCTGTAAATTGGGGTAATGATGTCTCCCTTCCAGGGCCTCCAGGAGGATCAGACAGTACACAAGTAAAGTGCTTAGTGCAGACCTTGGCGATTAGTAGGCCCTTGATAATTGGTTAACTATACTAAATATCAACTTACATAATTTCAGGCAAAAATCATTTTCTATAACAGGAAAAGCCTTGAGATAGTAACTAGAATTTCCATAATCCAAGAGTGCAATGAGTCTCTCACCCCAGGCTCCAGGTACAGTTGTTTTGAAAACGGGCTGGAAAACAGTTATTTAGTAATACCTCGCCCAACCTCTGCCCAGTAGGGACACCATCCAACAAGCTACAGCAACTGTAACTTCTTAAGCTTTGGACCTCCTGGGGCTTCAGGTTTCCCACTCAGTCAACTCCCTCACTTAGGCCTATGGGCAAATACTTAAAAGAGATTAGTATCTCACCTTAAGAGGCCCATGACAACCAGTTAACAAATAAGCCAATGACTCTTCAATCAGCGTCCAGCACCCCCTCCCACTTGACGCAAGGTGAAAACAGAAAACACAAAAAGGATTTTCCTCCCCGCAAGAATTCCTGTTTGATATACTGCTTTGACCTGCACCTAACAGTTGAAATCATGAAAATAAGAATCTTTTCTGGTTACTGGGAAAATTCATAGTTTATCACATTTTTTCGGCTGGAGAGGAAGAAAAGACTTGGCCAGGTTCCTGAGGGAAAGATAGCCTGTCATATTTGCCGAGATTTATTTATGCAAAAGCACTCAGGATGATACTTTTGTGCAACATGCCCCCCTCCTGCTCAGAGCACCATCAGTGCAGGGCGAATAGGAGAGGCTTCCAACACTGCCCAGAGCTAAGGCAAAAGGAGGACCAGAATGGGGGTGGCGTGGGGGGAGGAGAGAAGACACTCACTGCCATCATTTAAACCTCTTGATTATTTAAACTTCTGCAGAATAATTGCATATTTGAAGGTAATACATCTGTTCCTTCCCCTCCCCACCCCCATGTGGTTTTCTAATCCCAAGGTAATTATGTTTTGACAAAAATTTATTAGGACATCTGTTTTTTGCCTTAGATCCGCAGGTCACTGTGCAACACTAACAGCAGCCCAGCAGAGAGCTGCGCCGGGGAAACCGAGCACAAAGGCCGGCCAGATCCAGGGCGTGCGCACTGATTGGTGGGCTGGAGTTGGAGACAGAAAGGGCAGCCCCCATGCCATCAGCCCACACTTCTCATGCGCCACCTTGCGTGGTTCACCTCAGGGGCTCAGCATGAGATTCTGGCCAAGAAGGGCGAAGGGATCGGTGATACGGTGATACGGCAGAGGAGGGAGGGAGAGGAAGAGGGCTGGCTGGTAACGGGCTGGCAGCGTGCACCGAGATTCAGGCATTTCCTAGGTTGGCATCCAATATAAAAATAATTCATGGAGCGAAGGGGATGCGGGTGCAATGCACAGGCCATATGTTTGAAACCCCTGCCCATAATGACTGGCTGTGGTTACCAGCGTCTGGTGCCACCAACTACATTAAATTATGGTACCCTACGGAGACACAGGAATCAGAAAGATTTCTCTAACTTCCAGCACTTGTTAAAAGATGGAGCAACCTAGGAACTTCAGCCATACCTAAAATTTCTCTTTCAATTTTTTAAAGCACAACTTCACTTTGGTGTACTCTTTTTGGTGATAAAAGTCAGCAAAACTTGCTAATTTCTCCTTTTTTCACAAATCTTGGCTCCCATAGGAAGTCCCTGTATCAGAATTCCACAGCAACACCTTCTCTTCATGTTTTTCCACATTTGAGCCCTGGGCTCAAATTTTCTGAGGTGTTCAACCCAATGTCTTGACCTAACCTTTGAAAAAGCGTCTAATCAACTTGCCTTTGTGCCAAATGAAACTTGGAAACATTCTGAGATGTTTATACCATTAAGAATTTAATTGGGAGTTTCAATAACTAAATAAATTTCCATCTCCCTTTCCTCTGGCTTATTGATTTTTTTTAAAAAAGGAATCATAACCAAGATATTTACTAGGCTATTTCACTTTCAAAAAGATACCAAGCAACAGTCAACTAGTTTCTTTTTCCTGAAGAATATCAAATGATCATCGCAATGATTACATATAAATGTCCACCTCCCCAAACGAAATTTAAGAAAATAAGATGCTTCTGGGCATGACAGAGCTTCTCTCCTGTGAATGGATAAAAAGCATGCTGTTTCCTGAATTTCTTTACGAGGTAATGAGCAGGAGGCAAATTCCCAATTTTCAGATGGAAACACTGAGGGGGAGAGGGGTTGAACTGAGGTCATGAAGAAATGCTCCTGTTCCCAAGCATGGAGCTCCAGGCACTGAACTCAATTCTAGGCTTCATTCTTTTAATCATCAAAGAGTCTAATGATAAATAATCATCTAGTAGATTCTGCAGAAATCCGGTGTTTCATGAAATAACAGGTAGTCTGTGGGGTGGAGGGGAGAAAAGTCTTTCTCTAAAGTGAGTTTTAAAATGCTGGGTTAAAGAAGCTTAAATCGGTCTCATTAAAGCTGGGAATCTTTTTTTATGTAAATGATAAGTTTGAAGAGAGTAAAACACCATGGGGTATGTCTTAGCTTGGGCTGCCATGCAAAATACCATAAACCTGGTGGCTGAAACAACAGACATTTATTTCTCACAGTTCTGGAGGCTAGAAACACAAGATCAGGGTGCCGGCATGGCTGGATTCTAGTGAGGGCTCTCTCCGTGGATCACAGACTGCCACCTTCTCACTGTGTCCTCACATAGCAGAGAGAGGAAGCTCTGGTCTCTCTTTCTCTCCTTATTAGGACACTAATCTCATTATAGGGGTTCCACTCTCATGACTTCATCCAAGTCTAATCACCTCCCAAAGGCCCCACCTCCTAATACCGTCACAGTAAGGGTGAGAGCTCCCACATACAAGTGTCGTGGAGGGCACAAACATACAGTATATAACAAGGTATTGTCCAAACTTCTTGACTACAGAATTATGAGGTTTAAGAAACATTAAACTAGACCACCTTTCACTTTTAGACTTTGATGCGAAATGAATATCCTGAATTATATCATGGCACAGGGCACACACGTAGAAGGGGCTCAAATACTTTTGAAATGAATTTGTTCACTCATTTCGTACTATCTATTTTTATGCCATAATATAGAAAATGAATCACGGAGGCAGAGCTAACCATGGCTAAAAAATTACAGAGGACAGATGTGTGTGTTTGTGAGAGAGAGAGAATGGGGGAGCAGGATGACAATAAGTGTGTCCAATGGGGTTAGGAGGACGGCAATGAACATAGTTCTGCTGTAACACTGCAAAAACAATCCCCAGTGCACACCACTCACTTGCAGGCTCTGATCTGGGAGCCGAGGGTGTTGCATGCATCCTCTTCAGGTGCCAGTGTGCATGCTGGTGTGTGTGCACACGTGTGTTGTGTGTTGGGGTGGGGGTTAGTGGGGTAGGAGAATCCAAGCCTCTCTTCTCTGTTGCTCTTCTAAGTAAGGCTTCATTTGAAAAAAAAGTTCTAAGCACTTCTTATTTTCTTGTGTGTTTGTCCTGAAATCACATCATTTATTCATGAATACATACACAAAGCCTTTTTTTTTAACTGGATCTTTTTTCTTTGCTTCTCCTCCAAAGCAGAGAAATAAAGTTTAACATATAGAACAAGAAGAAACTTCCAGTATAACAAATTTCAACTTCTTTGGGTTAGATATTATAGAACTACTTGGAGAGAGAATGGACTTGGGCTTCTCATAGAAAAAGACAGATCTTTACTAACATGGGGTTCCAGAGTCCATGGTAGTCCTCATGCTATTTCTGAACATGGCGTGTTATTCCCTTCTACCTCTTCTCTGCAACATCCTTAGCCCTCCTTTAAGAAACAACTTAAACACCTCTCCCAGAGCCTTTCCCAGCTCCTTCCTCTTTAGTGCTCACATAGCATTTTTAGCTACCTTTCCGTGCCCTGGTTTCATCTTCCATAACATGAGAAGAACAATAGAACCACTGCGTGATGACAAATCTTTTACGCTACAATCCCCCATGCTCGACTCTGTACTTCCTCTTTCCTCGGGACACAGACGGCACCAGAAATGTGTAGATATTTGACAAATGATGGTTGAACTGACTTCAATAGAATATAACCAGAGAGTTTCAAATGGCCAGACAGACTCCCACGGAAATGGCGAGGGTTGCTGCTTATCCTCATCGTGGAGACAGCGTGGGACCAGGGAGCACAGCGTCAGCCTCTCACTAGCTGCTTGACCTGGGGAAGCTCACTCCACCTCTCTGGACCTCCCTGGGTCATCCCCGATGAGATAAAGGGGCAGGGCTGGGTGATCTTGCGCTCTGACACGACAGGGTCCTCTGATAACTGAGACATCTGAACGTCTCCTTCCCAAGAGGCAGCCGGGCAGTCAGCCCTGCCCACCAGATGCTGCTGCTCCCCACAAAACAGCCAGCAGCCCAGGGAAAGCACTTGGTGCACAGGTCCCCCGTTGACATTTAGGTAAATTACAGAGGAAAAGCTCTCACCCCCAGATGAAAATAATTTGGTACTTCCCGAGCCTATTTTCCTGTCAGCGACGTATTCACGATCACTGTTTCAATTTTCCACTTTTAGACATCATGAGGGCATCTTTTAACAAATACAAGATGCACACCCAAACCCACCAGGCTGCTTGGAAGCGCTTAGATGTGCTCATTAGAGCACGCGGGGTCTGCGCGTGTGTCTGAGCTCTCTCGCCAGAGCTCGGGCACACAAAGAGCGGCAGCTGGATGGACGGCCTGCGGAGGGCTGAGCAGAGGGCCCTCTGCCAAACCCCGTTCCTTTAATTCACCTAAACGCTGACCTTGAAAAATTGCCCTTTATGGGATGTGATGAGGTGTGAATTCAATCTCCATCCTCACTTGGGTCCTGTCATTTTCTGCGCTGTGATTGCCAGTTGTGCCAGACAACATCAACTGGACCAGCAGAGGGTCGGTGAGATTGACAAGGTCCTCTGGGGAAAGCTGACATCAAAAGGCCCTGCAAACTCATTTCAGTCATGGGCCTCTCTCTTGCCATTTTTTTTCCTCGGCTGCAATCAAACCAGCAAAGGCTGGTACTAGTTCAATGACATCACCCTTGCAGCTTAAGCACACTGCTTTTGATTGTTGAGCAAAGGAGCGCTTGTCTGAGTTGAGGCCTTGGAAGGTTCTCTGTTCATTCCCTCTCCTCTTTAAATTCTCAAGCTCATGACCCAACCCAACTCACTGCAAACTTGCTCTGAGTGCTCCAAAAGGACAAAAGAGGGGAGAAAGCATTCTGCAATTTTTCTTATGCTCAAAGAATCAAATGCAGTCAATTTAACTTCATCAAATCACCGACGAGTGCTGATACAGAGGATGGAAAATATGTAAGGCCGAGAACAGCCAAAATCCTACAGTTTCTCTGAGTATTAAAGCCAGATGTTGCATTGACTATTCACATTTGATAAAACCCAACAATGACAAAGACTTCTGCCTGGGATCTGTGTACCCAGGTCCCATTCATCATTGCATGGTTCATGTGGCTACACACTAGGCCAACTGGAGAGCATTTAATGCAGCACCAGGGCTTCTGTGAAGACAAAACTTGTCCTCCTTTGTCTGTGGGCTTCTATAGGTTGTTGTGGCTTGAACAGATCTGTTTACGCTACACTTGCTATGGCAACGTTTATCTGATATGGACAAAAGGCATTTTGATTCTTGAATTAATAACACTTGACTCAAGCCTATGATTCAACAAGAGGTATTCAAACACTTTAAGTGAAGGCAGTGTTTTCTCTGACGCCAATTAATACAGCAACAAACCTTTGGCTGGAGTGATTCAAATGTGCAGCAAGTAAGTGTTATTGTGTTCTGTAAACCATCAAGCTATCGCTGCAGTGAGTGAATGAAGAGAAAAAAAGAAATAAATGCACATTCCATTGGCATGAACCTCAAATCATAGCCTGAGCAATTTCTTGTTTTAAGAGGGACCTGTGGAGGTGGCTTTTGTTCAGTCTGACGACGTGTTTGATGCCAGCTGTAAAGTGTGAGAGGGCCCTGAACCCTGAAATGACAGAATTCACCTTTCAACCTTCTTCTTTGCCCCCTTGAGGACTGAGGGCTGTACTTGGCCCAGTCCTCCCTCAACCTGCCCCTGAGCTGCAAACCCCACGAGGGTCAGGTGACAGGATTTGATGGCAGATCTTTTCTGGGAAGCAGATGTAGCCCCAGGGGCTCAGGTAAATGGCTTTCCCTCCTTTCCCCTACGGCTCCCAAACAGAGGTTTCCTTTTCTTCCTTCCATTGAAAAATTGCCAAAACCACTCTATACCGTACAGCTAACCCAAAAACAGGCAACGGAGAATGATGTTAATTTAAACTTCTGCCTTATTAAGTAACAAAACCCAGAAATAATGTGATCAAAGCCAAAAGACACAAACTTCTGCCATCTTTCTTGAGATAAAAGCAGTAAAACACCCATTAAATGAAGGAGGCTTGGACACTTAATAAAAATAGCTAATTAAGTGTTGGAGTAACTTAGCATTTTGCCTCACGAGCCCTGCAATACTCAAGACTAGCCTGCATCCCTTCCAATCTCACTCCTTCCTGCTGTGGTTCAGGATATCACATCATCCTTTTTTCATTCCCTTCATTATGTGCCAGGGACTGTTGTTTGCACTGGGAGCACAGAAGTGAACAGTAGAACAGATCCTGGCTCTCTACGACTCATACTAGTGGTAGCGGGTTGGTGAGCCGGACAGGACAAGCAGGTGTTAAAGATCTCAGACAACATAAATCAGCAGAAGAAGAATGAACGAGAGTGGGAAGAGATGAGGTCTGCTTCTTGACCATCTCATCAGAATCCTGAGATGGCCATGACAGCTTCTCCCTTGGAATGGACCCCTTCTCCTTGTATGTGTCCTATTACAGGGTCTATTTTTCAACCATGTCAGTGAATTCCATGCTTCCATTCAACAGAAGTTTTTTTTCTTCTTCTTCTTCTTTTTTTTTTTACTTTTAATCTGCAAATATTTTTGAATATAGCTATCATATGCCAAGTACACAGAAAACAAAAGAGGCCCAGTGCCACTCAACCAGGGCCCACCATCTGGTTAGAAAGGCAGATATGCACATCAACAACTCTGATAGGTAGAGAGCTGTGGTTTCCCAACTTTGCTGGGTGACAGAGCCATCTGAGCACTGAGTTTAAAATGCAGATACCTGGAATCCACCTTAGATCTGCCAAATGAAGATTTCTAGAGCCTGGAGCAGGAGGGGGACTAAAGCATTTGAAATTTAATTAACCCTCCCCCAGATCAATTCCAATGTGTAACAAAGATTGAGATCTACTGGTATCAAGGAAAGAACATCAAGCTCCTTAGGGCAGGCCCAAGGCCTTATTTGGTTTGGGATGCTGAGCCTTTAATACAGTACCTAGCTCCAGGTGCAACTCAATCAATAGACACATTAATGAAGGAAGATACAAGTTCAAATACAAAACAAACGTGGTCTGGGTTCCTGTATAATGGAGGAAATAATGACTCTTCTGATGAGCTTTGTGTAATTTAAATGAAATGAAATATGGAAAAACAGCTATCATCATACTTTGCAGATAATAGATGCTCTGAAATCGTCAGTTTTCACTAGCCTTGGCTTCCTTCTATAGATGTCAATGTGCCAAATGCTGCAACAGGGTTTGAATTCCACCATGACTTTCCGTCAGCTTTTTTCCTATGAGCAGAAAAATATTCAAGAAGAAAACATTCTTATTTCTGTCTAATCAATACTAATGATTGGATTTTTTTTTTTTTTTTTTTTTTGGCCTCTAGTCATTTTGGTGAGAAAAGCAAAATAGGACTCATCACTAGAAGCTGACAATGTACACACTGGTAACCAGGAAATCCTAGAAACATAGGCTAGATCAACTTTTTGGGATCATCTGGTCCAACTCTCTTATCTTTTACATCAGAGAACCAGGGCACAGAAAAGGCAAGTAATTTGTCCAAGGTCACAGAGCCAGCTAGAGACAGAACTGAGGCAAAAGTCTTTTGGAATGGTGGTTTTCAAATTTTCTCTCTGTAGCTCTTGATTTCCATGCAAGTGCCCTGAGGATCAAGAAGGAGAGAGGGAGAGTGGGTGAAAAGAGAGTGCAGGGGTCCTTCACCCTTGCTTTGACTAGAGAAAGTCAGCTTTTTATCTCTTTTATATGGTTAAACATCCTCGGTATGATTTCATTTAAAGAAGCAATTTTACTACTAAAGATAATTGAAAAACCTTGCACTATACCATCGTGCAGTTTTCATCACAGGTTCTATTATTTGTTTCCTTCCTACTACCTAACTTATTGCAACCATTATCAGAAAGCAATAAAACACTTTCGGACTTTCTGCTTGAAGCCTAGACTTTGCATGTTATCTTCCATCCAAATGTCCTTCTTCCCACAAATAAGATAAAAACATCAGGAAACTTTCACTAAACAACTGCCAGAGAACAAATGAATACAATGAGCCCCCATAGGCTTAAGATTACAAGTACTTAGGGGACAGTGAAAACCTAATAAAAGCTGATATAAGTCTTCTCCCATGTAGTGTTGTAGATTTGGATATAATTCATTAGCCCCTTATTACTAGAAAAATATTTTAAATCTGCTTACAGTTAGAAAGTGAATTAAATTTTCCATTTTCCTCTTAAGATTTTTTTAACCAGGAATAAGTAAAAAGTCGAACTAGAATTAAAGGTAAATGTGTCAGGAATTGCTACTTGCCTGCACAATAGCCATTCTCTCCTTAGGAACAAATGTCAATTTTATTAAAGGAGGAAATGGGCCCACCCAACTATGTATCCAACCTCCCTTGCAGCTGGCAGATGTCATGTTGTAAGACTGATGTGATGTGAGTAGAGAAGACAGAAAGAACTCCCCGAAAATCTCTTAAAACTAGGGTTGGCACATTTATTTTGCCTTTTACTCATCCAGTTCTTCTTGTTTGAACATGGACATGATTGCTGGTATTCCAGCAGTCATCCTGAGAGCATGAGGATAAGAATAATGCCCTAGGGATGGTGGAGCACAAAAGCTGGAAAGGCCTTAAGTCTTTGACACCACCAGGGATCCACCATACCAGTCTGAATGCCCATCTCCAGGTGTATTTTACATGAGGGATAAATAAACCCCTAATGTTTTCACATCACTGCTCTGTTGTTGTGGTTGTTGTTTGTTTTGCTTTTTAATATGTTTCTAGCAACCAAACAATTCAAAGCTTAGACAGTAGGCCAGCCAAAGGATTATAAATGAAGGTAAGCTTAAAAGCATTTCCTAAGTAACAGGAAGCATCATCTGCCAGAAATCTGCCCAAGAAAGCTTGTTCAGGTGAGATTTCCTGACTTTTTTATGTTTTTCCTGCTCTGAAAGTTTGGAAAGTGCATATGAACAGTAAAGTACATGGGCAGTTATCCCAAGAGAGTCATTTTATGTTTACCCAGCACTGTACAATGAACAGGGCTAGAAACATGTTGTCAATATTCTTAAGGGTCAACTCAATAAAAGAAAACTAAAATTCAAATCCTTTTCAAGACAGACTTACTATATATGAAAAGACCAGTTAGGGCACACTACTAACTTTGACAAGATCATTTTCAGACTTGCCGTGTGATTGTAATATTAAATGACATCCATATTTACCACCTCTTTGCTTAGCCTTTGTATCAGTTCTCTTAGGCAATATAGACTAAAAAGCATAAAAGTCTCTATTAGGGTTTCCAAAACCATGCCAAAGCATAGGAAGTGTACATTGAACACATTTATATATGTGTCGGGTATAGAAAACAGCAAACTTAAACAGAGCATGTCTTTTGAAGTCCTGAAGTTGACTAATGAACTGGATAGAAAATGGCATTGAGAGTGTTTGCCGCTGGCCTTTGCAAGACAGAGACAAGCAGTGGCCTCAGGAAATCTGCTCAGCAAGGCACTGGGCAAAAGGAGATCAACTAGAAGCACTCAGAGAGAGCCATCAGCAGACACAGCGGCAAGCTGGACTGTCATGGGTGTGGCCATCTGAATGCCGGAAGCAGCCTACTCAGGGACTCTCAGTGGAAACCCCAAATAGAAAGGACCCATGGTGGCTAATGATGCTGATGGGCACATAAAAGATTGTGATTTATTTGGCAGCATTTCTAATTCCTGTAGGCAGACCATACTCTATACTTACATAATAAGACACAGATAGATATACAACATATCCTATCTGTTAAACCAAGGACCATGAGGTTTAAAGAGATTAAATAAGTTGCCCAACATCACAAAGCTCTTAAGTGACAGCTGATATCCAAACCCAAGACTGTCTGTCTCCAAAGCCCATACCTGTAAGTCCTATGCCATGTAAACTCTCTGAGAAGAGGACTTTCCCAAAATTTGTGGCCAGGGGCCCTTGCTGAGGAGTCATAGCTAAAGCAAGGGTCCTTTTGCTTTGATGAGAAGGTTAGTGCTGACCTTATAGTCAATGCATAAGTCATTTGAGCTTATTGAAATGTTGAAAATAGTTCATGAATCTCCCATTTCCACCTTCATGAACCTGCAAAGACTCTAAAGACTCTATAAAGACTTGAAAAACTCTTAAGTTAGAAAACAATGGACCTGGGAAATTTACCAAGGAGAAAAGCGGGCGGAAGGAATCACTATCACAGAGACAGTCAAGCTTTGATGGTATCCTATGTCAAACAATTCTGTTATTTTTCTAGATTATGGCTTCCTCTACTCTCCAAAACCTGAACTTGTTCTCTATTCCTGGGGCATAAAGTTCAAATTTTAGTATATAGCCACAACTGCCCTAAAAATAAAATAAAATGCCTTTATATGCCTTGGTTGGAATCTAAAGCTTGAAGGATATTTTCCCACCCCTTGTCCCAATGTACTTCTTGTATCTTCTGGAGAAGTCAACACACAACAGATTCCTCTCAGAGCACAAGGACCCTTCCATACTCTAATGCTGTACATCACTTTCTACCACCACCTAAAATGCCCTTCCCCATGGCAAAATATTACCTGTTCTTAAAGGCCCAGCTCAAATGCCATCTCCTTCTGGAAGCTTCCTTTAGGCCAGATGCCCTTACCTTTGCATTGCCCAAACTTAATTTCCTCGAGGGATTTTATTGCCCTTTTCACTTTATTTAGGTCTCTATTTAACACTATAGTGCTGTTTATTCATTTTGCTTAAATGTGTCTATGAGCTAAGTACCATAACTTACTTATATATAAATCTCCAGCATGTTGCAAGTTTCTGATACATAGTGAGCAATGAAGATGTAATGCATTTGTAAATTGTTATGATAGTTTCAATAGGAATTAAGTTAATAAAATCAGCTTCTAACTGTGATTTGTTTATTAATTTTTTTTTTTTTTTGAGACAGAGTCTCACTCTATCGCACAGGCTAGAGTGTGGTGGCATCAGCCTAGTTCACAGCAACCTGAAACTCCTGGGCTAAAGCAATCCTCCTGCCTCAGCTTCCTAAGTAGCTAGGACTATAGATGTGCACCACCACACCCGGCTAATTTTTGTATTTTTAGTAGAGACAGGGTGTCAGTCTTGCTCAGGCTGGTCTCAAACTCCTGAACTCAAGTGATCCTCCTGCCTCGGCCTCCCAGAATGCTAGGATTACAGGTATGAGCCACTGTGCCCAACTACTTGTGATTTGGATGTTCTCTTGTATGTCAGACCCTCACAAAATAAAATATTTTATAAAAGTCTAATGATATAATTTTAGAAATCAAAAGGTAATTCTACATACCAGAGGAAAAAATTGCATTTCACTGTCTTGCTCACTTTTTTTTTTTCCCCCACCAATAGTGTTGTTTTGATGTCCATAATTCTTGTGAGGTTTAGGGTCTCTGGTTTATGAGAAATCTTCATTCTTCACCATTTCAGGCCATTGAATACTCATACATTTGTTAAATTTAATTTTGGATGTTCCTGAGCAGGAATTCTGAACATCTCTAATAATCAGTATTTATTGAACACCCACTATATAGTGACACTTTTCTAAGCACTTTCCAGGTATTAACGCTTAAACCTCGGGAGGCTAAGGCAAGGTCCCAGGTTAAAAGCAGGCATGCAGGTAGTGAAGACAAGGGAGGGAGATTCTAGAGGGTAAATAAAGTATTGAAAATTTTCAGCTTTATGACCCCCAAAGATTTACCTGTAATAGTAAGATTTTCCAAATAATTTCCTTATTGTGTTTATCACCTATAAATATGTGATGAAGTATTTACAGATTATGATTATGATGTCTGAGGTGTCTGGCAAAATAATCCAGCCATAGGAGGATGTGGAAATAGAAAAGAATATAACAGAACGTGAGTAGTCATGAGTTGATTCTGGTTATAGCTGAGTGGTGGTGTATGAACCACTCTCTAATTTTGCATGGATTTGAAAATTCCATCGTATAAAAACTTTTTTACAAAAGTAAAACCCCTTAAACCATAATCATAACAGCAGTATCATTCATAATAGCAAGTCTGGTTACTAACTCAGGTTAGTGCTCTTCCTTGCACCTTCTGTGACTCTCACAACACTCTTCACAAAGCGTGGTTATCCTATTTGCTTGTTTTTAGTCTGTCTCCCTGTGAACTTTATTTCTGAAAGGGAAACACCTCTATCTAGTTTACTATTGAGTCCTCAGCTTCTAGCACAATGCCTGTGCAGAGTAGGAGATAAACGAATATTTTTGAAAGGAAGGAAGTGAGAGAGGAGAGAGGGAGGAAAGAAAAAGCTGCAGATACTTTAACTTGTATTATTTCACTGGATTCTGACTACCCCGTGAGAAAACTGTTACTAGAAAAGATACATGCATGCCTTTCTCTAGGTCATCAGGTGAGAAGCAGCAGAGCCAGGATTTGGGAGTGACCCGGATCCCACTCACATGACTGAGTACGCAGGCGTGTACTGCTCACAAGCACACCTGGCACACCTGGTTGATACAAAGACTATTTCTACTCGCACAAGGTAAGAATTGACTCAGGACTGAACAAAATGCTAATATAATAGTAGTCTTGGCATATTCAGATAAGTCGTATATCAGTCTAGCTATTATTGAGTTATCTTTAATGAACTAATTGGAAAACATATCTGATGTGTGGCCTTCCCTGGTATCCCGTGTCTGCCTGCACACTTGAAAAATCTGCCTGACGCTCAAGCCAACAGGAGGTAAATCATTCCCTAATATACAATGAATATACAGTTCACTTTATTCTGATGAGTTTTTTTTAATTGAAAAATAAAAGTCACATATATGTAGTGTACACAGCATGATGTGTTGAAATATGTATATAGTGTAGAAGGGTTTAATCAAGCTAATTAACATATGTATTACCTCATGTACTTATCATTTCTGATGAGTTTTTTGAAGATATATTAATAGTACAAATATTACATGAAGAAACAAATATCAAAAAAGTTGTTTTAATTGAGCAAAGCAGAGAAGCCCTAAGATCAGCATAGAGCTATAATAGATTGAGGTTGGCACACCTCGATTTCACTGCTGCTTCTGCTACTGGGTAATTGAAGTTCTGAGCAAGTTACTTAACCTCAGTGAGCCTCAGCTTCCTGAGGCTTACTGGTTTAGATAGCCTACCTTTGGGGTGGTTGTGAGAAATAAAATAATATATGGAAAACATCAAGCGTTTCAAAGGCTTTCATTAAACATTAGTCCCTATTTCCATCTGCCCTGCTTGTAACTATTCAGTGGTGTTAAGAGTAATGGTTTTTCTCATCATAATAATGAGATCAACCGAACACCTTATATTAATAATTGAAGCTCATTGTTTTAAAATTCTCATGGATGTGTGAGATACTTTTAGATGTGGGTTGAATTTATTCTCTTATCTTTCTCTGTCCTTGTTTGCTTCAATGTACAATATACTTTTGATTGGGCAGGTGAATATCTCTGGTGTAACCAAGAATCCAAGTGCTCCCTTTTGGACACTCATCATTCTGGCCTTCAAGCATTTGAACTGATTGGTCAGAGATACTATGGTGTGATGCTCATTCATTCCATCTTTGGCCAACAAAAGGGTCTCCCTGATACTCAGTGGAAATGTGTCTTCTTGTAACTTCTAATCCTTAGTCCTAGTTGTGTTTCCTTGAACCTAAGTAGTTATGTCACTCTTCCTGTCACAGAAATTCAATATTTGACACTGATAGGTGGCCGAATCCTTCCAGGGGAGCCTTTCGGATAAAATATCAACAGTGTCATCAAGCTCAGTTTTCCTTCATACTTACTGTGCCTACAATAAGTTTTGCCTTAGCTCTTAAAATAAAATACAGTTTTATAAAACATTGGTGATGTCATAGCTATATCTTTGCATGAGAGTAAGAGCTTGATCAACCATGAGTGTTCAGGCTTCTGGTCACAGGTGTGTGGGATTGCAGAGCATCTGCCTTTTCAAAATGAGCAGCTTAGCTGATGGCAGCCTCGTGGGAGACGAAGTATCCATCACTATGTGTGAGGCTTCATGCCCATGCTAACTGACCAGGTCAGAGAGATAGAAGAATCACCCAGGAAGCTTTTCTCAAATTATACTGATAAAGATATATTTAATACCTGCTAGATTACTCTCTGATGTTGCTCCAGAAAGGAACTCAAGTAATGATTTTTCATTTCACTTTTTTTTTTTTAATTTGGAAGGCTAGAAATACACTGCTTGAGCGATATGACCATACCACATTAAACTGTGCTTGTTGGGATAAGGAGTGTATACCTTTTAAAGTAAGTAAATAAATGGTTTTAAAGTATGACTCAAATTAAGCAACATAAATAATTACATTAAGCTTCAATGATCATTTGGGATCCATCTGGAAAGAAGCGTACAACCAAAAATCCAAGCTTAACAGCTTCCCTCCATGGGAGAAACTCCAATAGACTCAGGCTGAGTCTCGAACGGTGACTCTCAACTCCAATTGCACATTAGGTTCCCCTGGGGAGCTGTTACAACTAGCTAGGCCCACTCCCCCGTGAGATGCTAGTGTGCAGCCAGGGTTGAGAATCACTGGCACAGAAAGAGAACAGTAGCCTATGGAAGCTGGGATCACCAGGGGACTTGGGAACCACTCAGAGAGAAGGTCACGGGCATCAGCAGAGAGCAGTTAATTCTGCTCATTTTCTAAGAGCCCTGGGCCACTGGGCCTCTGGTCTCCTCAGGCGAATGAAACTCTTGTGGCCCTAGGCAACCAAGCCAGTCACCACTTGGTAGTGACTCCAAGCTAAGTGATATATTCCCTCTGCTTGTGTTTCTTTTGTTCTTTTTGAGCTGACAGATTTCTTCAAAGGCAGCCTTAGGACCCAAAACTAATGGGGAGGTCAAGGCAGCTATGGTAATAACACCCCAACATTGTAGGCCTCATTAACAATCACAACTGGTCTAGATTTGGTCTTAAGTATAGACAAGAGCAGCCCAATAACAAGGATCATATTGATGATTAAGTATATGTTATGTGGTACAAAGCTAGAAGATTTATATACATTGTTTTTAAAAAGGAAGGTATTGTCTCTCTACTCTGTAGAAGGGGATATTGAAGCTCAAAGCAATTAGGCAACTTGCTCAAAATATACAAGGCCCTATAACCCACATCCTTCTATGCCATGCTGCCAGTCTTTACCTCTTACCTTCTGCACAGTTTCATTCCCTCATCCTGAAATTCAAGGAGGCCCAACCCAAGAGAAAACACCTCTGGGAATGTGGAGAGGTTGGGGCAGAGAGATTGGTGATTAGTCAGTCGTTCATACTTTAGCGTGAGCAAGTTTGCTGACTCCATTTCTACTGTCAGTGAGAAGGGACTGGACAGAGGGAGAGATCAGCTGGGACGTTCTTGAGAACCAAAGCTGCATGGCCCAACCACTGAGGAGGGAAGAAGGAGGAAAATGGGGAATGAGCATCAAGAGAGGTAAGATAAGACCAAGGTAAGTTAACAGTAGAAACTTTACTTTGTTTTTTTGCAAAATTCATTTAGCCAACAATCAGGGGAATGACAGCAAGTCAAAGGCAGTGAACTGATTTCTGGTTTCATTGTATCCACTTGAGAAACTTGGTCAGGAAGTCGGTGAGGAGAGGCGGTTGCAGCGGGGAATGGCTGTGTTTGGGGCCAAAGGTGTGCTAAGGAAAAAATAAGTAAGCCGAAGTTAAATTTTACTCTGTGCTGACTGGGATTCCACTCTTTGTGACCCTGGACAGAGAAAAGGCCTTTGTCCCATGGCAGCCAAGTGTAGGGCCAGCTCCTACCTTTCAAGTTAAGGCAAGAAGTGAACGACCTAACTTTTAGTTAGAGTACGCAAAGTTTCCAAGATTGGGTTAAGTTCTTCCCTGGTCTCCTCTTCTCTTATCCAAACAAGGGGAGGTTGGTACTTGTGCTGACAGAGGACCTCCCTGGAGACCAAATCTGCACACTGATTCCCAGGCCTCTCCTTCAGCATCATCAAAAGGCAACTGCAGGAAGCCGGTGGTCAGACGGATCTTCCCACAAGACTGGTTAGCACCAGATCAGGTGAGAAGGGCTCTCTGGAAGCCAGTACAGAGCTAGGCACATGTTCCTGGGGGCCAACATGATGTCCATGTTGGTTTCTCAGCTTGGTTGCTGCTCACACTTCCGTGCTGGTAAGCCGAGACCTAGGGTTGATTTCCAAATCCCCCCGAGGGTAATGACAAGCCTGTTCCCTCAGTGGGGACTTGGGGAGCATGACCTTGAAATCAGGGAAAGGAAAACCCATCCTCTATACCCTCCCTATCCCACGTCCATGTTGGGCAAAAAAGAGAAAAATAATCCAGTGTGATGTGAAAATGCTGCCTGAGCAAGGTGCATGAGAGGAAGAAAGGTTGGAATATGGTGGTAGTCAGACAAGACTGAGATTTTTAAGATACCAAAGTCTGTTTTTCTGCACTTTGAAATTCCACATGACAGGCCCTTAGTGGGCACTGAGTGTGGCCTCAATCCACTGGGGCTGCTCATGTATTCACCTCTAGAAAGGCCAGGAGCTATGATATCCAAACTGATCACAACAATGACTAGCACCCTTTCTGGTCTATCTCTTACGTACCAGGCATGATACCTGATCTCATTTAATCCCACACAACAAACCTTTAAGGTAGGTCTTATTGTCTCCATTTTACAGATGAAGATGCTGAGGTCTCCAGAGTTTTAGTAATTCACCCACAGGGTTTGGTCTCTGCTGGGCATCTGTCAAAACTTGCCTCATTTATTTCTATTGAACCAGAGTTGTTTTCAGATTCTACTCAACCAGGAAATGCTGAAAGGGCATTTCCTTCCCTGAGGCAAGGAAAAAGAAAGCTTGGGCCAGATTTACTTACTTTTCTGTCCCCAGTGCAAAGCGTCGTGCTGGAAATAGTTGTTGTCAATAAGCTTTTGTGAGAAAATGAAAATGGTCCCTTGGCCCCTGCTTAAAGGTGAATTATCTCCCACAAGTTGGAATTCAAGGAGCCTAAAAAACTAATGTCCAAGAGTTCAAAGCTTGTGTAGCACCAGGTTATATGAGATTCATAAATGTTTCACAAATGAATGATCTTTCTCTCAAAAGTGTTTCAAAGAAAGAATGGACTACATTCTTATATCCCTTTCTACTTGGTTGTTTGCGTGCGTTAATATTTCCGTATCTGTGGCTTCTGCTTACAAGCTTTTGGTTTGCAAAAGTCAAGCCTGAAGAGGAAGCCTTAGCCACGTGACACCAGGCACTTAATATTCCCTTGATGAAAAATCACATTAATGGTTATTTTTTAAATCCCATAATATATTTTACCCTCTTATGTATATTTATTTTCTCCAGAAAACAAAAAACCATTTAAATAAATCCAAGAAAGTTTGTAGGATTTCTTTTCCTCCCTTGCAGGAAAGGCAATTCAGATATACTTTCTTTAAAAATAAAGTGCATGTAATTTTTCACATTGAAGAATTCTTTAAGAGTTCTCCATTTGTGGAGAAACTGCTGAAAATATTAATACGTGCATCTTGCCATAATATCAGAGCTTTAGAACGGAAATGTCTGTACAAACTCACAGTCCAGTTTTTCAAAATACTGCAGGTAGTTTGCTCTCTAGTGAGTGTGGCCATGATTAATTTTGTCAGCTCTGAGAAGGAGGAGGCCATTTTTTGATCCTGAACCCCCACCTGGTTATGCGTCACTGTTGACTTCCATACCTGCCCACAGCAATATGCGTTGGCTTTGGCATGTGCAGGGCCATGCATCACCATCAATGGAGTCCATTGTTTCATAGCTGGGCACCTGCATGGCAGGCTCAAACAATAAGGCCACACCAAAATCCCCTCCTTTCTCCTCAGGGCACCCACTGTGAGAGAAAACTTGTTGAGGCCTGGAAGCCCACTTTCATCATAATTAGGCAGCTTGGCCAACAGTTAACCACCACCGTCTCTGGGTGAACACATGAAGCTACTTCCAAATCTCAGGTACCTGCAAAGTCATGGGGCAAGGCAGAGTTAGTGCTGGCTCTGTGCTCACCTGTGCTTCTCTTGCCTCTGAAGAATGTTAGGTTTGAAGAATGTTAGGTTTGAGGAATGCAGAGAACTGCACAGTGCTATAATTCTGCCCTGTGACTCCTGGATGCTTCAGTTTTCACAAGGGCACAAAGCAACCTTAGGCCACCGTCAGGTCTGTGAGATCATCGTGAGTGAGATCCAATAACATACCTATCCCAGGTCTTAGAGCACAAGACACAGAATTCCACAGTACAGAAGGCCTTCTTTGGGGCAGTATTAGTGTCGTTATGACAGTAAAAATGATTCCATTTAAAAGTGCTTTTTTCTTTTTAATACTCTTTATCCGTTGCTTTATTGGAATTTAAAATACATAACTCAGAGGTTATGATCATAGTTTTTGCAGCCAGGCATACCTGGGTTCTAATCTTGGGTCTACCTCATTAATGATGCACACAATTGGATTAAGTTGCTTAATCTCTGAACCTCTCTTTTCTCATCTGTAAAATGGGGATAATTATACCTATTTTTGAGAATTTAGTTAAATGTCTGTAAAATATTTAGCACAGGCCCTAGCCCAAAGTAATAAGTCTTTAATAAACTGTAGCTATTACTCTATTATTTCAATATAACCCCAATGGTGAATTAATTAAAAAGTGGTGGTAGAATAACTGATAATACACTGAGTTTTGAATGTTTACTTTCACCAAAACTTATTGCATTTTATAATTTTGAAATCAAATTTGGTGATCGAAATATTATACCTCACAGAAATCCTAGAAAACAGAGATCAGTGGTTGCTTTGACCTCTAGTTTAAATTTGGGGTTAAGAGAATTCCAAAATTCTAAGTTCTGTAATAACTATGTTATTCTATTGGGCCAAATTTTAAGACATATGTTATTAAACAG
This sequence comes from Propithecus coquereli, assembly GCF_000956105.1. Classification (NCBI taxonomy): domain Eukaryota; kingdom Metazoa; phylum Chordata; class Mammalia; order Primates; family Indriidae; genus Propithecus; species Propithecus coquereli. The sequence goes on from NW_012155840.1 coordinate 1,684,767, forward strand.
CTTAGGTCTATTAACGAGATGCTATTTAAACCTGTTATTTCCTATTATTTGTTTGCACAAGTCATCTCTCTTGCCTCAGTTTTCTCATCTGTAAAATAGGAATATTATTAGTATATTTCCCTTTCATAAGTCTTATAAGAATTAAATAAGATAATGCAAGTAAAATATTTAGCCCAGGGCCCCGACCCAGTATCATTCAACAAACGTTAACCATATTTACTCTTATATTCCTGCTAACAAAACTGTTTCCCTCTTATCTGAGAAGTTTCCTGCCCTCTATCATCTTCTATGATGTACCTCTGATACCATCAATGGGAAAATCGTGATATTGGTGGCTTGATGGTGACTTCTAACATGTGCTATTAATTTGACTTATTTCTCCACACATACCTCCTTTAGACTGGACGGAGGATGTGCCCTGAGACTTCTCGCCAGAGGGGCAGCCTGCGGGAACAGTGCTACAACAGGATAGAGTAAGAAGGGGAAAGCACCAAAGCCTGAGGGCTCATGTGGATGTCATTAGCCCCAGGCAACATACAATTCAATAAGTATTCCCAGCGAGAACATAAACTAAAGCCAAAGCTAGTTTTGATTTCAGGCTACCCAAGCAAGAAGTCAATGTGAAAATTAATGCAGTATCCACCAGACCCAATGGGTTTCTCTTCTCATGGAGGCAAGATCTTTTCAGTACTCTCTGGATTTGTGGTATACATTTTATCCCAAACCTCACAATAAATCTGGGTCTTTTTCTGCTTAAGTAATTTACTTCTATGCTAAGTTTTATAAGGACATAAAATTAAATGTAGTTATATGTTTACCTGATTAAGTTAATTTTAAAAATAAGGGTAGAGAAAATTGGAACTTCTTTGCAAAATTGAAGATACACATTTGCTGTATTTGTGAAGACCACAAATGTACCAGAAAAAGTCAAGAACGTTTAAGAATCATTTCCTTCATCTCTATTATATTCTGTCTACTCTAGTTAGTTATTTAGTTAATTAGTTAAGAGCTAGCTAAAACTCTGTGACTACTGTGGAGCTAGATCTAAAATGTAAAATTAGTAAGTTTATAATAAAATTTCTTTGTTGTCTTCTTTCCTATTACTTACGAATGTTGTTTAAATTATTTTTTATCTTTTTGGATTTTTTTTCTAATTTAATATGATTCTTGCTTGTCCCAGGCTGTGTTGCACACATTAAAATGTTCGGATTCATCAAAGATGGTTGATTACTTTCCAGTTTATATCTCAAGTTTCTTCCAAATAATGACAGCAAAGGAAACCATTATTTCCTTTCCCTTCATTTACTCTGCTTGTGTTGGCAATG
>NW_012155840.1:1691091-1707670 GCF_000956105.1 Propithecus coquereli
TCAAAGGGCAAAATCAGTGGTCCATGTTACCCCCCCAACTGCAGGGCTCCACTCCACCCACACAATTTTAAGGAATTAGAAAAAACAGGGGAACTACCAGAAAGTGCAAAATATGAAGAAGGCAGCTTTCAGCTCCTTCAGCATGGAGTAGAACATTCAATTTTGAGCTTTTACTATTGAACTTGAATAGCCTGCACATTAAAAAAAAAAAAAAAAAATTTTCTATAGAAACCCAATTTCTTAAAGTCCAGGAAGCATGCAGCTGGTTAATGTTAACAAAAGACCTTGACAGGAACATGTAAACTATATTGAATGTCATGCTTGGGGCCTATCTGCCAGCAATATTGTAGGGTTGTTTCATTAAAAACGAATACTGTACATTGAATATGGGATAACTTTCTGCAGCCTTCATCGTTTCACACAGTACATAGAATTTTGAGTCTAGGTAAAGAACATGTCCTGCTGTCACACCGCTGAAGATGTCCCTGTGCAATCTCTTTCGTTGAGTCCTTATGAAGCTACAAGTCACAAATCCAAGATTCTGCTCCCTGAGGACACATTATGTGAGACATAGCACTGCTGTAGTTTTCTGCCTATCCTGAATGCTCTGTGAAACTTAACCTTAAATACCATCACGTAACAATCACAAAAACTTTTGCTAAAGGCCGTATATACTAATAAAAAGACAGTGGTGCTTCCGACATTCTGAAATGCTCTGAAAACCAACTTTTCCAATACTAAATACAACAAAATAACCTTCATAAAATATAACTTTTCTCCATTTACACTTTTTTAAAGGATTAGTATCCTATGCTTTTCAAGCACAGGAATCTGTGAAATAACTCCTAACATGGACAGATTTTTATTTTTTAATACATAACTTAAGAGACTGGAGAGTTTTAACTCAAGTCCAGCCTCTAAACAAGGAATATTCTTGTTTACTTTAAAAATGGAAACAACATATAGTTCCATTATAATTGTTAAAAAGTTAGCTTTACAAACATGGGAATTTTAATTTAAAAAAAAATTCTTAACAAAACTATACAGTGTACAAATTACTGTCTACAAGGTAGGCGGTTCATTAAGAAGACCTTTCGCTCTTCTTGCTACTTGCAGCTTCACAGATTCATTCACATATCTTTTAATGGAGCTGCCCACCCGAACATTACCCGATAACTATATTGCTATAATTAAGATTTTTGCCATGTCTTTATGTACAGTCTCCTTCACTGCCTTGTATTTTTTTTTCATTAGACAAGCCTCAAATGCTCACGTCACTCCAGGGGAAATACGCTTCAGAGGCACTGTGAGGGGTGGGTTGCAACAGTGCCACGGAACTGGTGGCTGGAGATGCCACCACCTACTGATGCCCTTGGGTGACCTTCACCATCCTGAAGCTCTGCAGTTCTGGGTAAGGGAGGGGCGTGCAAGACCTGCAAAAGTGGGGCCCTTCGTCCGAATATACTTCCTGGTAAAAGAGGAGGAGGCTGAAAAATGGATTTGAGATTTCATATATATAGTAGTACTTTTAATAGTTTTATCTCAAAAGGAAAGAAGAAAAAAAAATGGATTTAAAATAAAAAAGCAACACTTTAACTAGGCCTTTGTATTCAAGAGGCAGGCAGGAATACCCACAGTGTGTAACTTATTTAGCTAGAACTGCTCATTCACTGGCAAAAAAAGAGCGAGTCTGCCCTTAAAAAATACTGTGTGTCCTGTGAGTTTGACTTGTTTACCTAATAGGTCAAAGACACATGAAGAGCTTGGCTGAGATTATCTGTTTTCTACTAGGGCAAGTATCACAGAAATGATGGGACTTACTTTTGAGCTTGCACTGCTGGGATCCCGCTGTGCTATTCAGCATTTGGGCTATCAAACTGAATGGGCTAATCTAATACAATTCTCCAGCCCATAAGCATTGTTCTAAAGTATTCATTATTAAATGATATGCTGTGAGAACAATTGACAGTTTATTTTATTAGGCCATGGCCTAGGGAAAGGGGGTCAGGGGGCTCCTTAAGACAGCCTACCGTGTGTCACTAATTCTGAAAGATTTTCCTTCCAGTAATGAATTCACTCAATGGACCTTGGGGGTGAGGGAGGGGACAAAGTAAAACCAGCCTCCATTTACCCTCTAGCCCTCGAAACTAAATCAAATATATATTTGAGGTACCATTCCTTTAAAAAATCCCATCAGCATCTAATGGGTTTAATTCATCCACAGGAACATTAATTTCTTAAAATTCTATATTTCCCTTCTGCTCTGGTTCTCAGTTTTAAAAGGGCAGGTAAAATGAAAACAAGATTTATATTTTTTGTTCCTTAAAAATTGAACTTTGATTTTAATCTATCAGTCCAAATACATTCAATAATAGAAATCCTCTGTTCAATCTTCTGGATATCAAAAACAACAACAACAAAAAAACAAAAACAAAAATAAAACAATCCAAGTGCACTGCCATCCATTGGAAGTAGTAAGTCGCAGGTAAATCCTATCCTATCATCCATGAAGAAATGGGGACGAAAAGTAGCAGGGAAGGAATACAGGAGCAGTCCTTCCAACTGGTCTAACGTGTTTTGTAGGAGAAAATATACTCATGTGTTAAACCCAAAACCTGAAACATCCAACATCCTCTATGTGGACATTTCGACAAATGTCTTTGCCAAATATGGGACAGGCTCACTCTTCACTGTGGATCTGAAACTTTCAAGAAAAATTATCACCAAGCCAAGTCTGCCTTCTTATGTCAAGTCTGCCTCCAGGAGAATTGGTTGTGTTCGCTCGTTCTTACCATTTTGTTGTTATGAAAACCAGAAATGAGTTCAGCTTGCACCCCAGGTGGGAAGTTAGAGAGGGGGAACCTGTGTAAGTTGAAGTTCGTCACAGTAGGCAGAACAGTTGCTTTGCAGCCCAGGCCCATCTCAGGGTGCACTGCTTCACAGCTACACTGTAAAGTGTTAAAAATCCTCCCACCCACCCCAGAATATATATATATGTATATTAAAAAAAAAATCCCCTGTCCATCTCTCAGTACACAAAAGGACCTCATCACACTGCAAAAATAGCAGTACCCACTTTGGTCAATTAAAACAAACAAACAAAAAAAAAGCATACATTATTTTTTTTTTTAAATCTGTGTACTTACCTATAATAACCAATACAGCTAAAAGCACTACCTACATAGGCAAAACTTGGTATTGCATAATTCGTATAAATTTGAAACCCCACCCCCCCAAATATTAATTGGAAGATGAAAAACATGAAAGGTTAATAGAAAAAAACACCAAAATACTGAAAATATTGCTGGTCGATTACAATTTTTAAGCGGCAACTATACACAGCCATGATATGCTTTATAAATGTGAGATAAAGGTATAACTGTCTAAAAAATCCATGATGTCACACATTTTTCTTCGTCTGGAGTACAAAATATTTTGTCATAAAAATGGTAAAGATTTAAAATGATAATAAATGCAGCAAAACAAGTGTAGTGATGTCACTTTTTTGTTTTTTTTTGTTTTTTTTGTTTTTTGTTTTTTAGATTTCAAGGCAAGGCACGTAATGTGGACATTATATCTTCGTGCAAATTAGGATTACTGGAAAGAGTATTTTTAATTAAAATTTTAAGAGACATAGAGGCAAAATGTGTCTGCCCATGCACACTATGGATCTGTCAATACAAGAAATTTGTTGAACAAGGCTAATGTCTGAAAGCACCATGCAAGTTTTCAGCACCCTGATTACATTTGTTTTCTCAAGAGTGCGTTTTTATATCCTACACCCTGGCGTTCCCAGTTTGTAAACTGTAAGCTTTACCCTTGTGACATGGATTTGCCTGCCTCTTTGTCTCTATAATGCAGATTTTATAGAACCTTTTGTACACCCTATGGGTTCTTGATGCAACCAGTAATTTTAAATAAATAAATTCTACCTCCAAGGAGGCTGCAGCTAAACCAACATAAGTGCTGTGTTTTCATTAATTTTATTTTTCTCAAGCACATGATTTGTCTTAATTTAATGCCTTTTTAATGCCCTCAAAAACTGAGGGGAAAATAAATTCGCTCAAAATTATTTTAAATTCTTTTTAATCCCCTCAATTTAGAGTCCAAGGGCTGAAGGACTTATAATCATGATTCCCCTTTAGATATAAATTTATAAATTGCACTTGCCTCTGTTAAGTGTTTCTTTTGTGGGGAAAATATTATATTAATTTTTACTGTTGCATGCAGAGATAACACTTCACCTACATAGAGGCATTTCTTCCATAGAGCCTTTGTGTTCAAACTGTTTTTTTCCTTTTTTCTTTTTTTTCTTTTTTTTTCTGTTTTTTTTTTCTTTTTTTTAAGATTTCAAACTGGGTTACACACTGGAAAAGGCTGGGTTAAGGGCCAAAATTTAATAAATCTGTACTGATAACTAAAGGCTACAGAGATTTTATATATTTTTTTTTAACTTTTAGAAATCAGAGTGCTTATAAAATGGCTGGCTCATGGCTCTGTCACCCAGCACCTCTGACGCTGCCTCCTAGCCTTCGTTGGTGAGATAACCAGGAATAGTGATTCCATGCGTAAACAACAAGAATACTAAACCAATAAAACTAGCTTATCATGCAAATATTAAGGCATCTAGAAAGTCAGTTAAAATATATTGTCATAGAGACAGAACATCTATTTCCCAGCGGACTTCATGTAACAAAGGCTACGTTGCAGGGGCTGCGATCTACCATCAGTGAAATATCATCGACCCTTTTATGTCATTACAGTTTCAACCTTAAGGGAATTAGTGATTGTAAGTGCTGCAATTGCTGGTCTATCATCTTCTTTCTTCAGTTTCTTTCCTTTCTCCCTTTGTTTTGTTTTGTTTTGTCCAGTCTTCCTCTTTTCCTTTTTTTTTTTTTAAATTTCTTAGACTATTGTTGTATTTCTTTTTCCCTCAGTTGCTTGTTTCTGCTTGAAGGAAAGGTTCTCCAATTATGTTCAAACCGTAATTTTGGACATTTGCCGGTAAGATGGGTGTCCTATTTGACACTTGGAAAGGAACCAAGCTAGCCCAGGTACCAGGACTGTTGAGAGGAGAAGGGGCAGCAGAGGAGGAAAGAAAAAAAGAAAAAAAAAAAACACAACATTACAATCTACAACAATATGAGAAATACATATTCCAGATGCATCAAATTACTACTATAACTTTTTTCAGAATTAGTCTAATATAAGATAAATGTGCCAAATTATGCTTATTATACCTATATATACTATATGGTTTACTCCTTTCATGTAAAGTAACAATAATTGTGAGGCAGAAAAACCTGGAGTAGGACACACACACAATTGTTGAACTCTAATTGATTTGAGAATATTCTTCCTGAAACATCGCATCCACTTCAATGTAAATGCTATATGATTTTTTGGCTGTTCAAAAAAAAAAGAAAGAAAGGAAAGGAAGAAAAGCAGCAATCTACACCGGTACCAATATAGTTTGCCAGTTATATTCTAATCTTGTTTTACCTTTAATTCACAAGCAATTCAGTGGTAAGATGGGTTTCAATTTTTTACCTGCCTATTGGGTTGAATAAAATTGAAATGTGAAATGAAAGATGTTTCTTTCCCTCTCACAACAGGAAAAAATACATTTTTGTAGATAGGCCCGTGCACAATATGCAATTGGAAATGCCTAATTATCAAAACATATCTTAACCAGAGTTTTGTAGTGAATACAAGACAAATGAAAATTGTAGAACCAAAATGGAACACAGCTTTTTTTGTTCTCTACAGAATACCCATTGTGAGAGAAAACATTTATAGGAGGCCACAAGGGTCTCTGCTTGTGCTTATTAGTTCTACAGCTCTCTAGTGGTTTTCTTATCCTCCTCTATAAGTTACTTTTAGAGAGAACCAGAGTTTTCCTTCCAACTCATGTTTTCTTACATTGGCTTGCAACCGAAGCCTGAACATTCCCTGCTCCTCTCCTCAGTAATAATACCGCGATTGAGCTGTTTCGAATATGGTGAATTGGGAGGGCCAATGGGAGCGTGTGCTGGAGGAAGTAAGCAGATAGGATTTCTGCCTCTCTCCCATCAGCTCAACTTTTACCTATGTGGAATTTGGGGCTGTTAAAAAAAAACAAAAAACATTTGAAAAACAGTTGTCTCATTGCTACTGGTATAATCTCTCATTAAAGAAGTATCATATGGTGCAAAATAACACCAGATCTACGTATCGCAAAATAACCCCACACCATACATTTTGGAGTACACCTAATCTGATGTATTGCTTGTTTCAACACTCAACTCAGAATGAATGTCTGCTAAGTAACAGCTTCATAAATAATCATGAACCAAGAAAACATCAAACTGACAGTTCCATACTTGGTTTAGTCACAGCCTCACATGGAGACATACTTTCAGTGTTTTAAATTTCATTTAGTACCCTTTGCTTTCCTTTCGAAACCATGAGGTGAGGTGGACACTATTACTGTGGCTATCAATTTAGATACGCTCATTAGTTCGTGTTTGAATTCCAAAGGTACAAAAACTTTTATGGAATATTAACCTGAAGAAACAAATTTGCATTTAAAAAAAACTTGATACATACTGTTTTTCACTCTGGTAATAGTTCTATGCAAAATGTTGTTTATTGCTACATGTCTAAGTACATATTTATGAGTTAATATTTCAAAAAAAAAACCGCAGTGACCTTTTACACTCAAGTGATTTTTTTTCAAGTGAGTTTATAATTAGACTACAAGCTCCGTGACAGCAAAGTCCGTCTCCCTTTTTGCTAACCATGCAATATGAACCTAGCACATGGTAGATATTCAATAAAGTTTTGGATAAACAAATCAATTAATTATTTCAAATCACACCCAAATATATATTTTTAAAAGGTTTTTGCACAAGATTACATATACTCATGAATACCTTGTGATTTAGTCTCCTATAAAAAGAAAATAGACATCCCATCTCTGAATTTAAAATTAGAGATACTCAGCATTAACAAAAATTGATTATGCAGGAATAATCACATTCAAACTAAAACGATATTTCCTTATTATCTGATGAGAAATTATAATTCTAAAGAATAAGAATATGTGTTATTGAAACCTTTTCTAAGACACTTGTTTTCACATATTTGTTTCTTCCCACAAACATTTTCAATAATTATTTCTGTGCTCTGCACCATATACTGGGAACAATGTTACATAATGCACCATGAAACTTATTTTCCCCTCAACTGTGTTTCCACTGCACTTTGTACACAGTCCTATTACCGCATTTATTACTTCATATCATAATTATCTGTATCTATGATTATCTTACTGACTGAAAGGTGAGCTCCATAGAGAAAATGACCTAGCCTTATGTATCTCTATAGAGTCTGGCCACAGCTGATGCTATTTCTTAACAAATAAAATAAATTCCAAAAATGGATATCCATTGTTTTTAACCTGAATAAGAAGTATACATTAAAAGCAAAACGACCAGCTAAAATAGATAATCCTTGAGAGTAAAAGATTATGTCAACGACAAGTAAATTGTTTTGCAAAATCAACAAGAGTTCCAAATTAAATGAGCTTAAGAAAGCCATTTAGAAGTTTCATGCTTTAGGAATATAAAGTATATTTGAATGATTGAAAATAGGTATGGCTCCTTAAATGGACAAGTTTACCAGCTAATGGCAGAATTCAGGGTTTATTTTGCAATAGCTTTCTTACTCCATTCTTTAGAAGAGACATGTACCATTATTCTTTGGAAAATGCTCAATAAAAGTAAACTGATGCTAGTCACTAACAGAACTCTTGCTGCAGAATGCCTGACAAATTTAATTTAAATGTTTATTTAAACCTTTCAAGCCTCCCATCCTACATTACGGTCATATCAAAATTGCAGAGTGCAATATATTTGTCAATACTGTTTATGAACCTTTGGGGGAAAATAAATCTCAAACATTAACACTATGCAGACCCCATATATGAGTTTTACAAGTCTCTTATTGCCAATTTGTAGGTTAAGTTCAGAACTATAAGGCACAGACATTTTTTAGAGCTTTTTTTGGTAGTCTCATTGAAAAAAACCTGGTAAAACTAATTTAAAGACTGTGATAGCAAATGTAAAGAAAAATTCTTAATCAAACAAAGTAATAGAGATCATTTAATTTAAAAACACAATGCTTAAAGTTGCGTAGCTATTTAGGTAAAAATGTAACAGTGCTTTTGATATATCTAACTTTCTATATAAATTAATGCCAATAATAATATGTATGGATAAAATAAACACATATACACATATACAAATTAGTATATGTAAAATGTTTAATAGTTTTAATTCATAGTGGAATGAGAATTACTATATGGATAATCTTAAATTCAATCCAACAATCTGCATTCTATTAAGAGACATGAGAATATAACTAAGAGGATTTCAAAATATTCAAGGTCAAATTCAGCTACTTGAGCAATATATCTTCAAGCATGCATTTACTTTGTTTTCATCAAATTTTCCATGGCCAAATCACCTTTCTTTAGGCAAACAGAAGATGAGCATGACTGAAGGTTGAAAGCACATCTTTAGAATATGTAAACTGGCCATAACCATCAAAAAAGAAAAGAATATAATTATTCCGTGAAAAATCAGGCACAAAAAAAGCACAAACTATTTTGATAGGACCTTAACACAAAGCACAACTCACCCGAATGATGACTACTCTGTGCAATATAATGATATTTCATTATAAAAAATTATATAAGTGCTAAATCAAAATTCCAAATTAAAATGTCTGATATCACGGATACTATTTTCACACTATTTTGCCCAAACCATATGATATGGCTTTCCCCAAAAGGGAGGAAGCCCACAAATTATCTTGACCTTAAGATGCACTAAGAGTAGGGGATGGTCCTGCTTCATTGTATGCTAATAACACTACCTCTGAAGCACTGTCTCTCTTCTAGGCATCACTCTTCAAACAAAACAAACTCTATGGCATTTCTTTGTTGAAGACACTCACCAAGTCATGTCATTTAAAGAACAGGTGAAGGGAGACGGGGAAGACCTGGCAACTGAGTTGGAAAGAAATGTAGACGACTTCTGCATGATTCATTCAGGTAGAAATAGCACAAAGGGAGAGACTTCCAGACCATTCTGAGCACTTACTATGAGCAAGGTTCCATCTTTGTTGTTTTACATACGCTGTCACTTAATTCTCTCAAAGAGCTCTTGAGCTCTCTCTTGGCCATATCATTATCCCCATTTCAAATATGAAGAGATGGAAGTAAGATAAGTTACTTGCCCAAAGTCTTCCACCTATTCCTCTGGTATGAATCATTTCTGTCAGATTTCCCTGGCCATTTCACTATGTAACATTGCCTCCACAGGAAGTCAGACATTGGTCCAACATAAGGAAGAACTTTCGTACAGAGTTTTCTGAAGGCAAAATTTATTTGCTTCAGGAGACAATGAACTTTTTATACCCCACACCAGCTAGATTATAATCTAGCTAAAGAGGTTGATGCAGAAGAGACTCATGCATAGAATATGTGGTTGATCTGGGTAGTCAAGCAATCTGACATTCTATGTGTCTGTCTCCTCTGAAAATAAATCTAGTTGAAGTTCTACTAAAGTGATGCTTACGGTGAAGGTTAAGGGGGAAGAAGATACCCACTTCTTCCCTTTAAAAATGATACACTATATTTTACTTATCTTGGATAAACTGGATTAAATAGTTGGTCTTTGCAGATACAAGGAGTAACAGACTGCATCTTTCAATGAAAGAGAGAAAGTTGCTCTGTGCAGCCAAACCAACATTTGATGGTTATGTTTTTAAAATTATACTATGTCTTCTTGGCTAAAAAGGATTAGGCCCTTAGCTTTTACATTCACTGAAGAACAATAGGGTGCCAAATAAACATGTGTGAAGCCATTTAGTTGAGTCAGGAACCAAACAAAGACTTCACCTATTAGTCTTGAGTGATTAAAATGATAAGAGATATTAATATTTTAAGAATGGCAAAATTCATTTATTATTAGTCTGTGTTTATTTGATAATAAATTGGGCAACCCATGTGTTAAACAGTTTATAAAATTTCAAAGCATCCAGTACACTGATACCTTTCACAGGAATAATAATATTGCCCATTTAGAATTTACATACTTATTTAATCATGAGGCTACCATATCTACTTAGAAGACAGTAAGTACTCTTTCAAGAAACTTAAAAAACATTACAGGAATGAATCACAAAGAATTGTATATAGTCATACATACCTCAACGATACCAATAGCCACGTTATTTATAGATAACAATAAAAATAAGCAATGGCACAGAAAGCATGGGGAATAAATAATATAGATATTTTAATTTAAAACAAGGATTTGCCTTTAATTCCTTTGCACCAGTTTCAGATAGCCCCAAGAAGGAAAGTATTTTACTTACTTGGCTAAATACTCTTATTTAATTGGCACAATATTAACACGCAAGTATTAGTGTTTCTCCCAAAACGGACAATAAATAATTTTCCCTGTTAATAGCTAAAAACATTTCTGGAAAAACCAGGCAAAGTGGGTTAACTAAGTATCAAGTAAGAAACCATGCTGTCCTGGATTGCATATGTGTTCATTTGGACTGGGTGCTTACTTCAATTTAATACAAAGACTACAGATTAAGTCTTGTGAAAAAATGCTCACTCAGACCAGTGGAAGGAATAAAGGAGTGGCATTTAAGTTGATTCCATTAACATATTAGAACAAAGAAAATGGTACCTGATAATTATACTAATGGCTAGCACTTACATAGTATGTGTTATTTGTGTGTGTTATTTGCCAGGCACTGTTCTATGCACTTGACCTTAAAGCTTTTAATCCTCAGAAAAACCTATAAGAAAGGACCGTTATTATCCTGATTTTACAGATGAGGAAACTGAAGCTAGGAAGTTAAGTGGATTGCCCAATTCATATTGCTACAGAGTTGCAGAAGTCAGGATTTGAACTGGAACAGTATGGTTCTAGAATCTATATTTTTATCCCCTACACTTTACCTCATCTGCCTCTTTTGTCAAATACATTTTACTTTTCTCACTGGACTAGAATTTATATTACCACTGAATTATATAAGAGATTCTGTGAATTAAGATTCTTATCACTGGGACACACTGAAATTCCTATGGAAGTATAACTCTTGAGCCCAAATTTCAGCCCAAATAGCTATATTTTTTTTATCCAGTTGCTTTTCAGCTGAATGCAATATTTGCCTTTATTTCATGTCTCTACGCATGTGGCTGTGTGTTAATAATTTGCTTGTTCAGTTCCACTTTAGATGAGGCTACACTGAAAGTGAAATATACAAAGTGCTTTACATAGGTCTTGTGTTTCTTCGATTTATTCTTCCCATTTTTAGGGATCATTATTGCCATCTGAATGATCCTATTTGCATGCAAGATGATTTCTAATGATTATTACTATTTGTAATAATCTGTATCAGAAAGCTCCCTGGCTAGCTCTTACCTGAACTGCAAAGTACTCTTGTGGGCTCTCTGGGAAACACCAAATATCATAAACTGCAGGTGGTTCATGGAATTATTCTAACTGCAAGCAATAGCACTTCATAGTAATGAAAGAGAAATGTATTTGTTTCTTAACTAAGTAGGTAAATAGCCTTCTTTATTGCTACTCCTTGGGGACCAACGGTTTTGAAAATAGCATATCAAAATGGTAGGCCATCAAACCTCATTAATTTATATTCAATTGTTTCAGACGTGTTTTGTTATTGGGCCATGCTGGATTGAATGTTAACTTTACCATGCATGAGTGCTAGCATTTTCTAAGTAAAATAATGGCATCTGCCAGTGAAATATTTTATCTAATGAAGGGCACAGGGCAAGAAAAGGCCTCACATATGGGACCACTGTCACTAAACATTAGATGTGCTCATTACAGTTACTGAACTCTTAGTAAAAAGCTCTTACATAATCCTAGAAGACCCTTCAGCACAGCAATCTATATACTTAAAAGCAATAAAAACTTATTTCCTTAAAATATTTAGTTTAAATAAATATGGAAAAATGCTCTTCCCTTCAACGGGCCAAATTAAGCAGATTTAAAAAAATATGTTTGATCTTTTTCATATTTTAGAACTGAAATGAAAGATGAATAATTATTATGAAGATGACTAATTATAAATAAATTACAGTACACACATGCATACATATATAACAACTTATGTAGCTGTGGGAGGGTTTAGCCAATTAAAAAAATATAAAATTATCAGGCTCGAAGTAATTATTTTATCTCCTCCCACAGACCATGCCACAGTGGAGAAGCCCACATGTTGATTTCCAGCCCCTTTCTCTCTCTGTATTCCTCTCTAACCCTGGGCTCCTTTTCAATGCCATTGTTACAAGCGCTACTGCTCCTCTTATTTGCATATGTGATTCTTCAACAGCAGACAAAATTCTCTACGAAAATGGTGCTTCAAAATAGTGCCTTTCACTAGAGAAAATCACCCAAGGCATACTAAATTAAATAGAAACGTAAGTTTATACAAAAGCAAAAAGAGATTCTTTCACAAATGGTTTTCATGTAAAAGCAAAAATCAGCATTATTTGCACAATTTCACCTCTAAAGGATGAAACTTACTTGGATCAGAATTCTGAAAGCATAAAATTACACATGACTAAGGAACTGAACACATTTGAACATTGTGCTTGCTACTCTGTTCACATGGGCAGAAGATCTTCCTTCTTGTAAAACAAAGTGAACACGGGAGAGAATAATTGTAAACTTTTCTACAATTTCTGAATATTCAAAATTCATGCTCTTCAATTTCTCGAACTTAACTAGGGCTTTGCCTTTTCTTTTTTCTTCTATAATTTATTATGTTTGTTATATATATTCATTCACAGCTTTTTTTATTTAAGTAAATATGACAAAAAATGTACCATCTACCCTACTAATGGCACTAGCAAACATGAGAATCAAAAAAGATAAGCAGATTATGGTGCATCGGTTGCTGATAGCCCTGATTTCTTATGGATGCAATGCATATGTAAATATGGCACTTTACATAAAACATATTCAAATAAAGTAGGTGTTTAATATACTTCTTTTCATTGCAAAGGGTTAATCAGCAAGGTTTACATATGGGAATTTTCTGAATCATGCTCCTCCCTCTCCAGTAGCGCTGCCAAAAATCATCTGACAGGAAACGTAAGATTAAGTTTGTCCTACCTAAGCGAACAAAGAGTGCTCTGAACAAGCCACCGGTTTACTGCAGAGCGGGAACTTTTCTAATCCTGCTGGAATCTGCAGCGCTGCTCAGAAAATATCACGGAAAAAGTTGTTTTCTTTCCTCTAACATCTTGTCTCAGGATCATCTCATTTTGGTCACACTGCAGATCCTGCTGCTTCTCCCATAAAGGTTAACTTAAAGCTCCAAACATAATCATGTGGAAAATGGACATTATTGATTCCTATGGTCCATTGTTCCCCCATCCTAAGTCCCTGAAGTTCAAGTTCAATCTGGAATTACATCATGTCTGGTTTCTCCTGGTTACCAGACGGCTTGAGACGTGACCACAGCTACAGAAAAAACAAACAGCCTTCTTCACGCTTCGGCTCCCCTATCGATTCAAACGTAAACTTTTTTTCTTTCTCTCAAGTATGCTTCAAGTATGGAGCATGGTTAATTTAGAGATTAAGTTCCAAATTAGATTATCTAATGGCATCTTAATGGATTGCTGACCCATTTCCTGTGGGATGGCAGCATGCAAGTCTGGCTGGAATACAATTAATTTCTTAGGAAGTGTTCTGAAGAGTTTGCCTAGATAAAAAGGAAACGTCGTGTTGTACAAATCTTTCTTTATAAATAGAGAAAGTTAGGCAAAACTACAACAAATCCCAACATATTTTTTTCAATGGCCAAATCACAGATGTCGTGGGTCTGTGAAAACCAGATCAAGACCATTTTTAAGAACAGTAACGTTTTTAGTTTTGATTTTATAACAGGTGCAGATAATTTTGATGAGAATGGAGTAATTCCCTTAAATAGAATATTCAAATACAACGAGCAGCCCTAGTTAGCAGCGCCAGTACCAAACAATGGTCATGTGCAGTTTTGGCTTTTGCAGTTCTCCACCTTCAACCAAAGATTCTTCCATTCATTTACCTTATCAGCATTTCTATCATAGTCCCAGAGTGGTGCTAGGGGCCCAGACTGGTGTATAAAAAGTAGAACATTTGAACACACTTTAGAGCTGACAGCTGAAAAGGAAATTCAGCACTCGGAGAATAAAGCTCCCCCCAGGAACTCCAGGAACAACCCAGCTGTTGTACTGTAGTTATGTGTCAAGATAACAAACTGAGAGCAGGAAATGCTAACCTAGTGAATTCACAGGGATGGTCTAAGTGTAATGTTGAAATAAAAGTTAACTCTTAATACCATTTAAGGGACAGGATACATACTGCCCTTATCATACACATGCCACATATATGTGGAGATACACACATACATACACACACGACACATATGCAAACACATGTATGTACATGCAAACACATGTATGTACATACAAACATATGGTTTGCAACCCAATATTGCAAATTGTTTTGTTTAAATATTCATTCTTAAGCCTTTTTAGAGCATACATTTTTCAAAAGAAAATTTTATGGACAAAGCAAGGACAATGGTCGAGGGCAGTGTTATGCAAATTAAGTTACATGTATGAAATGAACGCTATTACCCCTTTCTTTTTGCCCTCCCTCTCCTGACCAACCAGATCCAAATAACCTTTACTGGCTGCTAAATTTCTCTTGGGAAATCAAGCAACTCTCTAGAATTGCAGTAATAAACGACAATTTCTTACAAAAACATGTGTGAAGTAACTACAGGATGAAGCATTCAACTCATAGAAAGGAACTGCTAACACATGTAACATGGAAAATAGCTGATAAAAGTCTCTTTGGTGCCATTCAATTATGGCATCAGCAGAAACACAAAAATCCTTCCAATTATTTCAGTAAAATCTTCATTTATTCATTATTTCAGAGGCTGAGCAAATGGTTTGTGTAAACATATCCCTCAGTAACACGCACATGTTTATTTTAGCCATCTGAAGACTTCTTCTATGTTTATATAAGCCATCAGACACATACAACCACTCACTTGGGGCTTTACGTTTTCTTGAAAAGGGTAGGGGGGAGAAAAGAGAATGAAACAATAAATTCAGTTTCTCTTTTGCATAAAGCACTCCCTCTAATGTTTTAAAATAACTTCTGTTTATATTATTCTTGGATTGTCCTTCAGCTTTCTTTTTCATTCAATTATATCATTTTTTCATATTTGATAGTACAAGCTATATTCTGGCTGTAGTTTCAAGAAAGTAAGACCATGGGGGAGTAACTGCAGCATGTGTTTATAGACACGTAACTCACATATGCAACAAAGTAACCAGTCCTCATAGGAGGATAGGGCACAAACACAACAGTACCCAGCTTAAGCAATTCACCTATTGCCCTCCTAAGATCTGAACTCATCCTGACTAAAGTAGAAGTGAGCCCTTCATCAACATTTTACTCTGGGTTAACTGCAGTGCCTGACCTTTTGCTTAGGCAGAAAAATTCACTTTTTTAAGGCACAAGTAACTCCTTTGCTTAAGCGTGCGCATGTGCGCGCACACACACAAACACACTAAAATGTCTCACAAAATTCTAAGGTCAAAACAGCAAAACACCTTCAGGGTTGCAACCTAGTAAGTCTGTGAAAATGTTCCTGAAGAGTCAGTTTGGGTTCCTAGGGGGTGGAGGGAGGATGGAGGAAATCTTCCAGCTTCGATTAGACTTGCACAGCTCCCTCGGCACTGCCATTTTCAGTCCTGAAAAAGGAGCTGCATTTGACATGGAGACACCTCAACAGGGCAATTGGAAAAAAGCAGAAAAGAGGGTGATCACGGACAAGTGATTGTAAGAAGAAAGTAATGGCAACAAACAAAGAACAATCAAAACAAAATAAAGCAAAACCAAAACACCCACTTTGCTTTGTCCTTTTCTAGTACAAAGTCTCCAAGGATTGCCCTTTGCCAGAAACAAAAGCAACTACCACAATAAAAATAACCATCGTGACAAAGGCAAATTCTCTAAAGCTCTGGTTGGATAGATATGCATTTCTCCAATTTTTTCAATTTACTCAGATGATTCTAAAGCTGTAGCTATGCCCTGAAGATTCTAGATGTCTATTATCTGACTTAAAAGTCATAGTGTTATAGATATTTATGACTTCCTTCTTAAATATTCTTTCTGGGAAAAAAATTAAGTTTTAAAAACAACCAGAGGGCACAAACTATAAATCATGAATAAAGCTGTCTGGCCACAGATATGGCCTATTTGTATTATTAATTATGAATTCTATTTGTGTCCATTTTTGAAAACTATAACAAAGCAAAGCAAATTACTCTCTTGCTTGAGTTTATTTATTCTGAACTGTATAATACTTAGATTTTAGGAACTGTATCTGTACCAGTCACAGCATTTACGACAGCTCACCATAAAGATTCAATAAATACCTGTTGAATATAGGAATGTGGTGACTGCCATTATAA
>NW_012155840.1:1709251-1777414 GCF_000956105.1 Propithecus coquereli
CAAACAGAAATTAAAACATTAAACCAAAATCCTTTTTTAGCTACTGATTTCAACAATTTTCCCATGCTGAAATTGATGGGTACTACCAATAACAATTAAATTGACTAATTTTAAATCTTTCTTCTAGTTTTTTTCCTCTGACAGGGGAATAAATGAATAGCAAAATGACTTAGAATTAGCAGTAGAGGAAAAAGTCGAAATAAGAAGAATCTATAATGTGAAAAACCAAAGCTTTTATCCTCAGATAGCTGAAAAATCTTCCCTAAAGCTGCAATGTAATTTTTCAGGGCCTAAAATCTAAATGTAAAATTCCACCTCCCCCCCCCCACCAAAAATATTATAAATTATATAAAACATTTGATAGCATTTAGAAATTCCAATGATCAGTTAGCATATACTATAGTCCCAAATTAATTTGATGTTGCATTTAAATAAGAAATAAAGGAGGGGGATAGGGGAAGAGGAATGGTATAGCCAAAACAACTGAATTTTTAACATATATTTTCTGTAAAGCTAGTTAAAAACAAACACTATAGCTCATGTAATTTTTAGGTGTTAAGTGTAGGGTTGGAAATAATTAAAATGTTACCTTTGCCAAGTAATTCCCAATGTATCCTCACTGGTACTGGGGTATAAATGCCTGCCGTTTTGATTCATGGTCCAGTCACAAATCCTCAGCTGTCAATTGAAACCTAGCAGTCAGATATGGATCGAGCAGTACTACAGTTTTTAGTATTTAAATGAACACATGCAAACTAGTACTGTACATGGCATTAACCTTACTTTCCCAAGAGGCAACTTAAAGAAAAAAAAAAAAAAGCAGAAAGAAAATCTTATTCTGAAAGCAAAATTCCTAGACTCTTTTTTAGAAAAAGCTATTGCAATATGCTTCTCTATTAATTAAAGCATACAAGAGAAACAAGTGCTTAGAACATAACAATTAGCCATTATTAGAGTACAAATTGAGCTGAAATAAAAGCAAACGTTAATGTTCAATAGAGAGATATATTTTAGAAAGAAAATAAAAATGCTTTTTTTTATATGCAACATACCAAATAATCTGCACTGAGTAAAATAATCAATAACTTTAAGCATGCAGTTTGCAAAACATAGATACATGCAGTTTAGAGAAAGGCCCCACCTTATGTTTGCCCTAATTTGTGTTTAGAGTGTTTAGAAGCATCAACGTAATCAGTTTTAGATATTTACTAATTTTGTTTTATGTAAAGTGGCAGTGTTTAGAAAGAGTTGATAAGAATTTCTACTTTTATTTTAAACTCAGAGTAATGGCATTTAAAATACTTTACTACATCTGAGGAAAGTGAGGAATGCACTGAATACAAGCTGAAACAAATTCTTCCCAGATCTCCGAATCATCAGCTCTGCCCTTCAGAGATTGTTCGAGTAACCCTATCCCGCTCTGTTTGGTTAACAGCTGCCCTACAGTGCTAGCAGATTTATTGAAAAGATATATTGCTTATTTTTATTCTTAAGAAAGTAAACTTATCTGGTTTTGGGGGGGAAACACACACTAGAAAATCATGATTTTTAACCTTTAGATAGCCACGCTGTAAATTAACTGTATCTTGCATTGAAAAGATGACGCCTTCACAGCCATCCACTAAGCCTTGTTTGCTGCTTTTCAGTAGAATTTCTAGATGATGATAGGAGCCAAAGTACCCTTAGACTTAGGATAAACTATCTTAAAGCTTTCTGATAATGTTATGGTTTTAAAAACAACTGGCTACTAAAAATCTTTGCTTTTTCTTTTAGACTCTCAAGCTTCTGCACACTCTAACAGTGATTCAAAAGTTTTAGAAAGATAGCTTTTGATCATTTTTCTATAGATCTATGAGGTTCCAAAACTACCACTTAAAATTTCCAAAACATGTATTTTAATTATATGGCTATTTCAGGTAAAAGTGACTTATAATTTAAAGTGAAAAAGCTCCCTTCATGTAGATAGGTAGACAGATAAATAGATTGCTGAAGATGTAGATTCTGCTCAGCATATATGTCATAAAGAAGTTTTAAATCAACAAATAATTCAAATTGGAAAGAAAAACATCTTAAATGGACCAAAATACTTACATAAAAGAGAAAATGTCTACCTAATTTGCTTTAAATCAAACAGATGATATACTTTTACTATTTTAAAGAAGTTAACTTGTTCAATGTGGTAAGAAACAATATGGCATGATATTTAAAAAGTTCTCAAAATGGGTCATCTAATCAGAAATTTAATGAGATGGGGCAAAGTGTTTTGTGGTTTTCTCTTACAGTAACAGAGTAAACTAGTTGCCTATTTCAACATACAAGTTTTAAAAGTACTGTGAAAACAATCTAAAAACCATTCAGGAAATTTGGCTTTGTATAAAGATTACCTTATTGATGAATCACTTACTGCGTCTGCTCTAGTCAATGAAAATGTTAGTTTTGAATCAATTAAACATTCTCAAAAAGGAAGAGGTATAATTTAGGCATAGCATGTATTAATTATGTTAATAATTAACTTCAGGTTGCTTTCTATGGGGCTCTCAGCTTTACGTTTTCAGAGAGAGAGAGTATAATTTCACAAAGCCAGGGGAACAGAAGTATCACTCACTGATTGGTTTATTGTCCCAGATAACTGCAGGAATTCCTTGGAAGGAGTTCCCAGACAACTCCTTGGAAGGACACATTGTAAAGTGGTTAGTTTAGTCTTGTTAATGTTGCTAATTTTTTGTTTGTTTGTTTTACCACCCCTAAAAATGCCCAATAGACTATCTTTGACCACACACCGAACACTTAAAATTAACATATTTTTGGACTTTTCTTTACTAAGAGTAGTCTCAAAGAAGTCAAGCCGGAATATAGCTATTCATTTTCATCTATATTTAAGATGTATGCAATAGAAATACTTTCTCCCAAACAGAAAAATATGCTTAAACACATACAAAATAATCAATGAATACATTTAGCAATAATTCAATGTGAGAGAAATTAGCAGGATATTAATTAGTACTGAATTAATTTTCTTTCATTCTCAAAATGTAAAATATAATTTAAATTTATGTCCCTCTTTAGACTGTTTACTGCCATCATCAACATTTCTAAAAGTTTCCGAGGAAACACATTTACGCATGTTTGTATGTTATAACTTACTTTAGCTAGGTTATTTAAGCAAGAGCCTCTCTCTTCATGTTGTTTTTTTAAAATTATTAAACTTTCTTTGGCATAAAGCATCTTTCAATTAATAAATGTCCTGAGAAAGTGAAGTTTTAAAGGTGATGGTGTGCATGGGAGAAACAATTAAATAATGAAAACAGAAATCAACTAATCACAAAACATTTCCATGATAGTGAGTCCTAAGAAAATCAATTCTTAAGAATCTTATTTGACCAGGATAGTCCTGACCCAGCAAATTTTGAACAGACTCTAGATATTGAAAAGTTAATACTATGTATATTTCAGCTTCTGGGGTCATGTTAAGTATTCTTGGTATTAGTATAATGCAGTGTTCCTAACAAAAAATAATTTTATAGTAGGCTTTAAATAAGTTTAAAATAATAGGTGATAATCTTTTTTGAGGTTGGATGGTGATCCCTCAGTTTCTGTCCTGTGAGAAAATCAGTGTTAGCTAATTCAGCTGTCAATTTTTTAAATTAAATTTTAAAACTTTAAGTAGCACATAAATACATGCCTTTCATTTATATAAAATTCTCCTAGGTTAAAAGCTTTAACAACATGCTAATGATTTTTACAAGTATATTCCCTTAAGAAATAGGAAATTACTTTCCCTGCAATAGTAATCAAATTTAAAATACCAAGTGCAGATTACTTTAGAAATTTAGTCTATTAAAGTTATGTGTTTGTATGTGGAGGTGGGTAGTAATTCTTATTTTTGAAACAATATAGACTCTAAAACAGACCTGATCATATGCATATCCTTACAAAAATGCACACTCATATAAATCACTTTATTCTTTAATTTATATGCATCTACAAATATGACATTCAATTGTCTAGAAAATGTCTGAAAGCAAATAAAAGCTGAAATAAGAAAGTAAGATTCTCCTCCAAAAATGCTATTGGTAAAGAGGTAAAGCTGAAATAGTTCAAACAACTAAGAAAGAAATGAAGGTGAAGTTTTCACCGCGTATGTTCTTAGGGTGGAGTTCCATAAAGTCTCTGGAAGGAGAACATTGTTCCTGGCCCAACTCAAATGAGATTGTTTCAGGAAAACAAGGATGGGGGCCATCTGGTTTCCTTCAAATATCTGCATTGAAGGAAACACCTCGGATTTGGATCATTATCCTTTCCTATACCACACCCAAATAATTATGTAAGTAGCTGACAGCCATAAAGAATCAATATTGCTTTTGATTTCAGAATGAGGGTTTGTTTATTCAAATGAGGGTCCTCCATTGTTATTAACTGGGGCTTTTGTTAAGTACATAACAATTAGCTTTGGGAACAAAAGAAAGAAGGTAGGCAAAATGTTCTACTTTGCTAGACTCAACAAATAGGCTATGTACTAACAGTCACTCATGATAACAACAGCTCTCAATTGAATCAATAAACCACTAATCTATAAACAGAATAATCAACAGATAAATTTATCTTTCCACTTTTTTTTAAAGTTTACAGTGACCCTCAGGGGCACATCTTGAAAGATATGTTCTATGTTCTTTTGGGTTTCTTCATTTTTCCAGATGCCACAGAAACAGATTTTTAGGGGGTGCCTTTTTTTGGAGGGGGGGCTCTTAAAAAGATTAACACTCCAATATTCATACTTTCCTCTTAGTAGAGGAAGAATTTTGGTAAGAGATTTAGTAGAATTTTATTTTATTGCTATCATTAATTAGCTGCATGGAGCAAATAAAATGACAAATATTCATTGAAGAGTATGTTACCTCTGAATGAACAGTATGAACAATCAAAATGGTCAGAATGAATTGTGTTATATATGGAACATATAACACAGATAGAAAAAGATGATATTCAAGATCATCTTGGCACCTTAAAATCACTTCCACTGCCAATTTTTGAAACCCATGATTCTTGATATTTAATTTAATTAGCAGAGTAGAATTAAGTTAAATGGGTATGCATAATCTCTGAGCTGAATAAACATTACTGACCATAATCATAAGTTAAGTATTAGAAAATAAAAAGTTTTTTTTTTCATTAGAGGCTACTTTAACTTGCAAAATTTAAGGTTTCAAGGGACTTTGGGGCACCAGTAGTTTAACTTCTTCATCTTCCTTTCCAAGGCTCCGGGAGAACAAAGTTTAAAGACTCCTTGAAGGTTAGAAATGCCCTGTTCACATCAACATTAAAACTCAAACCTCCTGACTCCTAATCCCTGGTTCTCACTCACTACACCAGATTGCCTGTCATTGCTCCTTTTCTATCCTATTCTTCATGTGCAGCACAAGAATATTTAAGGCTAAAACATCGGTAAATATAACCTTCAGAATTTCCTCTACTCCTCTGATTCAACTTAGATGTTTTAAAGCTAATATTTTCAGAAAAGAAGATAATTTTTCCCATGTGTTTTTGCTGATTGGAATTTAAGGTTACATTAAACATAATTTTACTTTTACATTAATTAGAGTAGCTTATCTGGATTTTTGTCTTTGATAGCCAGTAAAGGTAAGTGAACAAAAGAATGCATGCTATCACACAGACAATGGGAGGATTTCTTTTTAAATTTAAGAACTAGCCAAAAAACTAAACATTTGCATAGCCATTATTTCGACTGAAACTTCCTTTAAATGTGTTTCCTTTGCAGCTAGCATATGTGAAAAGTGACCTCTTATCCATTTACATACCTACCCAGAAGTCATGTGATAGTGTTTTACGTCAAGCTGTCAATTATGATAACAGACACAATAAGAACAGCCCAAGTGTTGATAGCTTGCTTCCTGACTTTATTGAAAAGTTTGTTGATAGTCGGCTTGTGTCCTTTTAATTGCTTGCCTCTAATAAATGACTACCTTTCTAGTGGTTTTAATGTACCACACTTTGGCTTTGCCATTTGCCAGGACAAATATTATAGTGGGATTTCAACTAATATCTAGTTGAAAAATAAAATCCTACAGAGGCAATTTCTTAAAAAGGCCATTTTGTGTACAGAAATTTTCACTATAATGAAAAGTACTTTTAAATTATATCAAGAAAGGTGTTGAAAATATTCCAATTAAAACTAGCCCAGTAATTGAAATTGAAATAATAGCATTATATAGTCATGCAAGAGATGTAACATGCTGAAGCCCAAAAACCAAAAAAATCCATGCAATTGTGAGAAGTAATGCAAGGACTGAATTGATCAGGCCGCTCATTCATTAGCTCTAATAATAGGTAGCATATATATAGTCAGGAGATTATAATTTTGAGATTACGAAAATAAGTCTTATTTCTTATAAATTGGATTTTACTTTACTGTTTCACTCAGGGAAGAAGGCAAAAATGACCTCCCATTTTATACCACCTAAAATTTCATGTCTATATTAAAAGTTAATATGCATTTCAATAGCTCATTCAAATAGTGATCTTTTATTTCTAAACAAGAAGCTTCTTAGCTGCAAATTTTTATTTCCAATTTTCAGTGAGGTTTTTTAAAAAATATGTTGTACCGATGTACAATAGTAAGGATTTATATTTTTATTATGACCTTAGACTCAAATATAATGTGATAATCAAATTAACTGGATTCTCTTATATTACCAAACTTTCTTGATAGCAAATAAAGGACAGAAATTGATCATTTGTTATGAGGTTGACCAGATAAGACACTGGTGCTAATTTAAGTAAGCTGCCTCATATTATTCATATACTAAAATTGTTAGACTGGATTATAAAATAATTTCTACATTTTCTAAGCAACATCCAACACTCTGTTAGATCTCATTTTCTCAAGGAGACAAAACTTGGGAAATGTAGTTCCTTCATGGCCTATCCTAATGAATGTGCACAGTGTGTTCATGAAGTATGAAGGAGGAAAGGAAACACTACCTTTTACTAAACTTCTATGAAGTTAAGCCAGAGTGGAGGTCTTCCACATCTCTGATAATGTCCCAAACCATAAAAAGACATTTCTCAGCAGAGACTAAAGAGCATAGTTTGCCAAAGCAGGACCCATGAGTTCTTCAAGCCACCAAACCATCTTCCAATAGAAAGTTAAAGAAGAATGAAGCTACAATTGAAGCTCTGATTTTAAGATTTCCCCCATGCCAATAGCAAATGCATTAAATAAACCAATAATCCCAAAGACAGACTAGTTCCAGACCTTGAAAAATACTCCAGATTGTGTAAGCAACGAAGAAAAATTCTAAAGTCAAGTCCTGATCACCTGGCATGAGCTGATTATTATGACTGATTAGAGAGGACTGTTTTTAATAGCAAATTATAAATTGGTTTACATGAACGTTTTTGAAATATTCATCATTATATGATTTTATGTTTCAGATTCAAATGAGATATCATATTTGCAATGATAGGTAAAAATTCCAGTGTCAGAAAAAACTAATATTTCAAGGCAGTTAGCAACCAGTATCAGTCAGTAATAACCATTATAAAAGGAGCACAAAGATGTATAATTATTAATAACAACTGTATGAGTACCAAGTTAATGAGTATAAAAGCATACACTTCTAGTATTCAGATTCACCAATATGAATGTATTACCCTTACAGGTGAAGTACAGGGTTAATTTTAGTACTAGAATATTTTCCATCTCAACTTGAGAATGCCAGTATGCTTGTGTATTAGAAATGACCATGATGAAAGCTCTACTGTAGTGTCATTTTATAAAAAGATTATTTATAAAATGGTCAAAATTATTCAACAATTTTAAATGTATTGTTAACACTAATTTATGTAGGCTATATTAAAGTTCTTTTTCAAAGAAAAACTAGCACTCGACAATGCACATTAATAATTTTCATAACCTAAAAGAATAAATCTTTATAAAGCAGCCACCATGAAGTGAAGAATGTACCTGGTGACAATATTTATTCTTAAGGGGTCATGTATATTAAAGGCTATGGGGAATGTTTAAAAGAACCCTCTCAGACTAAAACCACTGCCTTTCTAATTTTGATTTTCTCCTAGCTAATATAAAATGATTGATTACCTTTATTTCATGTACCCCTTGATTTTCCTTTTCATTCATCATTGAGTACTTTAAACCAAATGCATTTAGAACCTGCTGCTAGAAGAGTGGTCTCTTTTAAATCTTTGTAAAGTAATGAAAGGACACAGTAAATCAATCTCATTTCTACTGTAGGAAAGAATAACCTTTACTCTGCTGAAGTCATTTAAACTGTTTCTGTCCCTTCTTTCCTGGATAGTAAACATAAAACTTCACCTACACAATTCTTTTAAAATTTGAAAGGATAAAAATGATAGGCTTTGAACTGGGGCCTTAGTTTACTAATATTAATATATAGCATAGTATGTATTTGCATTTATTTTCTGTATGCCTCCAAATTATAGTTCATTATGAAATAAGGTATATTGGGCTTCTTCAAATTAAAAAGTAGCACTAACTCATTACATAAAGGGCAAATTCTTTGTCTGCATGGTGTTTAAAATTTTTAACTATGAAGGATGGGTGTTTTTTTTCTGCCAAGGATCAATATGATAGCACATATTTCATAAGTATCAACCACATTTGTCTCAATAAAACATATTCATATTGTAAGTGGTCTTGAGTCAACACTGTCCACTTACATAACAAATGGTCATCTTTGATTTAAAAAAAAAACTTTGTGGTCTAGAACTCATATATATATATATATATATTTTTTTTTTCATTTAAAATGTGCCCAGAACTCTATCTACATTAAAACTCATATTTTCATGATGCTTGCTAAGTTTTCTTGATTAAGCTTTAAATACGTGAGAAATAACTTTTTTATTAATGGACTTTTGTGGTCATAATTACATGAGGCTCCAACATTAGTCTTACATTACAAAAATTCAAGCTGCCATGGGTTAGCTGGGAAAGAAGGAAGATTGCTTCTAAATACATGGAGTTGGTTATAATCTAGCCAGTGTTTGGGGCTAAAGGTTTAAATAATGGAGTCATGTTTCTATGAATTAAAAATTAACTGGAAATTAGAGATGTGTCATAAAGAATAATGCAAATCCCATGACAAAAATATTTCTGAAAATATGTGTAATGATTTTTAAAAGAACAAGTTTCTAAATCTATAAATCCTGCATATGTTAAAAAAAACACAATGAACACATACATTTGTCAAATAGAACCATATTATAGTAATTATAACACATTTCATATTACAGCAATTTTAGAGGTGAAAAAAAGCAACATTCCAGAGAATTATGTTGAAAAGTCAATGGCTGGCAAAACCACTAATTATTATTTGGTATTTTCATAACTGTGTACAGATGTTTTCAGTTAGTTCTCACTCTTTTGTTTTGTTTTGCTTTTTTTAAACCTGGCAAACCATCAAGTATCCTGAATAAGCTATCATCTTTATGATTTTCTCTGAGCTCCGCATGTGGTGACCTTTAATATATGCAGTCTGCCATCTTGGCCTGCCACTGGGAAGGACTTGGGAACTCCACACGCAGCACAGTTAAGCCACAATAAGGGTAAGCAAAGTAGACAGGCTTAGAACGAACTAAGTTGCCATAAGTATCTGCCTAGGCTTACTACATATATAAAAACTCACATGTATGCACAGAGAACTTACAAATGAAAAGCAATTTGGTTAATACCAGGTCTTTCTTATTTATTATAGCCTATTTTTGCCTAACATTTTTCATACTGCTAATTTCAAACTGCTCTGCTATCAAAACTTTAGAGCAGCAAACATATGCGTCATAAAATATACTTAAATTCTGAAATGTTTCGAATTATTTCTGTTATCCTAACTAGAATCATGGGATTTTGATATTGGTATGGTCCATGCTTTTGACTGTGGCTAATTTGTTTATAATCCACCATTAATCCTCGCTGTATATTTTCACAGTTTGGGTAAACACTTCATTTGCATTAAATTTACAGTATTAATGAGATGTGAAATTTAAAATGCTACTTGAAACATAAAGGATGTAAGAAAGCAGAACCAAAAAAAAAGTGTTTTATCACATCTAAAATCAGTAAACCAATTTAAACCTATTAAAATAGAAATGATGTGTCGCCTGAGATTTTAGCTTCATAACTCATCTTCTTGGACTAAAATACAAAAGCAAAGAGTAAAACATCTGGAAAATATGAAATTGCTCAAAAACACAAATTATGTACTGCCTCTACTCTAATTGGCTTTTCCATCGGTTTTCATCTTTTGCCTTTGAGAGCTATAGGCTAGTAAGTTCTCAATAGCCAATGAGACTGAGAAAAAGACTCTGGCTGAAATAACACTGCTATTCATGAATGTTACCAATATATGCTACAGAGATGGAAGAGGTCACGAGCCAATTTGAGAAACTCTGCTTAGAGAGGTGAGAAACGAAAGCTAAATGAGGAAAAATTTTGGAAAATGAAACGATCAATTTCGGTCTCAGAAGCCCCATGAGCCCCCTTCTGAGTCCAGATCTGAGAGGCAACATGGAGGAAAGCACGGAAGCAAAAGCGTGGCTACACCATTACACCTGGGTGAAACTTGCCCACCTGTTGCTGATGTAGGAAGGATGGGTCTCTTGGGCTTAGTCCCACATATCGATTGGCTTGAGATGTGCCTGAGGCTGTGTAGGCTGATTAAGGAAGAACAAAAACAAAGATAAAAATTGTGAACTATCAGAATGAACACCCTGTCCATGTATAAGAAACCCAGAGAAGTGGGATTTGCAACCAAAAAAAAAGTGTCTCCATTTCTCTTCTCTTGTCTGAGTGAATACCATGTGATAGAAAAGAAATGGTAGTTAACTGCAAATCAACTAGTTTATCCCCCCTAAAAAAAATCTATCCAATAAATCAAACCCCATACTTTGATGTGATTGTCTCACACTTATATGTGGCAGTGAAAGTCCTGCAGAGATAACCAAAGATTTGCTAAAAGAAGGGTCTTTTTCCTACATGTACCTTTTCACCAGATATTAGTTGTCTAATAGTGGAATAATCAATTGATGGTATGTGACTCTGAAAGTAAAAGCAGACAAAGTTTGTCAGGAAAAAGTGACAGCTTTTAATGATGGGATATAAGCAGATGTGCTTGACGATATGGGAAGGGAAATGTCTTACTTAAAAATTTTACTGAAAGGAAAATCTAATATTACTATCATGAAAGAAGAGTCTATTTTTATTATCATATAGAATGAATTAGTGCAGTATTTTATTTGATGTGAAAATGACCTCAAGTATGATAGAAGTGTTTTTTAAAAAAATTATTTTCCATAAGCACATACAAAAATAATCAATTTCTCCTGATTGGTCCAGGAAGGGAGTTGATGCACTTTTCAATACTTGGCCACCAGGTAGTAAGTTATATGGTGACTACTCCTTACATTCTTATGGTCTCATTTGCGAGTATTTTTTGCACATGTGCTTTTGCTTTTCTGGTGCAGTGTGAATTTTTTGCAAAAAGTTCTGTCACTAAAAGTTTTTGTTTCTTTTCACAAGGAAAGGACTTGTATCTTCCCATTGCTCTGTGTCACCATATGTTACATTTACACGTCTAAAGAAAGCTACAATGTTTGGTTTAAAACCATCAGATTAATGAAGAATCCAGGCATTAATTTTAAATAGGCTGGCTTTCTAAACCAATATATTCATTCTGCCTTGTTTATTTAAAGGACTGAGGAGTTTGATCCATGGATGCTTTTTTAGGTCAACTTTTAAGAAACAGTGAAGATGTTCACAATTCCTCTTTTAATTACTTCTGAATAAAAGGCCCGTGCAAGGGTAGCCATAAGCATTCAGTGGCCTCTCCAGGCTCCTGGAATTCAATGCACAGCATGGACAGCTAGAGAAAAGCATCACCCTTATAGAGGAAGCTCTGGATCTATGCTGCTCTTTCTTTACAACCATGAGAAAGAAGTTTCCTTGGCCTCTGTGTTTTCTTTAACCTTACTGACATCAATTCAATGACCAGTTTCTCATTATCAGTGGTGCCTAGGGAACTGGAGCTATGAGTTGGTTTATAGCAAAGGAAAACTACTCACTATATTTCTTTTATGTAGGAATGGAAAATGGACTGATGCAGTCATCTTACACAATCAAGATATTCCTTTTGAATATTTTGTAATTTTACTAGTCAAATCAGATCCCTTTCTGAACAACCTGTATGTAAGTATAAAAACAATTTATTAACAAACAGGCTGAAGGCACTCCCATAAGTGAGCTGTGATCATTTGGGTGTGATCCTCCCCTGAGTTTCATATATGAATGTCACCATAAGAGTGGGAACCAGAACTTTCCAGAGCTTGGTTTTGATCGTTTAACCTGTGATAGTCTTTCAAATACTTTAAAACATATATTTGTTTTCTATGTGCTTTTACTGAAATTGCTGACATTGTTTGCTCAAAGATGCCAAGACATCCATTTTTTAAATTTGCGTGTAATGTTTTAGTGACTGTAATGCATATAGCAAGTTTTAGAACAAAAGAATTTTTAGTTTTTCCTAAGTGGGTTTCATCCATCTGTGCATTCAGGGAAGTGTTCACTAGTATAGGACTGACCCTCTACCAACAAACCAGTTACTCAGCATTAATGATTATTGGTTGGCATTGCAAGTCTCTATGAATTTATTAGTTTACAGGGCTCATGAATTTTGAGAAAGAAATGCTGAGTTCACTATACACTCAAAGTATTATCCATTTTCCTGTAGGGTTCCTTCCTAGTCTTTCAGAAAAGGCATCTTTTCAATGGCTGAGTTAAAAGCCAGTGGGGCCTCTGATTGTCTCTGTAATTTCACATGGGAATTTCCAGATCATGGGTATTTTCTTGCTCTAGGAAAGAAAAATAGAGGGTTTGAATTTAAGATATCTGTATAATTGGTGAGGCACATGCTAATTCCTCCTGACTGAAACTTGATCCATTCCACTTTACCAATCTGTGCACACCAGCTCCAGTTCTAAGAAGCTGACAGTTAGGGTAAAACCAATTGAAAATTAATTCCTTGTACTCTTCTAAATATTCTATATGAAGAAGCAAAGGAATCATTGGCTTATTGGTATGTGCTATGTTAATTTCACTGGCTAAATCTCTGACATTTAAAATGTTATGGCCAGCTAAAAAGCATTGTGTCTGATATACCATGATAGGCAAAATAATCGAAAGGTTTAAAAAAAAAAAGTTGCAGACAATGAAAGTGCAGGTAGCTTACATGTGCCTAATACTAAGTTTTGAAATGTTCTTGCATGCGCCCAACATTGTGTGACTGTTGCTAACAATGACATAACCTACAGTAATGTAAACATGCAATTACCTTACAGAGGCACTGATTCAGTCTGCTCATGAAGGGGCTTGATTTCTATAGGAATGTTCCAATAAGTACCAATTATCTAATCTCTCGTTGGGTGATATAAAAACCTTGCACACTGCGTTATGTTATTCAGTGCAATTTCAATGTATACCTTGAACGAGCAGGCATGACTTGTTATTTTTGTTATAACTGTTTACTCAAACAAATAAGCTTCTCCCTTTTCAAATATGATGCACTGACTGAAATTTGATAAGAGAGAGCATGAGATAGCAGGGCCACATACATGCCTGCTAGTTCCACTTAAATGAGAAATCTCCATCTGGTTGGGTAGCTGGAAAAATTGCTGTGTTTTCCACCTTGGATCAGACATCCAATGGTGCCTTTGATGGACATTTCTCATTTCCTACAGAAATACTTACTGGTTGCTGTAGGTGAAGCTGCCTCACCTTCAGTGGATGTAGTGATGGGTTTAGTATCTGTCATGGTCAGGGTCACAGGTCGCACTGCACTGGGATGGGGAGAGGGTGCCAAGACAGGAGTGAAATGGCCAGGCACTTTCCCTACTACTTGACCACTGCTGTTAGGCTACAAAACAAAAACAGAATGCGGGTGAAACAATCCAAAAGGCAGTCATCTCGTCCAACAACTCCACTCAGCGCATGTGGCTGCGTGGATCTTGCATGCTGCGTGGAACTGCCACACGGGCCCTCTCAAGTCTGAGTCTGAGAGGCCAGTCAATGGTTAGTAAGAAGTAGTAGCATTTCAAAGAAGGTCTTCATCTTCAAAGCACGTGATATAGGTTAACTCACCTTTACAACACACCCCTGAGAGCCGGGCAGACTGAACCCTTTCATTTAGTAGGCCAGAAAACTCGCAGTGGAGACTTAAATGCTTAGCCCAAGGCTAAAATGGAATTCCTTACTGACCTAGCTAGAATTAGAACCCAGTGCTTTCGTATTCTCTGCTCTTCATTTTCTATAGTTAGTCAGTTTTGCTTTCAGAACACAATTTTCGCCTACATGATACCACTGATACAAGGGGACATAAGAACATCTAGGAGACCCAACACATCGAACTCTCTAATTTTCATCATTTATAGTCAAGGTCCACTCTCCTGCACACAAAACTCTAGCACTCTCACACACAGGGTGCTCAGATGCACGCATCAGGCAATTTGGATTCTAGGATCTACACTCAACTTTTGATCATTTACTAACACAAGCAGATGGAATGAGATTTAAAGCCTCTAAAATTTCAGATCTACAGAATGATATAAAATGCTCAACTAGGTCTGTCCTTATACCTAAAAATGAAAGATTTCCAGAGTAAATTCAAACCATACTGAAGTGAACCAGAAGACAATCAAATACACATTGTTATTTGAGTTACTCTTCTATTGTGGTGCATGGAGAGTTACACAAAACATTTATTGTTGATATTGGTGGGAATTAACTGAGAAAATCCTTTGGGCAATGAGAGAAAAGATATTATTATCTGAGTTTTAGCCTCTGGGTGCAAAAATAGTTTCTGTGGTAGGAGACAAAATTGTAAGGGTACACCATTTGAAGAAATAGTGGAATATATTTTTCTAGCCAGAGAATACTATTTTTGATTATACTCATGTTGGAATTCTCCACTGCATAGTGTTTATAACAATTTGCTAGGAGGTGATTCTCCATAAATACGTGATCTTTATAGTCTAAACTGTTAAAGGTAAGGAAAGCAATGAAGTAGAGTATTTATCAAAATACCTACACATAAATTACAAATAGACATTTCTTTAGAGAGAAAGATGAACAGCTAACAATATTTAAATATTGTGACTTAGAGACATGAACTAAGTCTTTGGTTAGGTTCTGCAGAGGCCACATTATTTATTCTATAAAGAAAATGGACTTACTGAATATCCTGACCATTCATCACGGGTAATTTTAAGTATTTAACTTTATGTCAGGAAAATTGACCAGAGTTTTCCTCTACGGAAACCTATGAGAGAGTTATATCTTTAAACTAATTTTATTCAAAATATTCTGTTGAATAGCATGACTGTCTCACTATAATTGGTGCAGCAGTAATGCAATTAATCTCTAAATTGCTGTGGGGAGAAAAAGGCATCTCAGTTGCTGAACTTAACAATCAAAATCAATGCAGTACTGGAGAACATTGAGAAGGAACAGTTGACTATAGGTGAATGGTGAACTAATACACAGGGTTTTTTTTTTTTTTTCATTTCTATAGTAGAAAAAGGTGAATACCAAGAGTTCTATTTTGAAAGGCAAATTAGTTGGTTTTGAGTTGGAGTTAAAAATCAAAGCAGATATAATGTTCCTAAAAAAAACAATTCTGCAATTTACTTTAAAGACCAATTTTTCCTTTTAAGGGGAAAAAGTAGTTTGTTTCTAAAGCAGACCATCAACTTTTGGTTATTTGAACATTGAAAAGAACTG
Organism: Propithecus coquereli; assembly: GCF_000956105.1. Classification (NCBI taxonomy): domain Eukaryota; kingdom Metazoa; phylum Chordata; class Mammalia; order Primates; family Indriidae; genus Propithecus; species Propithecus coquereli. Next base: position 1,725,078 of record NW_012155840.1, read on the forward strand.
CTTTATATATCTTACTCAAGAAAGAAGAAAGATCTCATTTTATCATTGGTAGTACATTCAGTGGTGAAAGTGTTTCTGTATACAGTGTTCACCAAAACAGTTTGATAGTACCTACCTGGAACAGAGCAGAATGACAGTCATTTCAAGGAAATGCTGCCATGGAATATATTTCCCTGTCCATTCTACAAACTTTGTCTACTGGAATTGAATCAGCATGAACGGACAGACATGTCTCTCATTTAAGAATAATAAAAGGGACAAAGAAAGAATTTCCAAGCCAATGCAGACAAATTTTCTGAAACTTGGAGTCAGAAGAATGGGAGAGTTATTTCTCTTCAGTTTTCTACTAGTTCAAATAGATGAAGCTACACTAAAAAGCTTCTATCTTTTAAGGCTGTTAATAGATGAAGTTTCATACTGTAGATATGAAAAGAGAGATGTCTTATCCGAAGGTGAAGTTGAACTGCATTAGGAAAGGATTATCCTACTTAGTAAATTACTCCTATTATACAAAATCCTGAGAAGGTTTTTTTGTTGTTATTTTTTTAATTGAGATGAGAGTAAGATGCTTCTCTTAGAAGGTGGATATATACATTCAAAATGTGAAGAAAAACTGAGAACAATATAGGCAGATTATCACCTAATATGCCCTCTTAACTTATAAAGAAATTGAAATATACGTAAAACAAGCACTGAATAATTAAAGAAATGCATAACACTAAGGGCCTGATTTTAATTTGCATAATTTTTCCCCTAACAGTGCCTAATTAAGACATCAGTTAAAAAAAAAAATCCAATGGAACTCTAAGATTTTCCACACTGAATTAACGTTAAGGACTTTTAATGGATGTCTTAATTAGACTTTGTTATTCATGGAAATTCTACACAAATTAAAATCAGACCTTGTGTGCACTGTTCCCAGCTGAGTCTAGCAAAATGCTCTATGGAACTGAGACGTTTGAATCCATGCTCTGACAGCAAATTTTATTTCTAAACTGATAGACTAAGATCCCACGTTTTTCCCTTAATTGTCTTTAAAAGTGCTATACCATTTGAACATATTCTTCTAAAATACAAATAATAAGTTTAACTTAAAAATTCAATACTTAGTTTAGTATATTAGTCATTGAAGCTAAAAGTAATGGTTAACTTTTCAAGTAACCCAAAGGATGCTGGATATGTTGTTATTCAAAATAAAACATTCAGAAATGACCATTTTGCTTCATTTTAACAAACTAAGGCCAACGGGATTTTTTTTCTGACTTTTCATTGTTAATTATAAATTGATATGCATATACTATTTACTAGCATTTTAGTAACTATTCAACAGCAGTAATGATAGAATGTTTGTGAAATTTCCCCCACACATTATAAGGCATAATAAGGAGTGGACAGGAGTCTTGGAGGATAAGCAGCAAAGCCATATATCAGACCATAAGATCAAAATTATGTTACAGTTTTTGGATATTATAGTTATTAATAGTCTCAGCTCTGGTACAAAGACTGTCCACTTGATTGTGGAAATCCTCATATACCAAATTCCTATGAAGTGATCTCTCTGTAGAAGAAACCACATGTCTAGGGAGTGAAAAATGCACATGAGTCACTACACTTAAACAATGAATCCCTAAAACCACTGCACAATATTTACAAAAAAAAAAAAAGATGCTTCTAGTAATGTCACTCATTAAATGTAAGTCATGTCTCTGCAAAGAATATTCAAGTAGTCATCAAACACTGAAAGTGTTTACATTACCAAAGATTATTTTAATACCTAATAGTTGGTCTATAAATACAACTGCAAGTTCTTTTGTGTGTGTTTATTTTAGCACATACCTTGCTCCTGCCTGAAATAAGCACTTTGTCTCTATGTCAAACCAGGTATTTCAGAAGTGTGAACTCCAGCTCAGAGCTTTTTTGTCAATGTACTTTCTGCAGAAACTTTCCCTTCAGTCAATGAAAATCCAAAAATATTCAAGCATCTTCACAACTATATCCCTTTGGGGCAACACACTTCCTACCTGTCATTCAGCCACCTTTAAATAAAAACTGATTGAGTCACCAAGAAGCTTCCTGAAGATGGATTTCAAGGCTTGATGTTCTGCCAGACATACTGTCTGACTAACCACCATGTTAGACCTGTCCCATCTCCCTTAGGCGCTAATCTTATTTTCTTTTATTTTTACCTGGCTGGTTTGTGGACTGGATGGGTCATAAGAAGGTACATAGTTCTTCAGAGTATCCTGAGGATTCAGGTGGGGAGGATATCTGATTGTTGGATGAGAAAAGTAGCTCGATGGGGCTGGAGGAAGGATAGCTTGTGTTGGAAATGGCAACGGTGAGGGTGGAGGTGGAGTTCGAGTTGAGATGACTGCAGAAGATAGAAAAGGAAAGGTTGACTCGTCAGCTGTTCGCCTTACTGCTCCGTTCTGATACTAAAGAATGTTGCAAAACTCTAAAATCAGCAACTATTCATTTTTTTCCTATGATTTAACCAAGCTCTCCTAAAATAACAGATACTCTTTTGCTTTTATTCTTAATGCCAGTACTGCTAAGTACACAGAGACAAAACCCCATTCTAGGCGACTAACAATCTTGCTTTCTAGATCTATGAATTATTAAAAAAGAAGTTTCTCTTTTATGGGTTATGTCAATACTTGATAAAACATTTCTTTGAGCAAAGTTATTTCCCATCAAAAACACACTTTTGATTATAAAGTCTTTGTCTTATAAGAACAGAACAAGTCACAGCATTAAGTAGAGGGCAAGAGACCCACAAATTTTCTACCAAAACTCAAAACAGAAATGTAATCCAATTTCAAGTAAATCATTTCCCTATACATCCTAGCTAGCAGTTTTTTAGAAGGAAAGCCAATACCTAATACACAATAATCTCATGTCATGAATAATTATCTGGTCATTCTATAAATGGTTCTGAACATTTGAACATAGGGCTGGAAATTATTTCTCCTAATGAAAATGTTCCTTTCAAAACCAAAAGAGCTCTGTTCTACAACTATTTTTCTTCCTATTCTAATTTTGACTATATGTAACTTAAAAGGTATTGTTTAAGGTAAGACTCACAGAAAATGCAAATTTAAACTTTCATATAGGTAGGTATATTAACTTACCTATAAATCACATATATTTTAATAATTTTATAAAGGGAAATACAATATAAAACACATGCAATGTGGACAATGTTTAATTTAACTGTAACTTTTCAACATTAGTATGATCACACTTTATTGTTGTTTTTGAAATGTAATTCTTAAGTTTGAAGGATGGAGAAAAATAAATTGTATGATCATGATCTCTGTAATATTTAGGAAAATAATCATATAAGTACAAATTAAGAGTACCAACCAGTATATGTAGAAGTTAAGATTAAATGTTTCTATTTAATATAGCAATTCAAATCATAGGAAATTACAAATGATAAATGTTTAATGTTTTATGAGACAACTTGGCAAACAATATGAAAATTAAATTCTGTCCATGACTTACAAAAGAAAATCATCTGGAATGACTTCTCTCCAACTTTGTAATTATGTGAACAAAAAAACTTTCTAAGGGATACATTGCTTATCTCCCCAAAGAAAATTTTTCAGAAGACACAAGATATTAGGAATGCAAATCTTAGAAAATCATAAATTCAATCTGATAGTCACAACTTTGCTTCCTAAATGTCCAGGGCACTGTTTCTGAAAATCCCCGGATTGTTATTATAATGCAGATTCCTGGGCCTAACAACAGACCTACTGGACCAGGACCTCTATGGGTGAGGTCAGACTTTGCATCTTAAACAAGTGCCCAATGTAATCTTCCTACACACTGAAGTTTGAGCATCCTCCAACAAATGGATGCATTTCGGAGAACAACTGCATATTTCTTAAAACTCCTTATTGGAGTATACTTTATTTAAGAAGTATACTTATTTAAGGAATTTAAGGAAATACAAACATCTAAGAAAAATGGAGCATTTTTACTTAGTGTCTAAGTGCTCTTAATCTCAACTCAATTTTACCGTGACCTTTGCTCACATCTGTATACAAACACTTGCAAGATATATATAGTTCCATCCTGGGTCCTCTGAGTTTTGAGGTCAATTTGGCTTTAGTATTTCTAGAAGAGATCTCTTTTCAACCAAACCGGCACAAATCAAATCTAAACTCAAATCTATAAGTAACCTGGCACTGTGCTTGCATGAACTGTAACTAGCCTAATACAACCAAGTAGAATGTTGTATTTTAAACATAAGGTAGTAAAAATGACTACCTTATAAATAAGTCATTCTAGTCCTTTAAAAAAAAAAGTAAAATACATGAAAAAAACATTTCCCTTCATTATGAAAGGATATATTCACACACACATGTATATGTATTCTTGCCTATGTTATTGCAAAGGCCTCAGTCTTGCTGCTTCTAATACATCCTTTATAGTTCTATATGAATGACTTTTTAATAAAGATACCATTAGAATCACGTAACTTCTCTGCTAAAAATCTTTCAATGGTTTCCTGCTGCTTTAAGAATAAAATCCCAACAGTTTTACAGGTATGTACGAGCTCGTGTTTTAGGACCCTGTTCTGGATCACTTCTTTGGCCTCATCTCTGGCCACATTAAGAGATTTGTAGATCCCTGGGTATTTGGCAGTTCCTTGCTGCATGGCCTCTAATGCGTTGATACATGCTGTTGCCTCTGTCTGAAACACCCTTCCTCCTGCCTTGTTCCCTCTTGTGCTGAGCTCCTCCTTCAAACTTTGGTTCAGAATCTCTTCCAGGCATCTAATTCTCCTCCATGTATCTAGTCCTGTTCAGATTAGATGCCTAGCCAGTGATGTGGTCCTTAGTCTCCCCACTACTTCACGAGCTCTTTGAGGACAGAAACCACCTTTCATGACCAAGGTGCCTACCACAAGCCCTAACATATGAACAAATATCTGGTGAAGGACCAAGGTGGAAGACTTATCTAGGTCTCTCATGTTTCATTATGTAACAATATACTGTTTAACTTTTTTCAAATGTTAGAAGTAAGAATATTTTCATCAGGTGTCATAATAAATGGATGGTTTGACTTCTAAGTTAATTTTGCCCAAATACCCAATATTACAAATCTATGAAACAGTTACTGATGTTTTCACCGATCTCAGTAGTACAAGCAATAAATGTAAAAATTCTTATATCACATTTAATTTGTATATTCCTCTCAATTTAATAATTTCCTTAATGATAGCAATAAAGGTCATTTTTTAAGTATAGCAACAGTAGATATCAACATACACTTATAAACCAAACTTAAGGACTGTATTTTAACAGATATTACATTCTTTGAATAATTATTTTAAAGCCAGATTTGATTAGTCTGAAGGATACAGAATTGCCTAACTATAAATTTAGAGCAGTAAGAGTATCACTATGAATGTATTTATATATAAAACTTTCTCCACCTAAAATTCAGTCGATTCCTCTTTAAGACTTGAGAATAATAGGTAGAAAGTATACAGGACTGATTATTAATTGGAGCTCATTTTTAACTTTGAAAGAAGATTTAATATTAGCTATTGGTTAAAGTACAAATATAAAATATAGAATTCTTTTCCCTATTTAAATTAAGATAATATATATATAATATAAAGCATACTTGCCCAAAGGATTTGTGCATATAAAACAGTAGTTGAAAAAAAGTACCTTTTCTTTTCTGATTAATTTCATTCCCAAATAAGTAAATATTGATTTGGGTGTAGAAAATAACATATGCGGAAATAGTATCTGTGTATCTTAATGCCTTTGGAAGTATTCTAAATGCAGCAACATAATTGAAATTCCATCTTTCCCTTAGTAAAATATATAGAATTAGGACCAATCCTGAAGCTATAGTTAAGATAATTAGGTACCCCATATTTTCTAAGTTATTTTTAATGAAGGTAATGTAAAAATACATATATAAATATTATTTAATTGTCTGACTCTGAAAATCTTTTCTCATAAATTGATAAGAAAAAACATTTTATCAGATTGTCACCCTCTCCCTTTTGTTTGATAAAATACGACCACTATAGCTATAATTATAAACTTTAGCCCCATCCTTAAGGGATCGGGCCCTACAGACAAGAGGGAGGCTTCTCCTCTATGCTTGAAACTCCTCACCACTGTGTGCAACACCAGGTATTCCGGGATGGTGGTGCTGGGGGAAAGTGCTCAATCTTGGGGAAGAATCCTGCGGAGATGTAGAGCTGAACAATGGCTTTTCGGGCTTCTTCATAGTAGTCGGAGAAGACATATCTGCAATGCAGAGGGAAAAATTCAAGTTTTATGACCTTCTTAAGCTCTCAGGTTCATGTCAACACAATAAGAGATCTCATTGGCCAACAATTCAATATTTTTGCACTTTGGCTCTTTTACAAATTATATACTGAGTGTCAAAAACCTAGGTATGGTGGAGCTTTGAAATATCTGTTAGAAACAATTTCCCTTGAAATTAACCAAATGCTTCATTAAAATTATCATCAGAATTATTTCTAGTACTAAATAAATTTTGAACTTCTGAGAAACCAAGTATCCTGTTTTCTTTCAGTCCCTTGGTTCACATAAAGGCCTTCTTTGCCTCAGCATTTCATTTTTAGATCTATATGATTCCGGGGTTGTCTTCTGATCTGTTGACTACACTGTGAATCAAATAGAGGACAACACAGTGCGCAAATGTGAAAAACAACCTTTGGATATGCTGGTAAGTACATCATTGACTTAACATCTTTTATGGAAAACTCATCCACTTGTTTAGCAAAACATACATTCTTTACTTTGCTCATTCTGCAAATATTTAGTGGGTTCCTCTATTTGCCAGATAAAGTGAGGATGTTAAGAAAAATAAAAAGTAATTTCTGCTCTAGAGATTTTCACTGTCAGTGAAAAGGAAAATGACAAGAAGAAAATGGTGGTCAACAGCCAAGAGGGAGCAAGTGTGCTGCTGAGAGCAGGGAGGCTGTGGGATTTGCTGCTACATACCCAGCCATGATGGGTGAGCAGGGTAAGGAAGGAAGCCTCCCCAGGTGAAGGAAGGCATGCCCCAGTGGCACCATTTTTGACATGTGGATGGGGATGACATTCCCCAGTGTGGAAATATTCAGAAAAAGGAGGGCATAAAATACACAAGTAGTAAAAGTGATCTGTGGAGATGGTGAAGTAGAAACATGAGGAAGGAGAGCAAGCAGCTGGCAGGTCCCACATGATGAAGGTCATGGGCTTCCTGTACAAATGACTGAATGCTCACCCTGATGGGGGAAATGTCATCGATGGGCTAAATATGATCACAATTACAGTGTAGAGCAAGCCCTCCAGAAATTAAATGGAGGCTGGACTGGCCAAAATGGAGACAGAAAGCATGGAGGCCACTTAAGAAGATAGATTAATTAATACATTCATTCCATAAATGTTTATTGAAGGCATAATTTATGCCAGACACTGCATTAGTTTCTGGAAACACAATGGTGAACTGAATTCACTTTTGGCTTTTATAAAGCTTAAAATTTAGCAAGGGGATATAGACCGATAAAGAGGAATTACAAAACAATGTACAACAGGCTGTGATAGGAGAAGTATTCAGGGCTTCATTCCTTCATTTGTTCATTCCATAAATATTTAATACTGACAATAGATAGATCATGAGAGCTTGAAATAGGAATGGGGATAGAGTTAATGGAATAAATATTTAAACAGAATTCACCCAATTAAATTAATAACTGATGTAGATGGTCATCATCTTAAGTGTTAGGAGATTGTACCATGCAGTTAGCTGGTCTAAGGAATTTAGGAGGAAACTCTGGTTAGTAGGACAGATGTGCCCTGATTTTAATATCTTGAGTAATGATTTTTATGGAGGCTTATATATTTATTATAAAAATGATATGAGGTATAAAATTTGTATTTTTATTATCAAAAACTTTAAATATATACACAAGTAGACAGAATTGTAATGGATCCTCATATACCCATCAACCAAATTCAGCAACGATCAAATCATTGCCAATCTCATTTCGTCTTTATCCTCATCTACACTTCCTCCCCCTGTGTTACTTGGAAACAAATTCCAGATGTCACATAATTTTACCTCTAAATAGTTCAGTGTGTATCTCTAAAAGAAAAGAAATATTTTATCACACATAAAAATATATGCAATTTGCATTTTTAATTAGAATTTTTTTTTAAATGAGAAAAAGACCTCATGGTGCTATTAATATAAGCAACTAGCTATCATTATGTTTTACCATTTGAAAAATTACCTAAGCTCTGGTAAAGGCATGCAATAAAATTAAATATGCAGTTTTAGCATGCTGGCATTTAAAGAATGGATATGCCCCTGTAAAGACAGTAGACATTAAAGTACGCAAAAAATGACAGGTGTATTTGTAGCCATAAGCTAAAATTTGTGACTAACTGGCTGTCATGAACCTTTCAGAACTTTGATGAGTCAGAGAACCATTTCCCTATATCTTTCTCAAAATGAAAAAAAAAGAAAGAAATTGTTCATGAAACCACAGCAATTAATGGCACTACAAAAAAAGAAAGAAAAATTTAAAACAAAGGTTTAAAAGGAAGACCATTTCAGTTAAGATATCTTCAAAATGCCAAAAATAATAGTTAATTTCACTTAAGACCTATGTGATTTTAAGAGGTAATACTACAAATATAGGTTTTTGCCTAATGTAAGTTAAAACATAGACATATGGAGATTATCAGAGGTGGAAAGAACCTCTATTCCACCTTTTTCATTATAGCTGATGCAATAACTTTCCATTCCACATTTTTAATTTAACATAAACTTTTAGAAAAAGAAACTGGTAACTTTCTATTGACATTCTTATGCTTTACCTGTGCTTACATATAAATTTCAAATAAAATAAGCCTGTGTAAATCTGTTTCTAAAAACTCCATAGTATAAATGATAAAGCTTAACTATATATCATTTAAAACGAGTTAAATGTTACCAGAGCTTGGGAAGCAGTACAGGGTCATTCTGGTTATGTCATTTCTGGAGAAGATCAGTTAAGGCAATTGCAACTACTGTATCAGAATTTTCAGTAAATCCAGTCAAATTCGCATGGGTCTCTTTTTGTAAAGGGCACATAAGTCAAGGATGCTTGTACAGAAGTTCAAGAATATAGGTGATTGTGTAATTTTTAAGAAACGAAGCATTTGCATTTTCTTAGCCAAAAGGATACATCTGGTTTTATTAAGTAATTATTATGGGACCATTTTTTTTTGGTTCTCTTTTGGGAATGCACCTAATAATAATGGTACCTTCATGTTTGGAATACATAGAGAATTACAGAGACCAACAGTGCAGAAACAGAATAAAATTCGCCGTTCAAGTTATAAAAGGAACTACAAACCGTCTCTTTCTTGATGGTAAAAATAAGAAGAGGAAGGTCCACTGACCAAACTGTAAGGATTTGCTTTAGAAACAGGTAAAAAATGGTAGTATTAGAATACAAGTTTAATTGTGTTTGTTTTCCCACTAAATGAAATTAATTCTGGGCCCATTAATCAATAAAAATATACTGCTACATAGCACATAGAAGGCATTGTATGCTAAGTACTTAGATACAAAAGTGAATCCCTTCTCAAAGGAATAAAAACCAACACTCTGTACTGAAGGTGGAATAAAAGGTCAATTATCTGAGGGAAGTAAGGATAGAGTTTCCAGCTATTACATTTTAATCATGAACCAAACTAGTATTGTTTTGATTTTAATTTTATTTTGAATGTCTGCAGTCTAATAGACTTCATGCCAAGCTGAAAAATGATATCGTTTCTATTTTTAATGCACTCATACGCTACAAAAAAAAAATGTTTGAAGAATGAATATATAGAAGAGATAGTTTAAAGTGACCTTTCTCTGAAGAAAAACAAATGTCATGCTTTTCACAATCTGCTGTCCCTCAAGCAGGAAGAATAATACATAAAAAGATTAAGTTGAAAATAAGTTGAATAATAATAAAGCTGAATAATGTATAAATATATAATAAGTTGAATAATAATGCATACATAATAAGGCATACGTTGAATAATACATAAAATAAAGAAGGGAGAAGCAAGATGGTGGGAGGAGGGTTTGCTGATATATCTTTTGGTGGGAAGGAGGCAGAAGTTTGCTGGTAGCTACTAAGAAAGAAACACAGGCCAGGGAGGACTTCAAATCAAACACAGAAATTTCAATTTGATTTAGAAAGTAGCAATTTACAAGAGAATTGATTTTCGAAGCATAAAAACTTTCCAAAAACTCAATTATTTTTCTGTTTCCATCCCCTTTTCACTTGTACCTGGTTGAATTAAGCATTTCCTTCCTCACCCCTTCTCCAGGCCTTCCTTACCACCCATGACTCATTATATAAACAGCACCTGGAATCATATCCTTCAAATGATATCTTCCTCTTTGTAAGATCTACCATGTATCACATTTTATTTATTTTTTTCCTTGTCATTCTGTTTTATTTAAACTTTAGCTAAGCTAATTTGCCATGGCCTCCACGGGGAGCAGGAGGAATGTGTTTCTAACTCTATGCCATTCCTTAAATATGACATTCCCCTAGACTAGAATACGAGGTCTCTCTAACCCCTGATTCCAACTGTAGAACAATATTTTATCCATTGAACAAACACATTTTCTCCTCAAGTAATCCCTCCTGGGAAATTTTGAGATCTAGATTTCATTTATGATTTTGTATTTGTATCTTACATGACTTGATGGTTTTTTCATTATTATTATTTTTTACTTGTACTAACCATTGCATTTTTTTTTTTTAAAAAAGTTAACTAAAGGTTCATCTCCTAAAGAAGATGATTTTATCACAGACACAAAAAGATGTGGAGGCTGAAAGAATAGACTACTTGGGAAAAGAACAGGAAAAAAAATCCAGGATTGAAAGAAAGAAGAGGTGAAGGAGGAACTGTGTCTAGGCAGCTTATTTTAGAATCTCTTGCTCGTAAAAAAAGCTGTATGGTGGAATGATGACTAGTAGTGTAGGATAAGCAAAACATCCATAGCCAGTACATCTTAAAATTCATGTTCCACAAATAGATATCACCAGACAAGAAGTAATTAAATGTATTAATAAAGTGAAGAGAAAAAACAAAATCAATCACTGAGTTCCTGATAAGGGTGAAGATCTATGGCTATGCATAAGGTTCAAGATGCAAAACAAAATCACCTGGTCCCTGTCCTGGTGATCCTCACAGTTCAGCAGCAAGAGCAGACATTAAAGGCAATGTTTGTTAAATAATTGCAATCATGATAATATTGGACTGTAGAAAGTATTCTTCTTAATGACATATGATTAGAGGCACTAGTTTTTTGATAAAAGAAAGATTCACATTGATTGTGTTATTCCTAAGTGTCTATACCTGTGTTTACATTTATAATTAGACAATTAGCTATGGCTTTAGAAACTAATTGCATAATTAAATATGTAATCAATGATCACCATGTAAGAAAAATTTCCAGTAGGTTATGGATAAAGTTGTTTCATTTAGACTTAAGCATACCTTTCAATAAGTATTTTGCAAAATCAAATTATCACATAATTTTTCCTAGCCATACTATAATTTTTTTGGCACTGGAGCATATATACACCCTAAGCCCTGATGTGTCATTCATTTCACAGCATCACTTCAAAGAGATAAGGGCTTAAGCAAATAAAGAGTTAGATCAACTCATCTCCCAACAAGGTAATTTCATCTACAAAGGAAGAGAGTCGCTGTGAAACACAGCGTATGCACTCGACTCATCGGCAGCTTGCACAAATGGCGCTCCAGATGTATATCTGTTCAAGTCAGCCCAAGGCAACAATTTTGATCAATTCTAATGTGATAAAATGCTGCAGGGAAAGTGTGCAGAAATGTGTTTACGTCAGCCCTTAATTAAACTGTTGTTCACTTCCAAAGAACCTTAGGAAACACTAATGAGACATGAGTTTTGGCAATTTCTTCATCAAAGCAAAGACCCCTTCCTCAGTCTGTAGCAGCCTGTCATCCAAGTCGCTCCCGGGATAAATGTCACATGGCACTCCAATCAGTTAGCCACCTGTTAGTAGAACTTCACTGAAGTCAACTAGTGATCTAGGGCAAGCTCAAACAGCCACCTTAACACCTGCCTGTCTGGGACACCTGCTCCTTTTTCACATATAGTGGAGCAATATGTTAGCTTTTCCAATATGCTCAAGTAGATTAAGGTTACAAATAAGATTTCTATAACCTACATAGAAAACATATTTTCTTTTTAAAAGAATTCCTATTCTTCTTCCCTATAGTAACACTTATGACTTATAACTTTTTCAAATTAATTATGTAGGAACACATAAAAATTCTTGAATTTCTGGAAGCTATTATTTTCAGCATACCATAACACTAAATTAAAATATATTAACTGTGCCAGTCCTGTGCTTTAGAAAAACATTTCTATCTGGTTAACAAAGAAGCAAATTGCTTCAAAACGTTTAAAAGTCCAAGTCTTTTACATATTCCTAACTTGTCTTCCTTCTTTACACACTGTACTTGTAAACAAGTCTAAATGAATCCTGTAGATACAAGTCACCATTTGCTAGCCACTCTTATTTTCCAGTACTTAAAGTTAAGGTATGTTTTATTGCTAAGTGCTTAAAAAGCCATAATCACTGTTAAAAATATCTTCTTCATTTTTTACATTGTCAAGCTGCTGAACATTTTACAGAATCCTTTTTTTTCCTTTTTTTTCTTTTCCTTTTTTTGCAGAAGAAAATTCAAAGTATAATGAAAGCAATTGGGAAACTTCTGTTAATTTTGACCCTCTAGTCTGACAAGGACCACAGAAGGAAAGCACATACGTAGGAACATGTAGCTCAGAAACAGTCCAGTGCCTAGATTACTTTATATCGACAAGTCTTACTAATTGATAACCCCTTCATAGTTTTCCAGGTTTCTTTATTTTTGGACTTTTATAGGTTTGAGACTTCCACAGATTTTTTAAAAAGAGTTTTATAGGTCTACAAAAACTCTGAACATTGAAAGTCTCTTCACAGACCAAACTCGTCGTCAGATGAAAGTGAAGGTGGTCAACACAGCCATTACTCCATGGAGACTCTGTCAAGCAACACGCAGCACTGAAAGTGAAAAATGAGTTTTAGCTCAACTGGGGCATTTCTGCTTTCCATTAAAATATTGGGTGGGTGCTGGACGACGACATGAAAAAGAAATGAGCTGGCTGCATAAAATAATAATGTTATTTAAAATAAATAAGATAATAAATGAGAGGCTAGGAAATCAAGTGTGCAGAATGAGTTTTGGAGCTGATATCTGATATTTTTACTTCAGGCCACAAATCCAGAGTCAGTCCTGAGACAAGGAAACAGCTTGGGCTCTATGCCCAGAGGACAAGGAAAAGGCAGAGAAGATGATCTACCAGCTGAATGCTAAAAGAAACCAAGGTTTCTCATCCTCCGTTTTTGCCTTGGGGAAAACAGTGCTGATGAGAGGAAAGTTTACAGGTTATTTACAACTGTGTATGTATTTATGTAAAATACTACAAATATCAAGACCAGATTGGAGCAGCAACTCCCCTGCCTGTTACTTAAGATCCCAGCCCAAAGCTTTGATGTATTTATTTGTATTAGTTTCCCTGTGAAGTATGACAGTGATCCTTATTTAAACTTTAAGTTTTACCTTTGGTGGGCAGTGTGTTCTGAAGAAGGAAGAGAGAGAAAGAGAGAGAAAGAGAGAGAGAGAGAGATTGATCAAGTATTCTATGCCTTTATTTCAAAGCTTTGCATAATTTTTCAGGTACCATCTCAATTTCTCCATTTAGTCAAATGGAGCTATCCTGGCTTATGGGGAGAAAAGATATGGTGTGATTCTCAATGATTTAAATAAAACATAAATGACAAAAAATGAGGTGCATAGGTAGAGTCAAAAGGCCATAGAGAATGTTCCATAAATTTCAGAGGACATGCTTTAAATTGCTCATGGAGCCATGTGCTACATTTAAATGATTATGGATATGACAGTGGATTAAGCCACCCATGCACTGCTAGTGGGAATGTAAATGGATAAGACCTTTCTGGATTCTATGCCAATATTTACCAAAAGCCTTAGAAATGGACATAAGATTTAACTCAGTGATTCTACGGTCGAAATATATTTATTTCTTTAACAAAATTTCACTGAGCTTCTACATGGTGACTTGGTGCCAAGCAGTATGCTAGGGACTGGGAACAGTGAAAAGAACTACACAAGAACAACCTAATCAGATTAGGTACAAAGATTTACCTGCAATTATGTTCATTGCATCTTTATTTATAATATAAAAACTCAGAAACTACCTAAATATCTATGAGCAAAGTAGATATTTAAAAATTTATGGGGCCATGACCGGTGGCTCACGTCTGTAGTCCTAACATTTTCGGAGGTCGAGGCATGCGAAGCACTTGAGGCCAGGAGTTTGAGCTCAGCCTAAGCAACATAATAAGACCCTGTCTCTACAAAAAACTAAAAAATTAGCTGGGTGTAGTGGCACGTGCCTGTAGTCCCAGCTACTCGGGAGGCTGAAGCAAGAGGATCACTGGAGCCCAGGAGTTTGAGGCTGCAGCAAGCTATGATGACGCCACTGCACTCTAGCCCAGGCAACAGAGACTTTGTCTCCAAAAAAAAAAAAAAATTAAATTATGGTATAGCCAAAGGGTAGCATATCATACAGCCACGATAAAGTAGAAATTGAAAGACATGGTAAAATGCCATCATGTTATAAGTGAAAGACAAAAAAGAAAATAATTTTCTAAATAGCATACATCATATAAGTCCAATTTAATGGAACAACACGTACATCGAAATTGAATGCACAGAAAATGCAGAGAAAAATACATAGAAAAACAGACTCACACATAATAAGATAAATATTATTAGAAGTTATCTCCATGTGATGGGATTACAGGTGATTTTTATTCTGTTATTTATATTTGACCGTTTGTTTTTCCAAATTCCCCACAAATAACTATTACTTTTACTGTAAAAATTATAAAATACACATATTTTTTTGGGAAAAAATGCTGCCTGTAGCTCCACAGAATATTATAATTCCCAATGTTGAATTGACAATATTGGATCTTGTTTTGTGTTCAAAATTATATTGTAAAAAGGAAATGTCTCATATTGGTTTTCGATATTAGATGTTGCAAAAATTTTAAATAAAATGCTTAAATGTAACCTTTGTAATTCAGTTGGCTGACGACAAAACATCTTTTTGAAAATACAGTGAAGAAAAGAGAATATCAAACTATCCATTTCTAAGGACTCTTCTAGATGCAAAATTTTATGATTGTGTCGCAAATGTGAATAAGTCCTTCCCACACACTCCAACTTAACGAAAATCTCTGAATGTTATGACAAGACATATGGACTTAATCCCACTACAGTAGTTTGATGCTGATGCCAGATGATTCAAAAAATAATTAGCTGCCATGTTAGAAAGTATTTCCTTATATATATATTTACATTTATCACACTCTGAAATAACTGGAAAAAAATGGCAAGCTACGTAAAGAGGAGATAAGATGTCATCTTGAATTAGATTTCTCAACCACTTTATTTAATTTTATAAAACCAGTTCTTTTTTTAAAAGAAAAAGTGTGGTAGTCTTTGTGTTAAATAAATGAAATTCTTTAATCATTGAGTTATTTAATCTTAAGTACACCTGAACATATTACTGTATTCTTCGGCAACTTAAAATATTTTATGATAGTTTGTGTCTCTCGTTATATATTTTAACCCAAGCACAGTAAGTAGCATGTTCCTACAAGTTTCTATTTTATCACATTTCTATAAAAAAAGTCTCCAGGCTACACCTACACCCAATACAAGTTAAAGCTCAAACCCCTTTGAAGCTCACAAACACCTTCCCGAGACATTAAAAAAAAAAAAATCTTTTGAATAATGAAGAACAGTGCTAAAAGAATGAATACCTAATAAATGAAAACTGCTCTTTAAAAACACTTCAAAATGCTTTTGTCCGCTAAGCAATTTCATTTTAACAGACAGACAATGATAAAGTGTCTTGAGTAATGTCAGTAAACCTAATTTGAAACGGGGAAAAAACACCAAACAATTATGCAGGATTTGGAGTATATTTTAGTCGCTTATTAAAACGTTGGCATAGGTAAATAGCTGCTATTCACCACGCCTCTGGGGACAATCTCTTGGCGATGGAGGCTTATTAGTGTTAAGCATCTGAGAGCCATGGGCTATAAAATAAAATCAATACCATAACCTTAACTGTAAAAGTCAGAAAGATACTGGAAGAGTTCTAATTTAACAAGATTACAGATGAGTTTTTAGAGGAGAACATTTGGGGAAAAGTCATGCATTTAGAAACATTTATGCTACAAGACATCTCAAGGTTTCTGTTGTTACTAATGCTGTTATTATCCATGCTGGTAATGGTTAGGGTTGATTTAACTGATGTGTTACTTTAGTGGATTTACAGGAAAGTCCTAGAAATGATCTGGAACTTATTTCAAATAAAATCATTAAACTGAGGTAGTAAACTAATTGCTTGGGAACAATTATTATTTGATGTGGTTTAGTATGGTAGAAAAAAAATCACAAAAATTTTAAGGTCGTCAGTTCAGCAGCTCAATGCAAATATGATTACTCTGCACAATATTCTGTTTCTCTTAATGGAAAAGTAGTCAAAATCAGTATAAATTGTAGTGTTTAAGTTCAACCTAAACCTATATTTTTTTCCTCCAACAAATGTAAATGAAGAAAAAAGAATGTCTGTCAATGAAATTACTATGATGGTGTATTTATAATCCTAATGGTTTTAGAAATCACGTGAAATTGATCAGTAACAAAACCTCTATTTAGTAATGGACCAATTACATTTGTGAGATAATGTCAATGAAACAGAATATTGTCACAGGATAATGGTCTCCTATTGCTACATCACTAGTCATTTAGAGAAAATAAATGTTGCCGTCTGGCTGAGTCATTTGTTTTCAAAGTAGGAGACACTGATCCCCTAACGAGGTTCTGTTATAATAACTCAATCTCTATCAATTGTTTGTTGTGCCAGAATGGTGCAGGACAGGACATGTATTTGTGAGAACTGTGCATTCCTCAGGTATAAGGCAAAACATATGGTGCCTCCAAGCACATAAACTGCCCAATCATGGTGTTATTTGATCAGAGTATTTAAAATAAACATTTAAAAATAATTTAAGAAATGGAAAACTTTCCGAATTTTCAAAAAGATCCATGCTAAGGAAAGCTTAAAGACTCAAGTACTGAAAATCTTCAAATTCTTTGACTCTAATTGATTTAAAATCCAAAATGTTAGAACACAAAGGAATCTTAGTACACAACTTTGTTATTTTACAGATGGGAAAACACAAGGTTTACTGAAGTTAAGTAATTTGTCTAAGACCACATCAGTATTTAGAGTATCCTGATCACCTTTATAGTGCTCTAGGCCTAAGCCAAAAAAGACTAGAACAGAACTAAAAGAAAAAATATATATGACAATGAATATATATAATTAATTTTTATATTTTGACATATACAGCTCATTTTAAACTAGCTATATAGCTCATGCCTCTACTAGAGACAATCTAGACTTTAGGATTATTTATTAACAATATCTTATTATTAAATGGAAAAGGGATTCTTAAGTGGAGTCCAGCCCAAGGACTGCACTCGCGAGTCTCTGAGGAGCCTATGAACCCCTATCAATTATGTGCATTTCTCTGTTTTGAAGTTTCATGCATTAAGAAAAGAAAAAACATAATAGAGGTTTTATAAGTAGTTTGCAAAACCATAAACATAACATCACAATGACTTATTTAGGATGCCGTGTACGTGGTAGTAGTAAGCATGTGCTTCTTTAGCTAGACAGACAGTGGCTCCCATTCTACCTCTGCTACTTATGTGTGAGCTACATCAACTATCTTAATCATTGTAATGATCAGTTTAATAACCTGTAAAATGGGGTTTCTGTAGGGTTTAAAAGCAAAAATTGATGTAAACAGTCTATACCTGATAGATAATAAGTGATCAATAAATAGTAGTCACAAAAGGCAGTAGGATCTTATTTTCCTTGTTGCATTTATAGGTACTTTTTGGACACAGTTTTTAAATTTACATGGCTTCTTCAACAAATAAATGATATAGAAAAAGGAAGAGAATAACTAATATAGGTTAAAAAGAAGCTGAAAATATAAATATGATATATAGACCACATTTGGGCCCTGATTCAAACAAAACAACATTTGAAATAATCTGGGAAATTTGAATGTCGATTATATGTTAGAGTATATTAAGGAAGTATTGTTTGTTAAATTGATAATGGTGTTGTGATTGTATAAAAATCCACTGTTTTGTTAAAAACACTGAAATATTTACAAGCAAGATGACATGATAACTGGGATTTACTTTAAATTACTTTAAAAAATTGGGAGATAGTAAATGCAACAAGATTGGCAAAATATTGGTAACAGTTAAAGCTAGGTGATGGTATATGGAGGTTCACTTTATAATTCTTTCTACCTTCAATATTTTCCATGCCCCCCCAAAAACTTTTAAACATTTATTTCCAACAAGCTCTTCTCCACATTTACCCATCAAAAGAGTCTATACCTCCAGTCTTTTTTAGATCAAAAATGTTTAATCCCGGCCCTAATAATAAGAGGATTTTCCAAAAAATAATATACATTTTACCATTTCAAAATTTTGTTTTGACAATTTTTTCAGAACCCTGAAAATTCATCAATTCACCTCTGTTTTCCCATTCTAGTTCTCCTAGATCTAACAGGATCTTCTATGATGCTCCCTAGGAAAACCATCCAAATGTCAAGATTTATGAAGCAGTGTTTAAATTCTCCTAGTCCATTTCTCCCTACTTAGGTGCACTTACATACTGATTTTCTAGGCAAGTTGTAGGATCACAGAAAAAGATTTTTAAAAAAATAGCCTGTAAAAAAAAAGACCTAGGCTCTGCCATTAATTACCCATACACTTGGGATAAGACAGCCTCTTTGATCCTTGGACTGCTTAGCTGTAAAATTAGGAGCTTGACCTATGTTTCACTAAGGGTTCTAATAATCTGTGATCGATGACTGAAAAATCAATCTGTTATTGTACATGATATTGGTAGTTGAATACAATACCAATAGGTATTCTAACACAAAACACATCAGCTTTCCAAACTACTTCAAAATAAGCTTAAACATGAAATAAATACGTAAAAAGCTTTGAAATAAAACCTTTTATTATGCCAAGAAACTTTGTATGGCACACAATGATACTGGCTTCCATGGGTTTCCCATTTTCCTGTTCTAACCTGTGTTCCATCAATCTAGAGACCAAGTATTAAATAGAAAGTTGTTATTTTTTCAAACTAATTATCTATTGTGGTTTTTCTGCAAAATGCTGTATTTTCAAATCATTAAGCCTTCAGAGCACAGAAATATGAGCACAACTTTTCCATATTAATCAGTACCAGCCCTTCTAACATGTACACAAATTTGCCACATCCAAAATGCTATTCTTGATTAGAACGTACAAAAGGAGAACAAACATTTGTTAATCAGTAGGCAACGTGAAGAATTCTGACGAAAGCCTTCACCAACAATTTATTTTTTTGCTTTCTCTTTTAAAGATGCTCATGCTGTGGTTTTTCAACCACAGCAGTGTAGCTAAAGGGTAGAGGCATCCCCAAAGTTTGCTTTCCACTGTCATGATGGTACATATTCACTTACGGTTCTCAACTTTTGATATTTTCCACAATACAAGGCTAAACAATGAAACTTAAAACTTGTGCTTAAACATTAAATTCAAACCAGCTCTTCTACACATTTATCCATCATAAGTACTTGTATCTCTGTTTTTTTCTGGTTCAAAAATTTAAAATTTGAACATTTGCTATTTCATTATTGTGATACAAACTGTAGGAATGTAAGAAATTGTTGGTGTTCTATCTGTTCCCAAAGGGAGCTTAGAAAGTTCTTCCAGGAAGGTTACTAAACTGTTCGCCCTGCCATTTGCTAGGACTTCATTTAAAGTTAATGACTCCCAGACAGCAGTTATTCAAGCATTTATGAAAGCGGCATATTCACTCAGCTCCCACAGCTCTAGAGAAATCTTCAGATTATATCATTTGTCAGACTGTGGTTTGGGCTAGAGCACTGTTTTCCAAAGTTTGAACCTAGGATTAATGCTCCCTATGGATTCTTCAATGGAAATAAAAGGTTCTGAAGTCACAAACGTAATAAACACGTTCAGTTGAGGGCCACTCCTGGATATTCACAGCACACAGTAGTATATTAAATATTCTGCAAATTTATTTATGAATGAAAAAATGTTTAAATTTTTGTTACAATGGAATTTTCCAAACTTAGCAAACCACTCTTATACCTAGCATATCTATTCACATTCCTAAACTCATGTTAAGGAATGCTGGCCTCTGATTCTGGTTCTGTCAGGAGGTACCACACTCTTATTTACCATGATTTATCTCTTGATTGAGCACATGACACCAAACTGGCACTTTTCCTCCATAGCCCCTCAGTGTTCCTTTGGGCCTTCTGGCTTGAGTCATTTGATATTTAATACTATATAAGAACTCTATAAAGGGCAAAGTGAAATTTAGTACAATGTTTAAGACTATCTTAATAATGAGAATATTTGCACAATTATCACAAATAAGTCTTCAGGACTTGGAAAGATATTAAAGATTCAGAAAGACTTGCTCAGGAGACTCATTTATATAACAGAACTGTGAGTTTTTATTAAAAGATTAGCATTTTTATTTTCTAGTACCTACAACAACCAGAACACAATGCCTAAATCTAGCTTGAGAGTCCAGTTTAATTTTTTAAACTACTCTTAAACTTGTAATTATATACTAATATACCAAGCAGTGTTATGTTTTGCTAACGTGACAATGTATTGATTTTGTGTAAAGAGTTACCTTCATAGTGCTTAAAAGTAAGCTAGTTCTAAAGCATGGAAACAGTTCCCTGATAATCTGGTTTACATTATTTATTTTCTGTGAAGTTCCTTTTTTTCATAAATAGTAAAAAATTATTTTTTCGTTCAGCAGGTCAAGGGTTAGAAACTTGATTTATTCATACTTACGGGCACCATGCCTACAAAAATTCTTCACATATATTAGGCATTTGATAAGTGTTAATTGAGTTAAATTATCTGAAATCCTAAATGTGCAGAAATTAATAAAATGTAACTGCATAAAAAGTCGTTTTGAATTTACATTTTATCTAAGAGTACAAGTTGTTTAACTATTCATCACATTGAGAAACTGTTAAATTTTCCATTTAGAAATCCCCAGCTGTATATTATAAATATATTTACCATATTATATTTTTCTCAATAAATATCTATTAAATAATGTTTTAGGATTTTTACATTCAAACTTACATAAATCAATGACCATTAGAATGGCAGTGGCAAAGTGACCTTATAAAGACCTTATAAAGGCAGACAATTTATTTATCTGTTAAATTACTGAGCACTGGAATACAACTAAATTTAGTCCCATAAAAGTAACTTGAATTATAGGGAAAACTATGACCTGCCTCTTATTTTTCTTCTTATATCAGACGTTACAGAGGATTGCTCTAATAATTTCAAGAAAAGTATATCGTCTAAGAATTGAGTATATTCACTCAGAAAAAACTCAAGAAAGACAAGATCTCAATGGAATGTTTTGTGGAGTAAGTTACAGAATAAAAGAAATTTTCAACCTGCACATTGATAAACTAACATGGTATTCTTCATTTAATAATTAAAATCTTAAATAATAGGAAAAAGTATACAAAAAAGAAAGTTTTTAATAGAGATAGAGGCAGTCAGAAGTTTAAAATTATCTTCATAGAAGATACTAAGCAAGTAGAAATATTCTGGAACTTAGAGAAGGAATGTAACAATTGTTCTATACCTCAGTATTATTTTCATTTTCCTCTCCTCTATGTATAAAAGAACATAAAGTAAAAATATAAATATTACATAATGTAGATGTTGACAACTTTAATTTCTATCACTATTCATCAGAAGAAATGTAAGCAAATAATACAGCTCCCTACCAAATGTTTAACACGATCAAATAATGTTTACTTTTAAAATATTCATGTTTATATTTACAAAATTATAAATTATAATTCTCTTATGATCAGGAAATTGTAACTTTTTGTTTTGAAAAGAAATGATACAAGGATATAATTAATTACGATTCAAAATGCTAAAATAAAAACACTTTTTCATTAAATTATTAAAAATTGCATGAACGTGAATCTAGATTTTGAATTAATGCTTTGCTTCATTTCTTTTTAGAATAAAATAGACATAATAAATTGATCATATTATATCCTTTATTTTTGCCTACTTGGAATAAATCTCAATGGTTTAGGTTGGTGTTTCAGATTGTAAGGGAAAGGAGAATGCTACATGTCCATAATTTTGTTATCTTTGTCATATTTTAAAAAATCAATTTTGCTAAGGGCCAAGGCAAGAATAGATTTTAATACAAAGTTACCACTAACAGAATAAGGAATATCTGGGAAATAATTAATAGTAAATTGTAAGCATTTCTGCGAATTTTAAACACAAGTATATTTTAATCAACCGATAAGTAGTTATTTAGTACCAATTAGTGCAGAGCTTTGTGGGAAAAATATGTACAAGACACGTTAAAGCCATTACAGTTATTGGAGTGGCACTCAATATGTGCATAGACAACTCCTGTCACACAGGCAGGTGTGTCTAAAGAACATTTGAAGATGGACAAGAACAACTGGGGGGGCATTTTATTTTGCAAATTTTAAGAAAGCAATTTTCTAAGAACAAAAGGACTGCATTGGGCTTAGCAAATTTGTAAAGATAGTACTGTACTGCCCTCATTTTTTTCATTGTAGTTTCAGTCTTCTTCCCACAATGGCTTATTGTGCACATTACAAAGTCTTCTGGGTCTTCAGAATTAAAGTGACAGAGTTTTTCTTAAGCACACTTGAGAATGGAATATTCTTCCTTACTCTTAATAGAATATGCCTTTACAGATTTCTCCACTAATTCTAGTCATTTTGACAAAAGAAAATCACCAAGACAATATAATGATTTTACAAAGAGAAAGAATGACAGTTTCCCTTCTACTTTTCAAAAATGTTTTATAATATGATTTGAAATTGGCTTTATTCAATAGGCTGAAAGAGGAATCAATTCTTACAAAGTGACACTCTCTACAATAAAGAACACCTACACTTCTGAATAAAGCCTCCATTCCCACACATTCACAATGTTATTACCATTAGAATCTTTTCCAGAATAATTTTCTGACAGAGAAAATATGGCTTTGTTTAGAATAAACTGACAATGTCAGTAAAACAAGCAATAAAATATAAAAGGTTGAGGGTTTTGTTTTTCTACTCACTTCTGCAATTCTGGTAAAAGTCTCTATTATATCTTGCCTTCACTAATGAGACTGGTGTTCTGCCTATCAGTGGCTCATTTATCCCATAAATATTTACTGTACTCCTACTATGCACCCAGCATCATGCTAGGTGCGGGTTACAGTAGTAACCAAAAGAGATAAGGTCCCTGCTCTCATAGTGTAGACAGATAGACAATTGATTCCATAAATAGATACGTAATTACATATTATGCATACAATGAAGAAATAAAAACAAGAAGCCCTAATTTAGATTGAAATTCCCTAATTTAAGCTGGGCTTTGGAAGATGAGAAAGAACTCACCAGATAAAGAGTTAGAAGAGCATTCATTCCAAAGGGCACGGTTTCTAGGAAGGTCCTACATGTTTCATTCCCAAATCTAAACAAAGCAATGGGCTAGAGTGCAAGCAAGGAGCAGCAGGGTGTCACCTGGCAAGGCTATAATGGCAGTCAGAGGCCAGGCCCTTTAGTCATATAAGGGAATTCTGATTTTCTCCTGACAGCAGTGGGAAGATAATGAAGGATCTGAAGTAGGGGAGTGAGATGACATTATTTAAGTTTTATAAAAATGATTTTTGTCTACTGCCTGAAGAATGGATTTGGGGGTGGGGGTATCTCAGAGCCAGACCTCTCCAGCTGAGTTTCAAATCCTTCCATAAAACAACATACAGTTCCCAAATCCCCATATAGATACTCTCAAGTCTTGGGCTAAAAGTCATTAATAGAGAGCTCCTTTTTTAAAATTTTTTTTAAAATGCAAAATTCTATTTGAAAGACAATTTTCAAAGACTCTTTTATGCTGCTGATATAAAATTGTATTTGTACACATGCACACATAGCAACAAAAATTGTAGTTAGCTAATTTTTCTATTTCCACGCTTAATAATCTCCTTCTGATTTGGGGGAAAGGCCTCAGCATGTAAGACGAAATATATTAAATCCAATAGACTTTAAGAAAAACTAAATCTGAACCCAGAAAGCCAAATAAGACCTATTTCTTAAAGTTATATTTCTCTTTAAAGCTTCTTTAGAACTGGGTCATAGTGTTATCTAGAAAGCATAACTAGATTGGCTTAGACACAACTTATCTTACATTATACTTTCCATTATTGTTTATGCACTACCTACTTCCAAAAGGAATTGTGGTGTCCTTTAAATGAGAACTTTCGGTACCTGGCACATGTGCACTGCTTAGATTGGCTCCTCCCTGAAATGACCCATGGAGAAGAGCCTACTGATCTAATTGAATCAGAACTTGTGGTTCTGCTGTAGTCTACCCAACTAATGGAGACAGACGATAATCAGTCACATACATAACTGTGGGTTTGAAAAGATCATTTTGTCTGAAAAAAAAGGCCAATAAAACATACAAAGAATGGGGTTTTTTGTAAATTAACTTTGACAGCATTTGACTAGTATATTAAACATAATTTTACTGAAGTCATTTCAGGAAGAAAATATAATCATATAATCCATAGTGGTTCAATTATGAAATTTTGACTAAATGAAACTGATTAGATGAACCAACATTTTACCCTGATGTCTCTGGAGGCATCTTTTTATTTCTCACCTTGATCTCTTTCATGCCATGTTCGACTTCCAGCAGCTGGTGAATTTGGAGAGGGGTAAAAGTCTCCTGTAGGACTTGGTTCCATATTTTCATCT
Source organism: Propithecus coquereli (assembly GCF_000956105.1). Lineage (NCBI taxonomy): Eukaryota > Metazoa > Chordata > Mammalia > Primates > Indriidae > Propithecus > Propithecus coquereli. Next base: position 1,750,222 of record NW_012155840.1, read on the forward strand.
ATGGATATAGTTTTGGGTCTTTTGCTGTTAAAACATGACAATAGTTATATTAATAGGATTTCTGGGAAGATGTGTAGCATTTAAAAGTAGCAGATTTGAGAAGATTCTTACTGTGGAAATTTCATAAACACAACAGTATCTCAGAATCATTTTGAAATAATGGTGAGTATTCAAGACACCAATAGGAATAGCAAACATTCTAGTTGTATATACCATTTACTATACCATCTTATACCTATACCTGCCTAACAAATATGGTGTTCATTATATTTATCTCTTCAAATGCATTTCCAAAGAAATAATGAAAAGTGAACTCTTCATGTGGCTTGTCTACTAATGTTAAAATTGTATTATTAAAATTTTACCTAACTCTTATTATAATTATTATCAATATTAATAATGTTCCTATGTATAGCCCTTGTTATTGACAATACAATCCTTTGATAGTAATTCAAAGATAAGGTAATGGAGTAGAGTAGAATAAGAGCTTTTGGACTCAGACAGACCTTGTATTAAATCTTGTCTAGGCCACTTATTAATTCTTAATAGTAAGCTCCTTAACCTTTGTAAACTCAGTTTAATCATCTGTAAAATGGAAACAATAAAATCTAGTTCAAAAGGGAGACGTTTGAGAGGGTCAAATGCGTTATTAAATGCAAAGCTCTCAGTTAAGTGGCTGGCATTTAGAAGATACTTATTAAATAGTAATTATAAGTAGTAACTCCATAATTAATAATAAAATTTCTAGTACTTTACTAATTATAAACTATTTCATATATTCTTCTTTATCTTTTTCTTAAAAATTAGGTTATCCTTTATTCGTACGTTAAAAGGCCATACCAGGTTCAAACAAATGGTATACTTTTAAAATGATATATTTTAATAAGGAAACATGGGCTCATCTCAACTATTAAGAAAGGTGAATATCTAGAGCAAAGATTAAGAAGCTATTTTAGGGCCATATTGCTTGATATGTTTCTTTTATATACCCTCACAAATACCCTATTAAGCAGTTAATTACGACTATGAAATGGACATTTTTTTCTTTTAAAAATTTTTCTTATTTGCATCTATGCTGGTAAAAACTAAAAATAAGGTCTTCTGAATTAACTTTTTGCAGCAATACTAAACATAATGTCATAGGATTTCAGAGTTAGAATGGACCTCAAAAATCATACACCTGAACCAATCCCCGCCTTGTTTTTATAAATGGGGAGACAAATTTGGAGAAATTCAGTAGATTGCCCAGGACAAGTTAACGGAAGCAGTCAGACACAAAGTAAGGACTGACTTCCAAGACTGTGCTCTTTCTACTGCACTGCATTTCCAAGCCCCTGAAGCATGTAGATGTGTGATTATTTGTAGATATACTGTGATTAATATTTGACTCACAACTCCCAGAGTATTAACATGATACTGAAGATGGCAATTTCTATCCATGCTAAACCATACAAAGAATGAATAATATTTTTTTAGTTTCTTCCTTAAGGTATCCAAAGTTAGAACTTATATTTTTTAGTTCTCTTTTTAATCTAATTCTCCCATCTATAAGTCAGCAGTAAATATGTAGGAAAAACTCTAAATAGGAAAGAAATTATTTTCATAAGGAAGTAATAGAGAAATGTTTTTTAAACCTTGTTTATTCTGAAAGACATAGTATCTGATACTCAGTGGCCATGAGGAAAGATCTGTGTTGACAACATATTGCGCCAACAGACAAAATAAAAAATTACTATCCACATTTTCAATTTAGAAAAAGTAAGGCATTTTTAAGACCTCAACATGTTAGAGACAATTTTAATGATAATAAACCCAATTATCTTGCTATATAATTTAACTATGCGGAGATACAGTTTGACTAAAAATGATATAAAATTGATCGCAGCTTGTAAACTTACAAACATGCATAGTCCATAATTAATCCAAATGCAATTAACTCTCATTATTGAGGAATAATAATAAGAAAAATAATTATCTAGATATTCTCTTGTTTTTAAAAAGTTAATACTGTAAAATGTGTATTTTGTTCTGGAATTCATGTATGCTGTTATATTTCATCATGGGTATACTTAATGCTCTAGAAATTAAGAGATGAGATGTGCCTTCATATGCTGAAGATCTAACTCAAAAAAAACAAACAAAAACAATACATCTGTAATTTTTATTCATCTCAACTGAAAATTAAAATTTGAAGATTAAGAGAGAAAATGAGTATGTCCATAAAGAACTAAAAATCAAAGAGACCTCACTCTAGCTCCTCCCCAGCGAAGGGTTAAACCAAATCTCAGAGGAGGTAATATTTTTAATGGTAACTGAGTTAACTAAGTTAGTCAAAGAACATCAACTAAGTGAAGAATTTGGCAAACTGTGGCCCAGAAGAAGGCCTTTGATTTTAAGGCTAGGTAAGGCTTCATCTTTCATTATCCCAAATGTGGATGTGGTATTAGAGAAAAAGTTACCAGGGATCAGTTATAAATCAGGGATCACCACCGTGAAAATATCATTTTTAAAATCACCAAAAAAATTAGAATCATCTTAATATATCTTCGTAGGTCCCTCGTTCCCCTGAAAAAGATTTGTAAAAGTGCTTTGAATGAGAGTTACATTTAATTTGCAAATAGCCAAGTAAATTTAACAAGGAAAGATTAAAAGTCTATGTACTAAAAGTCTTTATTTCCCATCTCTCATTACCTACCTACCTATCTATCTGCATATCATCTACTCATCTACCCTACATACTCGTTGAGAACATCAACAGCTCTTGTTTTAGTTACCTGCTTGGTGGAGAAGACAGCGACCTCTGAAGATTGACCCCCGAGTTCATGTCATGATAGTATGGTTGGCTCGGGATTTCTCCAATTGGGAAATTGACTCCAGTTCCCTGGGTTATGGGCGCTGAGGAATCAAACAAAAAGAAACATTGGGAATGACATTCACACTTGTCATTTTTAGTCAAATGTAATAATCTAATAATTTCCACGTCTCTGGGCAGGGAGAATTCTCATTACCTTAAGACTTTTAATATCTACCATACACTGGGGTAGGACTTAAAAACTTGCTCACCTTAGCCACTTGAATTCAAGTTTGGAAATGTGAGACACTCAGACTATAATCGTTGGTTACCAATTCCCACAATCCTACTCTCTGACCTTCTTCACTCACTCCTTTGTATTAGTTGTCATTACATCTGTCAGGCCACTCGTCTATAGATGTCTTGGAGGAACATATGATTCCTATCACTCAGCACCAAACAAGTTGTTTCCCACTATGTAGGCTCTCAAACACCAAATCATTGATAAATAAATATAGAACAGTTCACAAGTAAATACCAAAGATGATTATTCTGTAATAATAATAACATTAATATTAGAATGGATTAGAAATCATGACATTTATAATTATTTGATATAAATAATTATTGCATTAGGACAGATATATAGGTGAAATCTACAAATATGAAACAAAAGCCAAGTTCATCTTCAAAATACACATTCAGGTTTCATATATGAATGGCAAATGTGGCTTTATTCAATAGTTATGTTTTGCTTTAATTTTATACCACATGTTATAAATCATTTAAAATATACTCATGGAATTTTATATTTTAAGGTAATATTTGTAAATCAAGAAATCTCTTTGAATTTGCTGATACATTATAAACAAACATTTTTGCATATAAGCTTTTTTAGTATTAGGTCATTAAACATGAAAGGTCTGATTTTGAATCAAAAGTATAGTTTATTATATCTCAAACCAGAAGCAGTACAATTAATCAAAGTATGTGCCTAAACTATCCACACAGTTTTTCCATCTTAAAGGTAGCTTGTTATGCCAGCAGCAAAGAAGCCTGCAGAGCGAGTGGCGATAAAATTGCAAAAGATGTTTTCCACAGGTGTTGAGAATTGAATATTTTTCCTTGCAAGAAGTGGTCCAAAGCCTGGAAGAACTGGTAGTCAGTTGGTGCAAAGTCTGGTGAAAATGGTGGATGACAGAGTTTCCAAGTCCAAGCCTCTGTAGTTTGAGCGGCGTTGGTTGTGTGACATGTGGTCAAGTGTTGTCTTGCAAGAGGATTGGCCTGTCTCTGTGGACCAATCTTGGCCGCTTAATCACAAGCATTCTCATCATTTCATCCGGTTGGTTGCAGGAGACATCCACTGTAATTGATTGACCAGGTTTCATGAAGCTGTAGTGGATAATACCAGCGCTGGACCACCAGACACCATTAGCTTTTTTTGATGAATATTCAGTTTTGGACTGTGTTTTGGCACTTCGTCTTTTCCCAACCATTGTGCCACATGCTTGCGATTGTCAAAAAGAATCCATTTTTCATCATACATAACAAAATGGTGTAGAAATGGTTCACCTTTGTGTGGTGACAACAAGAAAGGCCAGCTTTGAGACAATTTCTCTGCTGACACTTGTTTAATTCATGCGGAACCCATCTTACCCAGCTTCTTTACCTTGCTGATTTGTTTCAAACGGTCCAATATTATTGGAATAGTAATGTCAAACCTTGATGCTAATTCACACTTAAGTTCAGATGGATTCACTTCCACTACAGCTTTCCGCTCATCATTATCCATCTTGGTGTCAGGTCATCCACATGGCTCACTTTCAAGATTAAAATCACCAGCATGGAACTTCTCAAATTATCGACATACTGCTTGTTCATTAGGCACATCCTTTCCAAACACTTCATTGATATTTCAAGCTGTCTGCACTACATTGGTTCCATGATGGAACTCATATTCAAAAATAACATGAATTTTTGACTTATCCATGGTTTCACAAAAATTGCTCTAAAAAAATGTGAAAGATAACCACAAGCCAAAATGTGTGTTTTCAAGACTAAAGCTGTACCTTCACAATAAAAATAAAACAAGAAACGTCAAAGTGAAATGTCAGAGATCTCAACTGTCAAACTTAGTACTTAAAGAAATTGGAGATTTCATACTTGATAACCTAATACAATGGATTACACCTGTTCAAGTTTTTAAAATTTAATTTTAGACATTTTGAAAAGACCTTTGAGGTAGCAGCATATTATGTTAGAATGAGCAGATTCTTGGGAGACAAACAGCTTTTTAGTTTGAACTTCTTCTGTACTTGTGAGCTATGTGTCTCAGTTTCCTAAACTGTAAAATGGGAATAATAATAACCTACCACATATGATAACTTTGAGGATAAAGTAAAGTAAGGAGTGATAAAAGCCCAGTATCATGCCTAGCACATTAACAGGTGCTCAACAAATGTGAGTTCCCTTCCTTCTTTGCTTTCTCCCTCAAATTTCTTCCCTGGTAGAGTGGAGTGGTTAGCAAAGACAAATAGTTCAAAATGTATTAAAAGCAGATAAACAGATAAAAATGAACCTGTTTGCTGAAAGTTTGTTCATTCAATGAGTTATTAATTGTGCCCATTACTAGCAGGTGTTGATTGCAATGGATACAAAATATTCTCAGATAGCTCCGCCTTTAATAAACATATTGTCAACAGGCTGGGTAAATAAAACACTCACGCAAAACATACAAATACCAGGACGCTGTAGATTACAATGAAACTGCTCAAATGAATGACATGATCAATAAGTGCTGTGGCATTTCAAGGGAAAAAGAATCCAATATCGGCTCGAATGGTTCAAGAAGTCTGTGGAGAAGCCATAGCCAGCACTGGACTTTGAAGAGTGAGTATGGTATGAAGGGAGGTCATTCCAGACAGGGGTTACTGCAGGAGCAAAGTCATGGGCAGAGATAATATGCAAAGTGGAGACCATGCAGGTTGGTGTCAGAGAACAGTCCTTAAGAATGGTTTACATTTCTTTCCCTCCCCACCCCACCCCCTGATTTACATTTCTTTACCTGTCTTAATCAGGCCCTGGAAAGTTCAAATGAAAGGAAGTGTGCCCTGGGCTTGGCAACAAAATTCTGGAGTGCCTCAGATTCACTCTAAGAACACACAGAAGTCTACTTAATCTTTTCCTCTCTCCTAACTGCCTCAAGTTGAATATAAAACTCCAACGAATCACAGATTTTTGTGTAATTTTTCTTACCCAGAATTTTAAAATAAATATTCTAAATGTGTTCACTATCAGCTGAATTATATTTTAATATTAGGCAGACCAAGATTAACTTAAAATATTTTCAACAAAATATGATTAGGTACATGGTTCATTGCAGAGAAATGATCAAGGAATATACACTGAACATCTCTCTTTTTCTACTAAAAATTAAATAAATCAATATATACATGAGTAGTCTCAGCTCCAAACTTCTGGAACATCTGCCTTCTGTTACAGTGTTTGTTTTATACAATACACTTTAACCTCCTTTTACACAGAAAATATTTGTATGCAATGTGTAACTATGCTGATGGCTTGAATTATTTGGACAGCTAAAATGTAGCCATGTTTGTTGTGGCTTGAGGTACACCAGAGGTTAAAAAAATGTGAGGTAAGAAATCCCATAGTAACCACATGCTTTAAAATTTATTATTAGAACCATGTTCTGTGTGACATTGGAAGCAGGGTACGTGCTAAGAGACATTTGAGGGACTCACTGGAAGTAAGCAATCTGTCTAGCTTCCTACAACAGTCACGGATACAATTCAAAGATTTGAGTTACTAACAGGAAACTTGCAGGTTGTACCTTGTATAAACTGTTTGCAATTTATTTACCTCATGCAATGCTTAGGCAAAGATAGTCAACACAGTTCGCTTGGCTGTAAAAAGCAAAACAGGTGTAATTTACTGTAAAATGATAACAAAGAAAACTTCAGAAATTTGGGAGTTTTTATAAATTTTGTTCCAGAAGGATTATTCCGGAGTATCAAAATAGCAATTAAAAAAGACAATATCACACGTTCTCACTCATAGGAAGGAGCTAAAAAATTTGATCTCTGAGGTAGAGAGTAGAATGATAGTTACCAGAGGCTGGGATGTGGGAGGGGGAGGGGGATGGAGAGACACTGGTTAATGGGTACGACCATACAGTTAGATAGAAGAAATCAGTTCTCCTGTTTGATAGCACAGTAGGGTGACTATAGTTAACAACAATGTATCGTATATTTCAAAATAGCTAGATGAGATTTGAAATGTTCCCAACACAAAGAAATGATACATGTTTGAGGTGATGGATATCCTAAACACCCTGATTTGATCATTACATATTGTATGCATGTATCAAGATATCACATGTACCTCATAAACATGTACAAACATTATGTATAGATTTTAAGATGACTGTAATAAAAACAATTTGTGTACAGATATGTGCATGAACACTAAAAATTTAGTGTGCATTCTGACACTAAATGGGAGATTTCAGAAGGAAAAGTAGATTAATAATAAACACGGCCAAAATACTAAAACAGCCCACACAGAATTTATTTAATGACAGAGTGTGTGAGAGGAGCAAGTCTCAGGCAGATATTGCGGCTTAAGAGCCTCTGGAAGAACTTGCATCAGATGCAAAGATCAGCGTTAGCATCTCTCCCAGAGAGCTGCAAGAAGGCTGAAAGCTGCAAATCATGTTTAAGAGGTTGCCAATATCCTCTTAGAAACGAAGCACCAAACAACCTCCGATTCTAAGGGTTAGAGGCCAACCCTTAATCTCTCTTATTGTTCTCCTCACTCCAAAAGCTGATCCTAAATCAACTTTTAAGATGGAGATAATATCATTCAACAGAGAGATCACTATCCTAAAGCTGAATAGCTTCATTAGCTAAAGTCAACACAGACATTAGCGGGTCATATGATCGTAAAGCCCTAGAGGATAGAAACCATAAGCATACTGTGAACCCTCAAGAAGTCAGAATTTGTGATACACAGCATAAGTGTTGTGCTGAAGTTTATGTTTACTTAGTAAACCCTTATTCATAAACAATGATGTTCAATTTTGTAAACAAGATTATAATGTGGATGTATTAAAACACTTAGAAGAATAACTTCTCAAGTATTTCACAGACACCTATTTACATATGGAGGAGAAAATAAATGTTTGCTGAATAAATTAACTAATGAATGAATATAGATAATTAATGTGCTAATTACAAATCAGTAATGTTTGTTATAACAAATAGCCTAAAAACCTCTAGGAGATGACAGAATGAATTAAGAATGAATGAATGAAGTATGTTCAATTTACCTTGCTTCTGAACTGTTACAGAAAGGTATTTTTAATCTATCTTTCTATGTTTGAAATTCAGATTTTTCAAAATTCACTCTGGACTTTTGAAGGTTCTAATGTGGTCTCCTTTGACAGCACTTAGCATAATATTACCTATAATGAGGTACTAAATAAATATTTTCTGACAGATGACACTACTGCCCTTCTCATAAGAAGGATGAAAATACATCATGGAACTTAGAAAGGTACAAATTTAAGCAAATAATTTCATAAGCCTCATAACTGTTGCAGCATAGCCTTTCCAGTAAAGAACAGTATGGGGAAAACACACACATACACCAACACCTTCAAATACCCCCTGCCTTACATGGTGCTAGAAAGCAGTAGTAAGTCAGGCATATATTCTTTTCCAAATTAAAAATAACAATGTAAAACTTTCAAATGTTGGAAGTCTCTGGATATCACATATTGACATGGCAAAATACATAAAGCTCATTGCCTTGGACAATTGAGTAGACCATTAGAATGCTCTTGCCAAGCATATACATACACCAGAGCTAGTGGAATACAGGTTAATAGATTTTCATCTCCTATGCTGCCCCCAAGTAAAAAGACCCATGACAGAAGTCTTTTGGGCATATATTTATCTACTCCAGAATTATTCCAGAAAGGATAAGTTACTTAAGGTCTAAAATGTTCATGTGTATCACTTCCTGATATGCATTCTATTTGTACTGGCCACTTTAGAAATCTGAGCTATTTGAGAAACTACAGTTTCTCAACTACAGTCACCTACTAGCTTGAAGATTCCTGTACTGAACAGGACTCAAAAGCACTGCCTATTTTACCCTCAGTAACTGACTCTTCGTTCTTTCTGGATCATCGTGACTCTTGTTCTTGACCTCTGAATTTGACCCAAATGAGAAACACAATTTAAACAAGGATCAGAATAGCATCCTTCCATCATCCTCCCATCCTTCCATGATCCTTCCAACATCATCTGAATAGCATCCTTTCCATCAAAATGTCAGGTGAAAACATACCCTCCAAAGTGACATAATAAACAAGCTAAATCAGTGAATGGAGCAAGAAGAAAGGAGTCACATCCTTTAACATAAATCGGTACATTAAGATCTGCACATGCTGGTAATAAGTAAAAGAGTTAACTGAGGAAAATTTCCCCTTTCTTAGGTAGCCAGCCAGGTGAGCTTACCCTAGAAAAATCTGATCCAGCCTGCCAAGAATAGTGTCTCAGGTGAAGTGGCCAGTTAAAACAATTGGACATTGTTTTGGCTAACAATGCTTTCTATCTATATCCAACTACAATCTGCAAAGTTAATTTCTGCATCCCTCTACGCTCTGCACGGTACTGTGTATATCCTGTACATCTCCAACCCCCCATCAAAATGTTAGCAAAATGAAAAAGCACTTATCTACAGGAAACTTATGTGGGTTATCATAACAACATGGAGTACATTTAATTAATCACGCTTCCTCTGATATAAATGACCATCTATGGTCATAGACCCAACAGTGGATTAAATGAATACTAATAATATGGCAATCAGACCAACCCCCAAATTTTTGCACCATAGAACATTTTGATTATTTGAATGCAAATATTTTAGAAAATCAGGCAAAATATATTCACTTATGATTTCATCAAAAGATTTAAGAGTTTAAAACTCAAGTTTTCCTAATATGTGGTCACTCTTCATGCTGTATTTAAGGTTAAAAATTAAAACAAAAGTCTTAAAACATACCGTATACTTAAATAATAAGAAAACAATTTACTTACTTCTGGATACCCTTACAAGTTCTGATACATTGAAGACTCCAGATTTTACAAAACTATCCTCGAGGTAACCTGAAAATAAACATGAAGAGGAAAAAGATCAGCATAAGCAGGAAGCAAAATAAATGATTAAACACTAGAATTTGTTTAAGTGTTTTAAAACCAAAGGTTAGAACAAAAAGCAAGTATGCTTACAAGGACAAGTAAAAAACAAAACAAAACAAAACAAAACTCTTGTGAATGCAAATTGAGTCTGTTTAAACAAAAAGTTAAAAGTTTAGATGCTAAATAATCTGCTAGCAAAAATTTTTTCTCAATTTTCTGAATGTCCAGGGCAATTGGAGTGGTTCTATTTGCCATGGCCCACACATAGAGAATGAAGGTCTGTGGGCTCTCACTGAATGCATTCGACTCAGTAGCACCTGGTAGACTAAAGTCTACTCATTTAAAAAAAATAATAATAAAAGAAAAAAAGAAAAAGGAAAACCACAACCACAATTAGCACCTTGCTGGAAATACTTCAAAGATCTCTTGAAACCGCCCTTCTTTCCTAAATCCTTCCCTGATTAAAGAAAAGTGAGCTGCTGCTACCAGCACTCCCACCCTCGTGCCAGGGTCACTAATAAAACACAAGCAGAACTTGCATATACAGTCAATACAGTATTTTGCATTGACCTATTTCTGTGCACTTTTGTTTTAAATAAGAGAAAGGTTTATTTACCATGCACATGGGGAGAATCACACAGTGATTACCCAATATCCCAATGAAGTTCAGATATTTTTAAAAATATTATTATTATTATTCCAGAATATTACAGGGGTAAAAATGTTTTGGTTATATGAATTTCTGGCAAATGGTGGTGAATCTAGGCCTCCAGGAATGCCGCATTACCCTTATGTGACATCTAGGCACAGGGCCCACAGTGGCCACGGTGCCTGGGTTCAGACCTACTTGGAGTCACTAGCTATGTCCAAAAGTAGAGATGAGGACTCCCATGAACAGCAGTCACTCTACCCTCCCTCATTCTTATTTATGTCAAGGGGGTATAAGGAGGGAGGAGAGAGAGAATGCCTTAGGAAAAAGGGATACGGCTTACTCTTTGCTGCCCCAGGGACAGAGTGAGTCTGAAAATCCTGAGAACTGAAATACTTCCAGGAAAACAACAAACAAACAAACAAACAACTCTAGATTTTAGGAACTGGCAATTTGACCAGTTTTACATAAGGCTTTAGGGCTGACCAAGGGATTAGATTCAGCACACAGATGTGAGGCATGGATGGTTTAGCAACATGGGGCTCTGAAGTCAAAGAGCTGTAACTGGAATCCCAGCCACAGTTTACCAGTCTGGAATCTTGGCCATGGTATCAGACCTCTTTGGTGCCTCAGACTCTTTGTCTATAAGTTAGAGATAATAAAATCACCTACCTCATAGAGTTGCTATGAGTACTACATGAGATAAAAATATAAAACTCGGCCAGGCGCGGTGGCTCACGCCTGTAATCCTAGCTCTCTGGGAGGCCGAGGCGGGCGGATTGTTTGAGCCCAGGAGTTCGAAACCAGCCTGAGCAAGAGCGAGACCCCGTCTCTACTAAAAATACAAAGAAATTAATTGGACAACTAAAAATATATAGAAAAACATTAGCTGGGCATGGTGGCGCATGCCTGTAGTCCCAGCTACTCGGGAGGCTGAGGCAGGAGGATTGCTTGAGCCCAGGAGTTTGAGGTTGCTGTGAGTTAGGATGACGCCACGGCACTCTAGCCCGGGCAACACAGTGAGGCTCTGTCTCAAAAAAAAAAAAAAAAAAAAAAAATATAAAACTCATGGTCAGCACTGGTTAAATGTTACCAATAAATCAAGATCAGCCAATGAAGCCAGCAATCAGCCATACACTGAATTATGCACACTGGACTCCAGACAGCTCAAAATTATTTGTAAATTTTTATCTAGAAAATTTATCAGAACAAAATTGCTTTTTAACCACACATAGGGTGAAAACCATTTAATTAGCATATGTGCCTCACTGCTGTGAACTGAAGAACCAAGGATGTCTGAGCGCTGTTGGATACCCACCCATCTACCTTCTTCAGAAAAAGAATGAAAGGAAGAGTGAAAGGGAGTTATACGATCTCAGTTGGTGATAAAACTTAGGTGTCATATTAAGTCATTACTCTGAAAAAATATACATTTTTGAGAGGATTATAACAAAATGTCTCCATTTCTATTTGAAGAAACGCTTACTTCTTGAGCAATGACTATTTCACCAAGTTGAATTCATTTCAGGATTATTGAGAAACTTCTATGAAACCAGCACTATACAAGGTACTAAAAGTCATGAATACGCAACAAGGACGTTGACACCCTTTGCCTGGTTGGGGAAAAAGATGTTTTTAATTTTCTGGACTGCCGTAAGTTATCACTGTATACAAAGATTTTTTTGTTGCTTTTCTGGTTGTTTTATAGTTCATTATACTTTATTTTATATACGGTAAACTTTATACGGTAAATATATTAAGTATAAAAACCTATTTATCATGACTACAGCTCATATACTTAACCAGTCAGACAAGATGACTTGCCATCACCAATCATACTCTGTAAACGCCCGCCCTCATCTTTCTCGGCTCCCCACGCGCTCATCCTGCAACGTCCAGCTCGGCCGCCACCAACTCCATAAACTGCTGCTCCACCTTCTTCTCCCACCGCCTGGCCCAGCCAGAAATCATCTCTTTCCTCTGTACTCACATAGCACATGGTTTGTACTTATTTTACACTTTTCACTTTCAGATTTTCCAAGATACCTGTTTTCAGATCTTAAATTCCTTTCCGGATTATCAGCTGCTGTATTTAGGAGAATGACTGGGTTTTGCTCATTTCTGTATCTCTTTAGGTGATTAGGGAGATATAGTCACTGCCTATATAGACACCAACTACTAAATAAACACTCATAGAACAAAATTTTAAAATTCAACTTTTTAAAACAGGGTCACATATTAATACCTTAGTAATTTTATTACAATGTAAATCTAGATGATTTGAGATTAATGGATAATTATACTGATCACTGGAATTTGCCGAGGAGTTTATTTAGGCTTTGGGGTGTAATGGGAAAGAGTAATGATTAGGGTCAGATTATATCATTGACTTTGTTGTGTACTAACGTGTAACTTCAGGCGCTTAGTGCAAGCTAATGAATAAAAGACTAGAAGTGCTTAAAGAGTAGGAGTACAAAAATACTTGTAAGATAGACTGACGAATGAGTGGAGTGAATAAATAATGAACATTTTGGTATATTTATATAAATTATATCAGATGTAATACATAATAACATTACCCAAGATATAATCTGAAGTTCATTTTCTTACTACTCCAGTGAGGAGTCAGAGGCCCATCTGCTTCTAAGTCATGCCCATTAAGATGGATTGGTGTGTGGGCCTGTTAGGAGCCAAATCACAGGGCAAGGATGACCCACTTCCAGGCTAATTCTACCAGGGGAAGACCCCTAGTTCCCCAAATTATAAAACACTGGAATCTACCAAAAAAAAACCTGAAACAGTTTTACTGAAAAGCATTGGAAATATGTTGGCACTGTGATGGAACCCACTGGATAAAATGCAACCCCACAGGTCCCACTGGGCTCCACTTCTGCGTAGAGCATAGTGAGACTTCAGTGGAGGGAGGGTTCCTGAGGACAAGCAGTAATGCCTGTTGACAAGACGCGTATGGGAGCTGGGATGGGTGGGAATCGGGCAAGGGGGACCCTGGGAGAAGCGCCTGAAGCAGACAGCTGCCACCTTCATGCATCTTTGCACGCAGTGTGTGCAGCCTTTGCAATAGACAGGCATTACCCAACACAAGGCAGAGTAAAAAAAAAAAAAGAAAAGAAATAGTGGATGAGATAGTACTCAGATAGCTGATAATATCTGCTTATAAGCATACAGGAGACAATGCTTGAGGACTCTGGGGAAGATCTTGCAACGCATCAGGAGCCCTGTAACAGTATAGAGGGTGAGACTCAGCAAAATGTCAGGTTATTTGCTGCTAACATAACCCCATATGTAACCTCCAGGCTCCTGGGGACTTGCAGAAACATGGTTTTTACATGTTACATAGACCACTGTAAATCTATGGTGATACAAAGGCCAAAGATCTTAAAGCAATTTGAAGACACTCATATAGTAAATTCCCTTCATCTACCAAAGAAAATATGAGCATCTCTGAGGCAGAGCAGCTGCTTAATGGTTACAGAGCAATATTACACAACAGCTTAATCCAGGAAGAAAAGAACAACTCTGCATTTGTGTGATGTTGTATTTACACTACATGTATGTTTTTTTAAAAAAAAAATAAAATTGAGTAGGAAATAAAGACTTCTACAAACTGAAAGTCTCAAAGGCAATATCAAATTATATTATTTTACTTCTTTTTTATTTTTCTCTAACAAAAGCAACAGTAAATCACTACTCAGAAGTTAATATAGTGTTTAACCTCCTTTACAAACAATAACAGAGGGACACAATGGCATATCTAACTGTTAATATCTCAAATTATAATCAGCACCATTTGAATGTTAAACAACATTTACATAGAAAATCCAAAGGAAGACTGATAATGCTCATTTTTATAGTCTACTGTGTTCTATTCTTGAAGTTAAAAAAAAGAAGGCATGGAAAGCAGTTATTAAATTCATGAAAGCTGTCTTCAAGTATTTGAAGGACTGTTAATGTAGATGGCTGGTTAGACATTTTCTGCATAGTTCCAGGAGCTGTTTTTTAGCTCAGTAAACAGATTTGTTATCCAATGAGAAAAATCTTAAAAAGGCATGTGAAATTTTGGAAAGGTAGTAATAACCAACATACGCCCAGCTGCTATGCTAAGATCTTCACAAGCATGAATTCACTTCATGCTCATAATTGTCCCATGAGATAGGTCTTATTATTGTTGCTATTTTACAGATGAGGAAACTTTTATCTACAGAGGTAGGGAGTTTCCTAGTGGCTATAAAGACTCACATTGAATATAAATCTTCACACTTTGTAAAGGAGAAAAAAGCACCTCAAAAGCCCATTGCAACCCTCAGATTCCACTTTCTTACAAAATTGCTTTCCTATGTAGTTTTCTTGCATTGTTCATTTGGAGAAAGAACAAGTGAACACAAGACATCTCACAGGTATTTTCCAGCTCTATTATTGCAATTGTTCGATTCCTTCAACAGAGTGTAAAAGGAACACCTTTTTATACATAGGTGCAAAGAGGAGAAAATGAGATTATTTCACACTAGCTTAGTGTCAATCTTCACATAACGTCAGATACCACAACTAACCCATTGGTAAGTTCCTGGTGTTGAGATACAGCTCTATCTTAAGTTTCTCAACTGGTCTAACTGTCCAGGGTTAAGGCTGGAAACTGTGATTATAAAATAGAGATATTAATCATTGCAAAGTTAATGATTCTTTACATAGAGGTTGAATCTCAGCCTGTAGTCAAGGTTAACATTTTAATATGAATTTAGCATTAAGTTTATTCTTCATTATGAAATGTAATCCCATGATGGTAATTTAAGTGATCTGGGAGAGAGTCAGAAATTTCCCAACTTTAACACACTGATAGTGCTATATTATTATTTATATATTATTTTCAGTATTTCCTTCCAGTCCTTTAAACTTATGTTTTTGTAAAATCAAAATCAAATTGTAGATAAATTTGTATCCTGCTTTTTTCTGATTAATATTGTACATTTCCCATTATATTAGTTTTTCAAAAGCATGATTTTTATGACTGTACATTGCATAGCTGTATCATATTTCATTTGACCATTTGTTTGACTAGCCTCCTATTGTTTGGCATTTTAGGTTATTTCCCATTTTTTAAAATATTATAAATAAACAGTATTACTATTAACATCCTCATACACAAATCTCTGTCAGCAACTCTCATGATTTCCTTAGGCTGGAGTTCCCAGAAGTAGAATTACTGGGTCAAAGGACATAAATTCTTTTAAAGCTCTTGGTAAAAACTGTCAAGCTGCTTTCCATAAAGATTTTTGCCAATTTATACTCCCTGGGGCAGGCTGTGAATGTGTCCATCTCACAACCCTGCTGCCAGAATTACAAATTAGTAGGGAGGGATTTGTTTTTAATTGTGGCAAGTTGATAGGGAAAAGATGTCACTACATTAATGTTAAATGTGTATTTTATTTAATTATAATAAAATTAAATTTTTCTCACAGCATATGCATTATTTCTCTAAACAGAACTTCCAAAAATAGAACATTTGAAAAAACAGAATATTCAAAAAAATGCAAACATTTAAAAAATATGTAGAATGAGAATTACGATCTCAGGAATATTTTATTCGTAACATTAATGAGATTACTTCTACATTCTCACAGTTAATGAGATAATAATGTTGGCTATTAATTTGTCATTGATTTTTTTTCTCAATATCTGAAAAAGTATTTACTTATTCCTAGTTTCTCACAGTTTTAAAAAGTTTTCTGATTAGAATAGTTATTGGATATTGTCAAATGCTTATTTGGCATTAGTAGAGATTATCCATTTTTTCCCCTCACAGCATTTATTGTTGTTATATCTTACTGGATTCTTTGATGAAATTATCTTTGTTTGTCCATGGAAGACAGTTCTTTTTATTTACTGTTTAACTGGTTTGCCCACAGAACTCACAGTTTCTTCCAAATTTTCCATATGTAGTTGGAGAAGTTTTATGAAATTTTTGTTATATTTTGTCAAGTTTTTATACTTGGGTTATATGCATGCTTCATAAAATGGGTTAGATGATGGTCCATTAATTTTTATGCTCTGGGACAAAACAAAATTTGGTTTCATGAAAGTTCTTGAAGGTTTAGAAAAATTTACTGGTAAAATTGTCTTCCCCAAATCTGTTTCAGAGAAAATTCTTACACAACTTTGAGTCTTTCATGAATATTACTCTACTACTGCTTTCTAAGGCTGAGATAATTTTACTATATTCTTTCCAAGAAAATCTTCAATTTTTCAGATTTTTAAATTCATTAGCACAGGTATTTTATAGTTTACTAAGTGGGCTATATTTATTTTATGGTATAACAAAATTGTATGTATGCTCTTCTGTCTTTTCAATGGATGTGGAAGGTATGCCTCCCCAAAGGCACTAAAGCATAGAGTTAAAAAGGCAGCCGGAGCAAGACTACCAAGACTCAGCTCTGTCATTTATTATGTAAAGCTAAGGGAAGTTGCTTAGCTTTTCTACACCTCACATTTCTCTTCTCTACAATACAGATGGTAATCATAGTACCTATGAGTAGATATGAAAACTGTATATTGTTTTCAAGTAATAGTAAAGAGGCAGGCATTTCAAGAGAAGGAAAAGAGAAGGTAGAAGTTCAAATTAACACAGAGAAAACATAACATAATGAATAGGAATGCAATCAAGACAGAAAAAATAAAGAAATAGGATGTAAAAATACATAATAAATATGAAGCAAAATAGAAGGAATAAAATGAAGTTCATCAATCATTACAATAAATGTAAGTGGACTGAATTTTTCCATAAACACTTTAGATCAACTGAAGGAAATAAAATCCAACTATTTTCAAGGAACACACCTAACAATAACAAGAACAAAAAGTTGTAAATAAATGGGTAGGCAAAGGGAAATCAGGCAAATTAAAACAAAAAGAAAGCAGTGTCAATTAGCAATGGTTAAGAGGGAATTTAAGATGAATTACAATAAAGAGGATAAAGAGCATTATAAATGGATAGAAGGAACAATTAATAAAGAAGATAAATCGTAAATCCCACATGTACTAAATAATATTGTGAACAAATACAAAAAACAAACTATTAAAATGTAAGAAACTTGATAAAAATACAATCATGGTGAGAATTTTTAATATATCTCTTTTAAAACTCAACATGACTATTAGACAAAGACTAACTTTATATCATTCAAACACAAATTATACTTTACTTATATGACCAAGGAACTTTAAAGAAAAACTGATCATTTCCTTGACTAGAAAGACAAATTTAACAAATCTCTACAAATAGAGACTTTTTTAGGCCATACTGTCCCCTCTGGCAAATAAAATTAAAAGTAAAAAATAAAAAGAGAACAAATGTTCTGAACTACCTAGAAATTAAGAAAATATAACATAACCAAAGGAAAATATCAAAAGAGAAATTATAAACTATCTAGAAAGCAATGGGAAAAAACATAAAAGAGATTAATTACTTACCATAAGAAAAAGAACAGCAAAACAACCCAAGAAAAAAATAAAAAGATGAAATTACAGATAAAACCTGAAATTAACAAATTAGAAAAAACAGAAATATTTAAAACAATAAATAAAACAGAAGATGATTCTCTGAAAACACAAGCAAACCAGAAAAATCATTTGCAAACCTGATTAAGAAAAAAAAGAGAAAGCAAAAATATACAAGTAATGCATCGCTTAAGGACAGGATATGTTCTGAGAAATGTGTCTGTCCTTAGGCGATTCTGCTGTCATCATAGAGTGTACTTAAACCTAAATCGTATACACTACTACACATGTAGGCTATATGGTATAGCCTATTGCTCCTAGGCTACAAACCTGTACAGCATGTTACTATACTGACTACGTAGGTAATTATAACACAATGGTTAAGTACTTGTTTATCTAAACATATCTAAACATAAAGTACAGTAAAAATATTATAATATAATCTTAAAGGACCACCAACATATATACAGTTCGTCTTTGACCGAAACATTACTATGCAGTGCAAGATTGTACAAACAGAAAGGAGACATGACCATAGACACGGAATACATTTAAAGCACTGTAAGAGAATAACACATACAACTTATTGACCACAACTTTCAGAACTTAAACAGACAATTACTTAGTAAAATAAAAGTAACCAAAATTGAGCAAAGAAGTTGAAAACCTGAATGGATCAATTACCCTAGTGCAATGGTTCCCAAACTTTGCTGAACATTGGAACCATCTGGGATTCTTGAAAGCAATTTATGTTTGGCTTACGACCCCAGTTATTCTGATTTAATTGGTATGGGATGAGACCTGGACACGACGACTTTTTAAAAGTTCCCCCCAGGTGATTTAAATATGCAGCAAAGTTTGAGAACCACTATGGCAGCACATTCAAAATGTGGTCCCAGAACCACCAGCGTTGGCACAACCAGGGAGCTTATTAGAGACGCAGGAGGACAGGCTCTACCCCAGACCCTCGGAATCAGAATCTGAAGCGTAACAAGACTTGCAGGTGATTCATAGGTACTTTAAAATTTGACAACCCTATAACATAATAGAAATGTGATTAAGAGCCACCTTTGAAAACGGCACCTTAGCCACATGTGTGCACAGCTAGATTTTATGTATCCTTTATCTAGCCTTTAAATTCCAATGCTGTTTAAACTCTCCAAGGCCTTAGAAAATGACAAGCTTCCTTGTGAATAAAGCTCTCTTATGAGCCTTTATGAGGCCAGCAAACCTTGAATACCTAAATTTGTAACCTCCCTCGTCAAAACAATGCAAGCAAGCAAGCAATCAGAGAAAGAGAGAAAAGGTATATGAGCATATCAAGATGCTGAAAATGTACTTGACACCCAGAAGCCAGCTTACCTAAAAAATGACCTAAGCAAAAATAGAGATAAAAGCAGACAATACAGACTCTTTAGCAAAATCCAACAAGAAACTATTCTAAAAGGAGAACACTAGTCTGCCACTCCTAGATTCCTAAACTCCCCCAGCCGCCTCTCATCTTTTTTCAGTCTTTAAAAATGTAATTTGGAAGTAAGCCAGTCACAAAAAGACAAATACCGTATGATTTCACTTATGTAAGATATCTAAAGTAGGCAGACTCAT
The DNA here is from genome assembly GCF_000956105.1 of Propithecus coquereli. NCBI lineage: Eukaryota > Metazoa > Chordata > Mammalia > Primates > Indriidae > Propithecus > Propithecus coquereli. The sequence goes on from NW_012155840.1 coordinate 1,770,005, forward strand.
AGAAACAAACTAGAATGGTGGTTGCCAGGGGCTGGGGAGAGTGGGAATTGGAAATTGTTATTTAATATGGGTATTGAGTTTCAATTTTGTAGGTTGAAGAAGTTCTGGACGTTAGTTGTACAACAATGTGAATATACTTAATTCTACTGAACTTAACTTTTAAAAATATTATATTTAATATGGTAAATTTTATGTTATATGTATTTTACTAGAATTTTTAAAAATGTAGTCTAGAATTTGGAACCCAGATAATTGTTACCATAGTCTTGTTTATATAAATGCAAGAACAACCTTTTATATTGGCATTATGTCTCTAATCTTATTTATAACAATTACTTAGGCATAATTCTCAGCTTAATTGTTACTATCCTCATGATTAGTCTCTATCTGTAACTATATTTATATACTTATAGTTATACTTTCCTGTTCCTAAATTTTTTTATTGAGTCATCGCTTTGCCAGCTGGAGTAGGTTTTCAAGTAAATTTTTTACAAAGAAAGTCGAGGACTCTATTTTTTGAGACCATGAATAAGAAAGAATAAGAATATATTTCTATTGTCCGTGGAGGTAAATAAAACTCCTTGAACAGAAAAAAAAATTGTTCATCATAATTCTAAGTATTCCTCCACTATCTTCTGGTATTTATTGTTGACAAAAAGAAATATACAGTAACTTGGTTTTCATCCAAGGTGATTACAAGACTTTCTTTTTCATCCATGAAATACAAAAATTTCAACAGGATATATTTAGATACAGATCTCCTTTTACTATAATTGGCTAGAAAGAGTTAGCTCTTTCGATCTACATATTTCAATCATTTTTAGCTCATACAAATTTTCTTCATTTGTCTTTGATTCTCTCTCCTAAATTCCCTGGTTTCTCCACAAAGAACACCTAAATGAACATTGAATTTTCCATTCTCCTATCATCAACCTTTTCCTCATCATTTTATCCTTTCTGTTCTTTCCCTCTGCTTTTGAGGCAAATGTCTTGAGTTTGTCCTCTATATTAATAATTATTTCCATAATATCAGTTTTGTTTCTTACTCCTCCAGTGAAGATTTTAATTGCATGAAAGCAACTTTAGTTACCTTGCCATTCTTCTTCATCTCACATAGTACCACATTCATTGAAGCTATTATTTTGAGGGTTTGTTTTTCATATAAGTCTCTTCTCTGAGTAAACAAATTGTTTTCTCTGAAATATTTTCTAGTTTTTCATTTTCAAAGATACGTTCTTCTGAATCTTGGTGATGTACCCTTATTCCCTTGATTTTCAATTCTTGACTGTGGTGCTGATTTCATAGGTATATACATATGTCAAAACTCATCTAATTGTACACTATATGTATGCAATTATACCGCAGTAATGTTAAAAAAAAATACACCTCCTTGAACAAATGACCTATGAACAGTGGTTTCCAAATTTTCAGAAAGTGATAATATTTCTGTTGCAGAAAAAGAATCACAAGTAAGTAAAAAATATTCAGTGTAATCAGAAAATTTTTTGAAGATATTAAAGGTCATCAATCTTGTATTATTTGCAACTTCTAGAAAGTTTTCTTACTAGCTTCCTCATTTGTGATCATGTAAACTCTAGCAACACTACGGTACCCTCCCTACACATTAGTAAACAAAAGCATAAAAGTAGCAAACAGGACTTCTCTATAATTCACCATCAGATTTGGCAAAGAGAAGCTCCATCCATTTGAGACTAGTATTCTGAATCAGAAATCATAACAGAACACTACAATTCTCAGTCAGATACCTCCCTACAGATCATGCTACACAGATAAGGAGATCAGAAAAATCTTCCCAACAGTCATGTCTGGGATGTAGTCTTCCAAAGGGCAGAAGAGGATCACTGTAACCATCTCTGCAGAAGCACCTGCTTCTTATGGCCTAGGGGGTCAGGTCCTAGGTAGGGGGATGATCTCAGGTACTGCAAGAACAGCTCATTTATTTACTCTGTTATTTGGCTAAGCCCGCACTTCATAAATCGTGGACATTGCTGAGCATTGTCTCTACCCAGACATTGCCTTAGATGTTGGGTTTACAATAAGAAGAATACAATCCTCACCTCAAGCTGTTCACAATTCACTAAGGGGAACAGACATGTAAATAGACATGAAACAATGCATGAAGCACTAGTACTACAAAACCGTACTGCAGAGAGCGTCTGAAGAAGGCTCTCCTAGGAGGTGACAAGGGAGTGCGAGCATCCTAGGCAGAGAAACAACACGAGCAAAGACACAAAGGAGAGGCACATGGCTAAGACTAAGGCTAAATGCCTGGTCCATATGTGCAAAGGACAAATCACGAAGGCTCATATCATATATCATGCTAAGAGGTAGGCTTAGCCTAGAGTGGGGACCTTGGAAGCATATAAGGAGGGGAATGAAATAATCAGATTTGCACACTATAGACATCACCACAGACCTGTAATGGATATATCAGAGAGATTAAGACCCTAGACAAAATACCAGCTACAGAGATTAGGAAATTATTAAAATGATCTAGATGAGCTAAAGGGACAGAGTATAAATATGTTTTAAAAGTAATAATGCATTAAGATTCAGCACTATCTTCTTTCTAAAACTGTTTGCCTTCCTCATCTTATAAGGAACTCCATCAGTGAGTGGCCTGATCCTCTGCATCCACTCCTCTGCTCTTCTCTCTAAACACTCTCTCTCAAAAGCTCGTAGGTACTCCTTTCTTCACCTATCAATGCTACATCAGATAACACAAGTCATATGTGTTTTTTCTGGATATCAAGGAGGACAAATTAACATAATTAACATAAAGTAGCAGAATGTTTTATCATGTCCCAATGGAAATGATCATCTCCTACTTCTTACTTACTTATTTAGAAAATACTGTTCTGTTTGGAAAGTACTTCAATTCCGAAAATGAAAGCAGTCCAAAAACCCCCAATTTTAAAACTAAAAATCCACTGCATTTAAAAAAAAAGTGTCACACAATAAACAATGGAGCCAACATCTTATAATTCATCATGTCACTGTTTGTTTCATGTCCTTAACAAGTGCACACGATGATTTTAATAACAATTACATCAAATCTGAAAGTCAAGTGGTTTTCCTGTCTTCTTCCTCCTGAACACCGTGGGGAAATGGATATGCTCAAGGTATAGAGTATGTGCGTGGTGGGGGGGGGGGGCACAGGGATTATATTAGAATTAACAATTAAAATATCTCAGTGAAAACAGGAGTTTGGCCTGACTTTTATTATATAAAATAAGATGAAAAAGATCAACAGCCCCAAAAAGCAGTATCTATGTTGAAAGACCCAAAAAGACTTGTAACAACTTTAAGAACCAAAATCTGATTATGTTTCTTAAATTCTTCTATGGTCAATGACATTATTAAGCAAAAGCTAACGAAAGTCAAATTGCCACACCAAAGTACTTATTTAAATTATCTGATACCTTGATACTCCTTTATAGTTACAGAAAAGGGGGAAAAAATGAACCTTTAGTAGGAGATTTGCCCAATATTTTTACATCACATACTTCAATCCAGTGACGTAGAAAGAGACTAAAACTAGGGTAGCTACATATATATCTACTTAATATTTTATTCTGTTTGCAATATATTATTATAGAATTCATCCCTCTTTCCAAGAACAATGCTTTAATACACAAGTAGGGGGTCGCCTTGGTCCCTTTGTACAGGACAGTTAAGTCCAGCAAGCTTAGCTTTTGCAGAGTTCAGTGATTTTAACTAGCCTGGAGCAAGTCCACTATATCTGTGACACAGAACAATCCCAGCTTTCCAGCTGTGAGGAAGAAAATGCTTTGCATTATTAAATTGTAGCTGCATGCTTCAAAAGCAGACCTTGTAAATATGGAGAGGGAAAGGAATTTAAATTGGGAAGAAACTCTAGATGCAGGCAGTCTTTGTAAAAGGAACATGAGATACTTGGGTAAAAGAACAATCACTAAAATACTGCCCAGAGCAGTAGGTACAGTCATGACCTCTCCTAGAGGCATTAATGGCTGAGACTTTTTTTTTTTTTTTTTTTTTTGAGACAGAGTCTTGCTCTGTTGCCCAGGCTAGAGTGCCGTGGCATCATCCTAGCTCACGGCAGCCTCAAACTCCTGGGCTCGGGCAATCCTTCTGCCTCAGCCTCCCGAGTAGCTGGGACTACAGGCATGTGCCACCATGCCTGGCTAATTTTTTGTATATATTTTTAGTTGTCTGATTAATTTCTTTCTATTTTTAGTAGAGACGGGGTCTCGCTCTTGCTCAGGCTGGTCTTGAACTCCTGAGCTCAAACAATCTGCCCGCCTCGGCTGACCCTCTCCTTGGGAAATCTAGACATTCAACAAAGAAAAAGTATATGTACATTATAGCAACATCTTTTGAAATGTAACAAATTACAACCTATTTATGTGTAACCCTTCTTCAAAGTTTTCTGGAAGTAGATGCAGCATAAATTAATTAAGCACCTACATCAATATATTAACATTTTATTTGGACTGTATGTTATCTTATGACATCATTTTAGATACCACAAGACCCTGAAATACAGTTAAGAAAAATAAAAGTCTGAATAACCAACTATAGCCCATGAACTAGTCCTTTCTCTCATGGCATTGTGAAAGGAGAGTATTTGCTGTGTTTAAATGACACTGTGACTGTGTACCAAGTTGGTCACTGACCTGCACAAATGCAGAGCACTTGGCACTTGAGAAAACATGAAGTAGAGGCAAAGATGGGAGTTAGTGAGCTCTAGCAACTGCAACAATGAAGTGGAGGACGCCTTCTCCACCAGTGATCCTCTCAGCTAACATCATTCCCTAAGCTCATCCCAACCTTGGCCTGGGTCACTCAAGATTCACCTCTATCAACTCCTCGCCCTCTGCTCACTGCCCCTTCTCTCAGTAACTATAGCTATTACATCTGCCCCCAGTGCCCACACTAGTCTGCCAGAAGGCCCAGACTTGGTCCTGCTAAAGCATCTTCACACAAAGCTTTCTTATTTCTTTCTCTTCATAACAGTGAGTGCCCTAAGCACATGGGCCGAGTACAGACAAGGCCAAACTTTTCTCATCTTATCAAAAGGCAATGTACCACAATAAATTTTATTATTTATTGAGGATGGGGAAAGTGGAACACGGAAAAAGATACTAGTCGTGTACTGGAATTATTACTGACTTAAGTTTTTGATCTATGAAAAAAATGGATTTTAACCTACGTTTGCCAATAACTAATGGGGTCCTTGGGCAAGTCACTTAACCTCTTTGCACTATTTTCCTAGATAAAACGGATAAGTTGGACTAGCAGTCTGTAATCACTTACATCTGATATTTTTTTGAATACTGTTTCTGAAAGTGTGTCAAGCAAAAAAAAGATATTGGGTTATAGTAATAAATTAATATTTTTTTAAAATTTACCTCCCTACTGGGAGAGAGATGTATAAACAAAAGTTTACAATATAAAGCAGCAATCATGATGGAGGCAGAGATGTCCAGCCCTGCCTGGGGGAATCTCATAAGATGCATGGAATGGTTTGGATATAAAGGATGAACAAGAGTTTGTAGGGTGGATACAGTCCTGGCAGAAGAAAGAGCGTATCACACGGAAGAAAGGGAAAGAAAGAGAATTTGGTATTTAATGTTGAGAAGCATTTAAAGTCATGACATAGAACACAGGTTTATAAGCAGTGAGCCATCAGGGGCTTTTAACCAAGTCAGATTTGTGTTTCAGGAACTATATTCACATATAGGATCAGATAAAGAAAGAATACGGAGAGAAGAGGTAATTATAAGGTTTTTGCACAATTTCAGGTAAGCAATGGTGTCTAGAGCTCAAATAAGGGTGATGGGAACTGAGAGGTGGGGGTGAATTCAAGAGTCTTTCAAGATAGAATATGAAGGAATATTTGGAATACAGGAGAAGGAGGGCCTGAGAAAGAAATCATGAGCTTTTCTAACTAAGGGTGTCTGGGTAGCTTCTGGTGGTTCCAAGATTTTTTATAAAGGGTAAATTTAACTTTGGAAATGTTAAATTTGAGTTAACTATCTAGGGCAAAATGTCCAAAAAGTAGTTGGACATGTAAGTCTGAAACATTAGGAGAGAGATGTGTTTCAAAGACATACAACTAGGGAAAAAATTAATGTACTTTAAAAATCACAGGAGATACTGAAAACACATAGAGGACTAAAGAAAAAAATCTGGTTAAGAAGACAGAAAAAGTCACTCTAGGCAACTAAAAGAAACCAGAAAGGTTTCTGGATTACCAGGCGAGGTCCTATTTTTGAAAGCAAAGTAAAAGTTTTAAACAAAATCCAATAAATACTCAAGAATATAGAAGCAGAAACAGAATGGAAAGAAACCACTGGACTCAGCTCATTAAAAGTCATGAATTTAATGAGAATCATTTCAGTAGGGACAGAAGCCCAGTTGCAGGAGAAATCAAGATGAAATTTCAGCATCTTTCATGTCACATCATGAAAAAGAAGAGAGAGATTAGACATTTGGTTGATGGGTTTACCTTAGGAGGAGCAAAAGATGTATTTTTAAAAAATTGGAAATAACCTGGCAGGTAGTTGGAGTCAACAGAATAAGGGAAACATAAGAGGAGGGCTAGGAAGAGTAAAAAGACAGACAAAAGTGTCAATGGACATAGAAAGTTGGTGGCTTCAAAAAGTATAAACACTATGGAAAGGAAATTGGGAAAAAAATATTTATACAATGTTAATACAAGGGTCTAAGATAAATTCTTGCCAGGGAAAAAGTAATCTCTAAAGATACATTTGTACTCTTTCTCATGTCAGTATTTTAAAAACCATGTCACAAAAGTCATTCCACCTTTCTTTTGATGGCAAAAGGCTTATAACAAAATTTACTTTCTAAAAGCTACAATTCTATTCCATCACGAGACTTGGAAGCAACTGTTTCTTTTGTCTCCTTTACAAATTCTCTAACTTTCTATTCTTATGCATCTTCTCTTGCCCTGTAACTTAGCCGTCATCTTAAGTCTTTAGAGAAGTGTAGTACAAAAATTCACATATTTGGTTCCATATCAAATGATACCTTCTGCAAGAAGCCTTCTTGATCAAACTAGCTGGAAGAGAAAGGAGAATGAGAAAACCCTCACTTTTATCAAGCACCTGCTATTTGCCTCTCTGATCCTCACAAGTGGCATAAATATAACTGATTGCACTCAGTTTTGGAGAGGTTGGTGGACTTGCTCATTCACCTCACAGCCCTTATGATCATTGTCAAAGATGGAGTCTTGATTCGGGCGTAAATTTTAATTCCAAAATCCATGCCCTTTCCAATCTACCACACTCCCTACATTGGTTGGAAACAGTGTTTCATAATTGTAAATTTCCATGAAATTTGAGTTGTAGCACTAAGCAATATTTAGTCTTTATCATATATATA
>NW_012155840.1:1777464-1780003 GCF_000956105.1 Propithecus coquereli
TTTTATGAACAAAAAAGTTTGGGAAGAGCAAGTGTTGTGTGTAATTCACTTTATCTTCCAGAGTATCTATAGAGCTTAGTGCCATGCATACATTAGATGATCAATAAATATCTGTTGGCTGAAAAATTCCCCTATAGATAGTGCTTTCTGAGTTGCTTATGGTTCTTGGTGTAAAGTGGTGTATATTCCCAACTCTCCAAGGGCAAATGGCTGTCTCTGCTTCTAATTTTGAGCTGATACAACCCACACTGCTGTTGCCTGGAATATAGTATTTAATTCTGAACTTAGCAACCAGTGGGCAATTAATATTATTTGTTGCCTAATAGGGTAGGTGATTGGGGAGATATGGAAAAATATTCTTCTCTCAGGACCTTACAGGATATTCCTAAATTGTCTTTTTATTTTTTAATTAAATATCACAAGTAATGAGGCCAGAACCACTGTAGAGGCTGGGCATGGTGCCAACTGCTATGTAGATCAACCTTTGAGGAGTAGGTTGTATATAAGTATCCATAATATAGCCTGTAAAAATATGTATCTGGCGGGGAGGGATCACCCTTCTGGCCCTTTAAGAGTAATTTGTGAACAAAACACTCCCCTCATCCTCTCCTCCTTTCCTCTGAGTCCTCCTTTCCTCTTTAAGAACTTTATTATATGTGAGGTCTCCAACAAGTTAGAGGATAAAGAAGAAAAATGTCTGTGAAACAAAATCTATTAAGAAAAAATCCTTTGATTTTTAGCACTGACTCTGGCACAGACCTCATTCTCAAATTACTTAAAAGCTTTACCTAAGACGTCAAGTCTTAACCACTGTTAACCAATCCTTTCGCTGTCTTTCTCCATATACTTTTATGAATAGAAAGCCTGTTTATAGTCTATTGCATATTGTCTAGTGCCAAAGTTCAAAATTACTTTCAAGTATCATGAAATTGTGCATTTACCCCATTAAAAACATCTTGATTCTGATGGACAGAATCAATGAGGACATGAGAAGGAGTGGATATGAATTTATTGATTTGGGAGTAAATGGGATATGATTTCTAAAAATCAGAGTAAATGTTCACTTTTTGTTGACCTTGAACATTATATTCTAAGATAAAAACATGTTGTATGAGGTCCTCCAGAGTCTGTGCAAATTTATCTGACTTTATATGCAAATAACAAAAAAGTTTTATCATTTCTATGACTATTAGAGAATATTAAGTTTGTCTCAAATTCCAAGATTTGTAAAAACAAAGTGAAAAGTCAAGGACATATGGGCCCTAGAGATCCCAAAACAGACAGCTAATACTGCAGATTTTGAACTAGTTTTCTTGATAATTATTTGGTTGGTTTTTATTAGTTTCATGACAACCCTGTGTTGGCTTCAATTTCCAAATCTATAAAATAAGTTTGGAGAGAGAGATCTCAAAATTTTTATGATTTAAAGAATTTCTTAAGTGTGGGACAGGTATATTGCTATGGTCAACAGATACTACTCGTTTAATTATTTAATTATTTATTTAGTATCATCCTTGTTCCAGAGAGGATATAAGGTGGCTTATTCAAGGTACACCCAATATATGGTCCTAAAGGTTCCCAGAGGTTTTGTCAGGCTACATGCAAACATATAAAATAGAACAAGCACCCTATAAAACCTGCAAAAGAGAAAAGTAGGATGTTAAGTCCATGTCATTCCAAGTAAGAAAGTTCTGGTTAATAATACTTGAAATGCTTTTAAAATGTTTACATCATAAAATTTGCAAGAACTGTCCTAGATTCAACATTTCTTTGTCATATTATCAGCCAACAGAGAATTTCCCACAAAACTACAGCCTTCCTATACTCCAAAAAGAAGCATCCGCTTGGAATTGACTTCGAGGCAAAAATCTGACTTCTAGATTGCCTTGTTTTCCTTGGATACTACCCATTCTAGTATTTGGCAAGTCATTGAGACCGGGAAGCCTAAAAGACTCAAGGAATGTAGAAACACAAAATTATTAGGCAAGTCAAAGCTAATTTCAAAAGATTACAATTCAATCAATCACACATTTCCTAAAAGTGGCAGTGGAGTTTTTAATTATTGGAAATAAAATTAGATTTGAGCTTAAATCCCTAAATTAATGGTTTACCTTCATTTAGTGCACTATAATTTGCTATAGTTGTGAGAAGACACTTGCAGTTCTATTGCTTAGGAGAGCTTAACCTGATATTCAAAAAGTAGTAACTGAATATGAACATATAACTTCTGACTCTATCATAAACGAGGACAATATGCATTATGGAAAAATGAAGTTGCTTAGTGCTTCTTGAACAAAATTACAATGCTATGTCCTTGAGTGTCATTGACTTTTAGAGTACCTTAGCCCTGAAAAGATTATGGTACCCATGACTGCCATGTAATAAAGAATAAAAACAAAAATACTTTGTTTTATATTCCTTATTTCTTTTGTGTGGTTGTATAAAAACAGGTAAATTATTATCACACTAAAACTCCCTAGCTTGAAGGAAGAAGATTGGGAGTAACAAATCATTGACATATTTCTAAAATAAATTAGGA
>NW_012155840.1:1780053-1817698 GCF_000956105.1 Propithecus coquereli
TTTTTCTACATATTTTTAGTTGTCCAATTAATTTCTTTCTATTTTTAGTAGAGACGGGGTCTCGCTCTTGCTCAGGCTGGTTTCGAACTCCTGAGCTAAAACAATCCGCCCGCCTTGGCCTCCCAAAGAGCTAGGATTACAGGCGTCCGGCCAGTCACAAATAGTTTAAGAAAATACCATAAAGACTACTTAAATGCTTTCTAACATAACAAATACAAAAAAAATACTTAAATGCTTTATAAAATAACAAATACCAAATATTCCTCCTCCCCAAAATGTGTTGTTTGTTTTTTTTTGCTTGTGCTTAAATAGTAATTCCAATGGAGAAACACACGTTAAAAACTAAAGGTCTATCTGTAGACATCCATACTACAGGTTGAAGAGCATTAGGATCACCCTTCAGAGGTTCTTCTGAATCAGCAAGAAAGTAGTCTCCAAGTCAGACAGTCTCGTCTGATGCTGGAGAAAAGCCAAGCCAGAGGGGGTGTTCACTCTGTGGGCAGACATATGCATCTGCATTTATAGGATGATTGGATGGGATTCCATCTTCATGTCAACTGTGGGGAACAGATTTCAAAGAGCCTATATCTCCAAAAAGCCTTGAATTCTTGCCATCTCTTCCCAAGCTGTTGGGAAATAAACACAGGAGTAGATGGTAGCAATTTCCATGGCTTGCACATCTCTTAGTGGAAAACTACCAGTGATGATAAAATGTCGGTAATCAAGGTGATCTTTTTCAGAAGTTTAGCTTCTCTTTGTTATAACAATATGAGCAGCAAAGTGATTTGATTGGACCTTGTTTGTGGTAGTAGATGGAATTTTCCCATAAATGGATTATGCCTTCTTGAGATACTGCATCTCGACTTTGGAGATTGCACCTTGCAGCCGACGCCAGAATAAAGAGATGAAAGCTTCCTAAAGATGAATTATGCACCAAAATAGCAAAGATGCTCATACTTATGAAAGGAGCTTTTAATAGTGAATATACTTTATCCCAGTCAACTACAAAACAACAAACTTATCAAGTTCTGATTATTCACATTTAAAATTAGAAAATATTCTATATTCCTAGTGGCTTGATTTATTAATATTTCAAGGTATTATAGAACAAACTCTTACTTTCATCAAAAATTCCTTAATAATCTGTATGCTAAGTCCATAACAGAATTTCTTAATAAGTTCTATGGTCAAGTTCATAATATAATGATACACAAAGAATGAGGCATGTTAAAATGATGTAAGACTTTTGAATAATCAAAGAAAATTCTAATTACATTTCATTTAAGTTTAGTATTATGTGTATTTTATTATATTCTAGCTCTAAAAACTAGAATCAATGTACAATTTACATATGCACAATTTTCGACTAATCATAAAATGTATTTATAACATCCTAGTTTCAGGACACACTCTCAAAAAGGTTTGATTTCCAAGGAAAATCCAAAAGGGAAAAAAATTGGAGGTATTACACCCTTATTGTTTCTGTTTGCCACATTACATGCAAACATAAAAATTAAGAGATGCTACATTGAATGCAGCAAAATAAAAATTTAACCACGTTTCTTGACAAATATTGAAAAATTGAATTCTGACGTTACATAGCTATCCAAAGATTATTTGTTCAGATCAAGTAACACAGTTTTAGGTGAGCATAACTCCTGTACATGTTCAGAAATGCATTTCAAACAATAACTGCTTTATTAATTTCAAATCAATTTGCCATTCAAATGCAAGAACATATCCTTTGTTTAGTCTGACATAACACTTACCAACTCTTTCTACAAAGGTCCCCCCCATTCTTTCTAAGATGAGTGAGGAGGCTTTTAAAAAAAATGTTTGAATACATTTCACTTTTGGCTATCATGCTACACAGAGAAAACATTAGTCAAACAAAAAGGAGAAATCTTTGTAAAGCTAAAAGATATTATAAATGAATGAAATTTTCTCAACTTCAGAAAATTTCTGACAAAATTTATTATGCTCTGAATAGTTTGTCTTTTTGGAAAGATAACTGAAAAAATTTTAATCTCCCCCCAACATGAAAAAAATAAATAAATATAACTGAGAATTACGCTTCAAATTGTTCCTTTTTAACGGTTTGCTCTCAATTTGTAGTAATATAAAATGATTTATGAAAGAAATTTTTAAAAATCAACTTAGCATACATTTTAAAATCTGTCTTTAATTAGAACTTTTTATCTTTAAAGTATATACTACTTTTGTCAAACAATGTGATTTTGTACACTATGGAATAAATTAATATATACATGGAAAAAGATAAATATTCTAAGGTAAAAAAGAACAAAATACAGGCAAGACTTGGAAAGAAAAATATATTCTGTTTTGACTTTCCATTTTTCCTTGTCTATTTACTGCTGTATCTTTCTAATATCATTTTAAGACAAAATTGGTCTGATATACTTTCTTGCAATTTAGGGGTTCATCAGGTATTTCAGCCTCACATTAGCTAAGCACTACGACAAGGAAGATCAAACAACGGAGGACCTAAAATAAAATCTACCTGACGTAATTTTTATTATTTTTTTAAGAAACTTTTTGGTTTATTTTCAATGAAAAGACAGATGAGATTATTTGGGGAGGTAAAGGGCATATGTGGCTGTTTTTTTTTTGTTTGTTTTGTTTTGTTTTTGTTAGTTTATTCTTAGAGCCCTCTTTTACCAAAGTCACAGATATAATTAACATTCTTATAATAATAAAAACTCCCTGTGTTAGTTTTATCTCATGAGAAAAAACACTGCTCTTAAATCAAAAGCAAAATGTTATATGTTCAGATTTTGGAGCAATGAAACTATGAAGACAGCCAAGTTATAAAAGCCCATTTTCAGATCTGGAACAACTTCTGAAAATAAAGAAGGTATTTGGCATACCTTGTACTATAGAAAAAGTCCTACTTTCATTATTTCCTGATTCTGGGGATCCGATAAAAACCTTATGGAATAAAAACTCTTGCACAAATCCTTCAGTAAAAACACAACCAACCACTGCCACTACCCTCCTTACAAAGGAATGAGAGTTTGATAAACCATAATAACAGTATGGAAATTTTTACTTTTTCTTGTGAGTTTTAAAAGAAAGATTAAAAGGTTTATTGGCTTTTCAAACACCAGTGGCTTTTAGCACCTAAAAGATACACAACTAAAATATATACCATTCATTTTGAAAGAAACACCAAAAAAATTAAAACATTGATGATTAGGTAAATACTGATGACGCCAATATAGAAGTATTTGCCACTGTGAAGGGACTGAGCACAATCACATCTTGTCCCGATCATACCTGCCTGCCAGAACAAAACAGGCAGCTGACCAATTATGGGGTGTTTATCTATACAGTGGTACCTTTGTTCTCCAACAATGTCCGATTGCAAATGTCCTGGAACACATATTTACCTGGAGGATTCTTGGCAGGATCATTGTGGCTTGGACTTCCTGATTGTCCAGAATCTGTAAAGAAATCACAGAAAATGTTTTCTTTTTAATTTGTTTTGAAAGAATTTCACAATCCTCAGAATGACTTTTAAAAAAATTTTTAAGGTACAACAATGAAGTTGAGTGCTTAAACAAAGTATACTTTCCCAAGCCTTTTGATAGCAACATTTTATTCATCAAACTAGATGAATGTCCATACATGTTTCTATGTCGAAAGAAAAAACAAGTATTGATCTATAATATCTTGGGGTAGCGCAAGGCTTTTTTGAAACAAAAGATAGGACTACAAAGCCACTGAAAATGGTTTGAAGGTGAGGCAAATATCAAGGCTTGTCAGCAGCAATATGAAATAAAGCATATATATTCCTTGAAAAATGCAATCTGAATGTAATTAACCATGCTTTAAAAAACTCCAAAATATGTTTTTATTCAATGAATAAAATACACAGAAATGAGAGTCCGCTTTTCTAGGATTTCACACACAAGTACACATATCCACTCCAATAATCCCCCAACCTACTGGATCCAGGCCCAGATCTTTCTACATCCCATAATAGCAATCGATTTGCAAACACCCAGAAAAGCATAAATTACTAGGTAGAAACCAACATGGCTTTGTGGAGAGCAAATTGTTGGATCAATTTAATTTCCATCTGTGATAGATGCACAGACTTTTCAGATAAGGAAGAAGAGATCGATGTATTATCTCTGAATTTCCTACCCCGCATTATTCCTCACTGATACTACAGAAAGGAACATGGAGGACAGACAATTTGTTAGGCGACATGCCTTTCCTGACTAATCCGATGCTGTTGTGTTTTGCTCACTCCTCCTTCCTCCATGTCCCCTCTGCATTTATCTGTGTCATTTGCCCCATATTATTATACACTTACTTGCAAGTTGCTTTGTAATCTTCTTTTATTGGTTCGAGCATTTAAGTTTTGTCTCCCCAACTAAATTGTATGCTCTTAAGCAGAGGCAGAGATTCTGTCTACTTCTTTTGTGTCTTCCTCAGTGTGCTGTTCATGGCTGCAAATGCCCTGGGCCTGCAGTAAATGCCTGAGGAATGGATGGCTCAGATTCAGCAGCCTTGCTTGCCTTGAAAAGGCAATTTTGAACTTGATAGTGAATTTCAACAAAATTTGATAGGTGGGGAACAGATGAAGTCTCTGTCATAGACTGCCTTACACTGATAAGTCTCTTCCCTGAAACTTTACCATTATGCTTGAGCCAAGAAAAGGATTGAGTCTAGGCTAAGCAGAAAAATCATATGCTGGTTTTCTCATCAGGGTTATTCCATTCTTCCAGGTGAGTGACTAACATACTGAAATTGCTATTTCTACTATTAAATGCAAGAACATCCTGCTGGTTTCTTCTTGTATAAAACTTGGTTATGTATTTTCTGCCCTTTGCCTCATGCCTGCTAGCTTAGATTTCATGCTGAGATCAGAATTTTACCCCTTCATCCCATTTCCTTAATTGTCTTTTTGTTTTTGCTCTAGAACAGACCTCACGAAATCTTAGCAAACATATTCAGTGATTCCCACATTTTCCTCCAAGTTTTGCCCAATTTCCCAAAGTGGAAGTAAAGAAACTGGAAAGGAACACTCTTGCCGTCTGGGTTCTGGCTAGAGCCTCCTGCAGATAGTCACAGAGCTGAGTACTCTCTAAAAATCTTATCTCTCATCTCCCATGAATGCCTCTATTACTTTTTCTGAAATTGAGGCAAAACTTAGTGACTTATAACTTAGGAGATCAATCTTTCTTTTTATGCATTCTTATAAAAGATGATACAATATTGGCCACTTTCCAGTTACATAAAATAGTTACATAAAAAATGATAAATTATATTATTTTGGTACAGTCTCAGCTATTTCTGCCTTCAGTTCCTCTGACAAACGTCTCTCAGTATTGACACTACATTCCAGTTTAATTTATCAAGGGATTCTAACAGTTTGAGGAGTCCTTATTTACGTATAACACACCCACTGGCCAGAGCCTCCTCATATTTTATTTTCCCTCTAAAGCTACGTCACGTTTATGAAGGTCTAGACATACATCCTTCAAGGCTGCTAACTCCACCTTCATGATGACACAACAGGAGGTAAGTTAACCTTGTCATCAGTTGCAGCAGGGGCTTCATTTCAGGAGTTGTAGACTCTATACGTGATCCTTAGCATGTTTAGTTATATCAACTTCAAAATGGCACCACAAATCTCTTTCCCACCATCTGCTGCTAAAATATGTGTCCAGTAGAGTCAAGAATGAAGGTCTCTTCCGTCCCTCAGCAAGTATTCAGTTAGAACAATGGCATCCCCTGTTACCACAACCTCCCACTTAGGAAGCTCTATTCTTTCTTGCTGCAAATTATTTTTTCTTCCCATTGCAGACCAACTTCTTTAATTCAAAAAAAAAAAAAAAAAAAAAAAAAAACCACAAGCGTTAGAGGGAAAGCTGCAGTAGACCCTAAATTTGAGTCACACATTTGTTTTTTGTAACAATTCTACTTTCTAAAATGATCTGGTGTTTTCTGGCACATAGCAGGTTTTCCTTCATACTCCAAAGCCTGTGCCCTCTCATGAAGTAAAATAGCATATACTATATACTATGTCCCCAAAACATACAAGATGGCCTTCTCAACAGGCAAGCAACAGAACATTTACTTTTCAGCTGAAAATTCTAACACTATAACCTACTCTTAAGTCTTATGTCACCTTATATCAGTCACTCAATTCCAACTGCCGGAAAAAGAAGTAACCAGGGAGTCGCAGTTGGCAGAGAAACCAAAAATGAACTGTTATTGTGGTTAACTTCAGAGAAGGAATTATTTAGACCACATCTAAGACCCTTCCAATTCACCACCTAGGTCAAATTACTCTATACCCAAAGGTTTTATTTAACCACTTCCATCACTTTGCTCAAGTTCACTCTCTCTCTCTCTCTTCTACCCCTCCCTTATTCTGTGTATATGTGTGTGTGTGTGTGTGTGTGTGTGTGTGTGTGTGCGCGCTTACTAGTGGTGCGATCCTGTGCAAAATTACTTAACTCGTAGAGCCTTGATGTCTTGATCTTTAAAACTGAAGTAATACTATCCACCTTGCAGAACTGTTGCAAAGATTAACCATATTGAGCATCAAAAGCACTGGATCAGACACATTCTACACGATCAATAAATGAAAGATATTATTAAGCATAGAGCCACATTAAAAAATGATTAATATTTTTAACGGACTAACTCTTAGAAAGAAAGGGAGAAAAGGGGCATGACTAAATTCTGACCACCCCATTGCAAATGTCTAATAATGTCTTTGGTGGATCGATTGAACATGGAGGAGTGTGTGCCCACCTGAGAAATCCTATGTAAAGGCTTCAGTCCTGTGCTCCCCAAAAGGGAGAAGGGCACTGCTGCTTCAAGGCTCTAAGGAACTGTCATACTCAAAAGGCAGTAAATACCAGCCAGCAGTGAAAATTACTTTCCAGAAGGCTGAAGTCTTTGAGGAACAAGGCTCGTCAGAGCAAGGGTTGTGAGCTGCCCAGCTCACTGGGTCTTGAGTCTGGCAAGATTTTGATGTGGTGGAGAAAAAGAGAGGGGAATGGGTGTTGAAGGCAGCCAACCCAAACCAGTCCTCCCTCAGTCTCCCCATCTTTCATTTTCTCTTCCTTGGTCTCAATCAATATTTTCTACATTTCTGTGATTATCTCTTTCTGACTTGACTAGGCATAATGTTGAACTGAAATAGATTCTGTATTACACATTTATGAAAATTTCATATTCCCCATTTTTAAGTGTGAATTAAACACATACTTATTCGAAGAAAAACGATAAGCAAGTTATTTCTATTATATCAATAAATTACCACTTTTTAAACTCAATCAGTTCCTCCTCCCCAGGTTAAAGATTCTCCAGAAATAAGGAAAGGTTCACACCCCTGCATCGCTCTTATCAACTTTTTTTCAATCCTTTCATCTACTTTTTTTTTTTAAAGCAGTCAATCTTTTATGGCTCTTCTAATATCTGAAATTTACCTAAGGAATGACCAGGTTTCCCTAATGACCAAATTTTATGGAAGATCCTGGGATACTTAAGCAATCTAGATGGCTTGTCCAAAGTCATGTGGCAACTATTAAAAATGTATATTCTCTACATGGGCCACCTGTTCAGACACACTGCTTCTTGAGTGGTTATGATGCAATACTAAAATCATGCAAAGTCAAATGATTTTTCAGTAGATTATATGCTTCTGGGAACTTTATCTTCCCCTACCCTCTCTCCCCATTCCCACCATTTGCCAATCAAAACTTTTTTCAGAATTTTAAAAAACCTTTATCCATTCTCTATACCTAAGTTGGAAATTATTATTATGATCACTGAACTCTATACACGAATAGTTGCTCTAAAGAGAGGCTAATTCTAAATCAAATTTAGTTTGGATTCTCTCCACTAAATAAAGGCAACTCTGATGTTTTATGGATAATCTGGTGGAAAAATCCTATAAAAATTTGTTAAATATATATGATGATAAATAAATAATGGCCTGTAAAATGTTTGTTACTGAGGACTAACCTTCTGGAGTGAATAACTGCAACTATAAGAGGTGGACAGATCATCAAAACTGCAAAAGATTTTTTTAAGGTCAATAATGTAAGCATCAATTAAATGCAAATCAGTAATATTTATGAGTACCTTCTATATTCTGAATGGTTGGTAATATTTGGGATATAGTAGAGGCTCCATAATGCTTATTAAATTTCCATTTAATTTATTAGAATACTTGACCTTTAAAATTATGTTTAAAGAAAGAATATACATTCTATGCTGTCTAGAAGCTCAGAGGCTGCCCAAAGGGACAGAAATACACAAATAAAAAAATACACTGTGGTAGGTGCTATAAATGAGAATATAGCAAGAAGGAACAATTGATTCTTCCTAGGAAGGGTGGGCAAGGCCATGTCATAAAAGATACATCAGAAGGAGGTAAACTTAGGAACGGGGTCTTGAAAAATGACCTGATTTCCCACCTTGCTAGTACATATTTCACTCTGCTACCAAAGTGATAGTTATAAAACCCAAAACTGATTAAGCTAAATCCCTGCTAACACCTTTACATGTATTCTAAATATTTCAGACAAAAAATCCAAATTGTTTTAATGTGCCATTCAAGGTACCTTGATCTGGCCCCTGCCAACACTTGGGTCAGACCTTAGCTTTTTGGCTCCTCGAGTGTCACCTACATCTGATGCCTCCGAATCTTTGCACATGATGTTCCCTCCTTTTTCTCCCCGAAGTCCTCCATGTTGAGGTCATCCCTCTTAGATTCTGAACAATAATGACAGGAGTTATGCTGACCTATTTAGCCTCACAGCCCTAATCTTTGGGATAGTGCCTGGCACATTCAGTTAAGTCAAATGACCAGGAAACAATTGGTTTATAAACTACAGAAGTGCACAAAGAAGAAAGGCTAGGCATGCCACTCTGTGCAAAAACACACATTAGAAGTCAAACAGATAAAGTGTGTGTGGCAAGGAGAGGGGACAGACGCACAATTCCCAGAGCTGAGTCTACCGGTCTAATGTACGGCTCAATTCTCTTCCCTACTCCCTGAAGGAATATTTGCCAACGGGAGGTGTATATAAGAGAAACTAATTAATATTTTGAGTCAGAAATTAATTTTGTAGGTTCTCTCCTACAGAAGGAAGAGATGTTTGGTGGGGGTCCAGGAAGCAGGGCCCTAGTTTGCAAACAGGAGGCCAACGAGCTTCTAATGACCTTTATATATAAACTGTCCTTCTACTCCTAGATGAAAGTTTTTCCAGGAATTCATTTTATTCTCTGACACCATGACTTGAGAATCAGAAGAGATAAATTTGAGAAGCATGATTTTAATTTATAGTCATTTTGGTGCAAAGAAGGGATTGAATGAGGTAAATTGGCAGGTCCCTCTGGCTTTAAAATTCTATGTTTCTATAACAATATAGCTTTTATATCAAGGGATATCAGAGAAGTAAATGAAACCCACACTGTAACCTGTTAACCTACAGATAGCCTCTTGCTAGAACTAAAATTAGTCATCATGTGATAAAGGGCCCCTTTGTCATATTCCTTTGCCTTAAGCAGGTGAAGAAATAGCCCATTGTCAACTAAAGAATACCATGAGATTTTTTTTAAAGGCTTAGAACAGTCTCTTTCTTTCTCTGCAAAACATTATTTTACCAATAGACTAAAATAGTGTATTTTTACAAATTAAGTATATAGCATGCCGTAAAGAATCACTTAAGAAAGAGAAATAAGATATAAGACATAAGAAACAAAACTTTAAGGAAGGGATACAAATTCATGTATTTTATACCAGGGAAACAAAAAGATGGGGATAAATGTGCATTTTTTTTAAAGATGAGGGGGAGAAAACTATTCTCTTTGGGCAAAACCTCCCTCTGTGTCTTCCCCTCTCTCTGTCCAAAGTGGTGTGCCTCACTCTTGGCAGTTCACTGTCTACTATGACTGATTTCCCTGGGATTTATAGCAAGTTTGCTTTACATAATTACGATTCCTACTACAAAATTTGCCATTTTTTCCTATAATACAGTTAAAACACTATAAAGCTTCAGCTTTAATGAAGGACCATTTCATCAATTAGAGTGACACAAAACTATACTTTTACAATATTTTCTTTTCTATTAAATGTTTATTAAAATAACACAATAAAAGAACATGGGAAAACTAAGTAAGTGCTTTCCTTGCCTCTCATAAGCATGTAAACGTTTGGGAAAATGGTCTCTCCCCCTCTCTCTCTGGGAGGGGGGATGTCCTTATCTCCCTGTCTCCCTCTCTGTTCTGTCTCTCTATTTCTGCCTCTCTGTCTCTTCTCAATAGGACATTACATTATTTGGACTTCACTTTGTTGCAAAACTTGGTTAACAAGCTATATATGGGAAATGCTAACTTTGTCACTTTGTTAATGGAGTCCTAGACATGTTTTTCCTGAATCTGTACCCCTTTTGTAGTTCTGAGCAAGAAGAGAGATCAAACCTCTCTGAATACTTTCAGCAGAACCAAAATAGTATTTGGGAGATATGGCTTCCCACATATTTGTAATCATGGCTTTTAATCTATATACTATTTCTAATGTGAACACCTATAGCTTCAGATCCTCCTTTCTATTGCTTAACATTGATTTTTAAATATATGTTTGATTTAGCAAAATTTGTTACTTTAAAAGAGATTGCTATGTTGAGGATCCTTATAGATAAAATAATTTAATTAACTTAAGAAAAATATAGAGCAAGAAAATAGATAGGTAATATAGCCTATTTCTTTTCCCTATACGTACTGCTAGTTCTATTATTAATATTAAGCTTTCTTTTAAAGAGCCACTTTTATGCTTAACAGGGAGATAACGCTCAAAGGATCACAACCCAAGAATTAAAAGAAGGATTTGTTTGAGCCCAGGACTAAAATTTCTCCACAGGAAATTAACTGAAAAACATAGACCACTGAAATTTAAGAGAAAAAGATCATATATGTATATGACAGCAAATCAAATCAAACTTGCCTACCACAGGGGACTACTGACCAGTGTAAACACGAATAACCCCGCATGAAAAGTGTTAAACCTGCCAACATCTCTGACCAGAGGGTTGCAGTACTTCATTAACTAGTACCAACACCCCCGCCCCTGACAAAGGGAAGCTAGGATAATCGCGTCTGACCTTTCTGCCCTAAGATTAAGTTCATTGACTTTCTACTGATCCAGGGATTGAGTGAACCAAAGGTCACAACCAGGATCACCTACACCTCTTGCTTTCGAAGTCTTTAACCTATAGAACGCAAAAACACCATACTGGTCATTGTCACGATTGCTAACTTTCTACAGTGTGTTTTCAATTAAGTAAATAAAATGTGGTAATTAAATCAAGATTGCATAATACGTTTTTGATTTGTAATCTCATTTAAATTAATTAACTGACTCAATCCTTGCTTAGTTTTTAAACTGGTCGAGTTAGGGAAAGAGTCCCTGGGAGCAAATCCAGTTTTCTATCTTTAAAAACAAGGCAGAGCAATCTGGCATACTTAAGAAAAAAAAAATTAAATGCACCAGCATAATATAAATACAGAGGCAAGGGTGTTAATGTAGAGGAGGGAGGAGTTTTATGGCATGATTTTGACTAAAAGAAATAGTTCTTGCACTAGAGAGAAATAAACTAAAACATTATTTATTCAAAACATTTCTTTTCCAATTTTATGAAGATTGCATGTTTGTTGGAAGCAAAACATTTCCAGCTGTATTTTAAGTTTCTGAAGAGAGTTGTAAGATTTATAATCTTTCATAAATGCTGCCCGTATCTCATAATATTAGATGAACACGCCACTGCGTACTTTAAGGAACAATTTGCCAATGCAGTTTGCCACATGAAAATAATAAAGTCCTTTCCAAAACCCGGCCAGATCCAGTAGGAAAAGATGAGATGAGTGTTCTGTCTTTTCCATCTGGGAGAAATTTTGGATTTCAGCTATACTATGTAATATACATTTTTTTCTTGGAAACCAAGAAATGTGCATTTTATAGCAAGGTATGTAGTGCAAAGAAAATGTTGGTGAAATATGAATCTGGAAATGAAAACCAGAATGTCATCAGACTCAAGAACATAATCATGGAAGCAAATTGAAAAATCAATGCAGAATTTCAACATGAACCAAATGCAATGTTTATGATCCTATTAGTCTTAATTTTTCTCTTAAAAGGAAAACATGGGAAAATAAATGCTGTTTTACCTCCAAAGTCCTGGACAGCATTTATTACAATGCCTAGCATAATGACTTACTAATCTGCTTTGCTTTGACCTGGGGTCTTCATGCATTATTCTAAATCCTACACATACCACTCTCCTGTGTACACGTGGTCCTTCTATGCTATGTTGTTTCATGTATTTCCCCAAAACTTAATATAATATTACATATATCTAGGTTTAAACCAGACATGAACTTTCTAATAGTTCACTGGCAATCTTTCTTCTCGGGGAGCAGGACATGTTCTCACCAAACTGTATGGAGAGTCAGAACTCCTGGGTTCTATTCAGTAACTGCCAACCAAGTGTACTTTGACCCTAAGCAAACCACTTCATGCCTGAATCAGTTTTCATCTTGCCTAATCACTTAAAACTGGATATGAAAAAGGTAACAGTTTAGTCTTAGTCATTCCCAAAGGAATTGGAAATAAGAGGGGAAAAAATAACTTCATATAACAGTGAAAATATGCACAAATATTTGTGGAGAAAAGCTACAAATTTTTTTTTTAAATACACCTTAAGGTCTAATTACTACTACTCCCCCTCCTAAAAAGAAAAATCCCATATCCTCACCTAGTGAGCCCACCTCTATTTCTGGTCTGCGCTGTCCCTTGCAAACACTGATAACACAGGTAATTAAGGGCCTGGGTTAGGGTCCAATTCTCCTGTTAGATTTTTTAAAATTCATGGGTCAAGATACATGTTAGTCTTACTCGCTCCCTAGCATAATTCCTGACATAGTAGATGCTCCATCAGTATCTTTTGAAGGAATAACCACTAGTTTGCAGTGAACAAGATGATGGCTGGTAGTACTTAAAACAGTTTTCAACTTCCTTAAGTTACAAACAAATTGCCAGTAATGCCAAGCATAACTTTTAGTTGTTTGGTAGTTTTCTACACATACTCTAATTTTTAAGTGTCTGAAATCTCTCCACAAATACAAATGTAGCAACTGATTCAATGACCAAAAAGTCATATTCTCATTTTTTTCAGTGCTCCTTTTATCATAGCCATGTGTTTCTACAAAGAAATGTTTTCACTTGAATACAGATTTCTCTATTATGTTGGTTAAAAAGACACTTTGCCAGATCATTAAAATGTTTATGTTTAAATCACTATATGAGCTTAGAGAAAAGAAATTAAATGGTTTTTGTTAACATCCTATATTAGTTTTATAGGATTAATAACGATTCCTTGCTTTATTATTAAATTATCTGAAGTCTGTGATTAATAACCATCCTTGCTTTAGTATTAAACTCTTAAGTCTGTGATGTAAGATTTTATATATTCATATAAAAATAAATGTATATATTTAATCCAAAGGTACATAACAATTAACCAAATAATATATTAAGATGACACCTAGCATACTTTCTACTAAGGTAAAGTAGATTTGAATGTTGGACATTCATTACTGTTTCGTTTATAAACTAACATTATCATAATATTGGAGGAACAAAATCAGAGAAGTCATTTAATGAAACAGGAAGCTTGCTGATGTGGCAGATAATGGTATTAAATGTCCTAACAGTTCCTTGATAAGTGGTTCAAAGAACTTCTGTCCCCATGTTTTCAGGGCAAAAGCTAATTTACCAGGAATAAAACTACTTGAATAATACATCATTGAACTAACATTTTTGAAAAGGGATAAAATGAGGAAACAAACAAGGAGATAGTAACTTCCTCTTCCAAATTAAAACTATGCATGAGAAGACAGTAACTCAATTATACTGATAAAAGAAAAACAAAAAATAGCTAACTAACATGATTTTTCCTTCTTTTTTTAAGGGAAGTTCAAGAGTACAGTAATAAAAGGAATAATGTGTTTGAAAGAACTTCGAAAAGTTAACAACCTGACAGCAACATGAAGATTTATTATAATTATATGGGTAAATATTCTTTCAAATAGTCATTTTAACAAAAAGTTTTGAAATGCAGATAGTTCTAACCAAGAATAATTTAGAGTCTCTTATGGAAACCCCTTTGTGGAATCCACTGCTCATTACTATGGTTATTTGGGAAATAAGAAAAAAATGATGAGAGGCATGTCTACTTGCTACATCCACTTTAAAGGAGGGAACCAAGATTATAATGGTGCAGAGCTGGATACCAGGTGCTCAAAATTCCTCCCATTTTGTCACGTTACTCATTTTTACTTTAATAGAGATTCAAATCGACTCCTTATGATTCAAGAATCTCTAAGCTAAGTCCAAAGAGAATGAAAAAGAAGAAGTTTCTGCATAATGTCCCATCCATACGCCTTAGCCTTGAATGGTATCAAACCTATGTAATCTTATACATCAATGCCTTCCAGATGTGACAAAATTTTAACACAAACTTCAAGCTTTCTACTGCAGACTCATCTCCCATGCTCATAAAAGATCATCTTCATTGCACACAGCATTACATATGGCTAATGTTCAATTTTCCAAATTGATTATTATGCTGCCATTTTGATTGCCTTCCAAACTATACTGCATATCCAACCAACCTCCAACGAAATCACAAAACAACAAGGAACCACATCATTATTTCCAAGTTGTAGACAGTGCTTGATTACAAGAGCAGTTAAGCTTTTCCTTGTCCACTCTTGGTACCTCCAAAAGATGGAAAAGGGGAGGGAAAGATCATCCATAATTCTTTGTCAGACTTAATTGCCATAGGAACAATTTGAGCCTGTTGCCTGTTGTTTTGGGTTTTACAGATTGGTTCTAATTAGAGATCAAATTCTTCTTGACATTTAAAGCATGTTAAAATTTGAAAATAAACCAACAAGATCAGTCATGGAGAATTTTCAAAAGCATTTAACAGTAATGCTATGATAAAAAAAAAAAGTCACAAACTAAATTTTCAAATAGGATAAAAAATTTAATAACTCAATGCCACTAAGAAAAACTGATGTGATAAGGCTTTGGATATCATGCAAACTTAACTCAACTGCCCCAAATTACTGCTTTGAACCTTACCTAAATTCCATCCCTCCACCCCGTATTCCAAATTAGAATTATCCTGCAGTGGTAACTTGTCCTCCATCCCTCACTCTGTTATTACAAACTACCTTTCCCAGCTCTGTTAACAACTGACTTTAGGCTAGGTCCAACCAATGGGAGGCAATGGTGGGAGTTTGAGAATTTGGAGGGTGGGAAGCAAGGAAGATGGACAGTATTTCTTCTCTCCTCTCCACTTCCACAGGTATCTCCAAATGGTGGCTAGTTCTCTGTGATTCTAGCTTCCACTGGACAGATTTCTCCCACTGTGATCCCCCTCCTCTCAGGCAGATCCAGTTCAAGGACTCTAGTAACACCATCTTTCCCTGTATCCTCCAGTCCTACTTGTGGTGGTAGATTCCTGTAGATGCTAATGCCTGGGTTACCTCACTGCCCATTTGGCTGTTCAGCTGTTCTAACATCATTGTAACTGGTCCCTCCTACGACATTCCTTCTGTTGGACTATCTGGTAGGAGTTCTATTTTTCTACACTGTGACAGATACATGTGTTTTTTTAAGTCTGGTCTATTTATCACTGTAAAATAAATGCCAGGTAATAAACAGATTAAATAGAATACCTTTTAGAATATTAATGTTTCAAGTATTTGTTATGATTCTCATTTTAAAAGGTGAGTAAGCACTGCCACCATTCAGAACTAAGTATGAAATCCTATATCCCAAAGCTTTTGTAATGCACGATATTGTTACAGAAAGATAATCAAGTGTTTTTTTTTTAATTAGATTTTCAATGCTATGCTCTAAATACATCCCTTCCAGGAGATCTTCTGATAATCCCACCTACTCACTCAGATTTATTATTTCTTCTTTTTACCATTTCATAGTTAGTCTCTCTATCCAACTTTTAACAAGTTGCAAATACTGAGTTTTTTCTTATGCAGGTGTTTTTCCTTATAAACATGGTTATAGGCTCCTTGACTGGAGCAATGATGAGTTTGATTGTTTTTATAGAACACTATACATACATTTACCTATATCTCATGACACAAAGAACTTTGAAATGCTTATAAATTGTCTGAATAGCTAATGGTCTCATGTGGAGATAATGAAAAGGTTGTTTTAAATATGGACCAACATACATCAGCATAAGAACAATACACTCCAGGAAAGAGAAATAATTTCAACATTATTGTTTTCTCTAGGAAATAGTTCACAAGACCTCACTTGACATCCAGCATTTTCACATAACAAAAATCATAAAATAGAATAGATAAAAGTATTTTCTTCTATCAGAATGCTATAATCTACAATGCTTTACTAAAACACTCTATAAATAGGAGATAAAGATATTTATAATTGTATGCATAGGGAAGTATATGAACTCACAGTACCCAAACTTTACAATCACAAATGCAAACAATACTGATACACTTGATGTTTTAAACTGTGCTAGATAACAGCCCCTAGAGGGAAGTGACATAATGGCAAAATACAGAGCATCCATTCACATGTTGCCTTTTTCAGACAGAACTTTATCAGGATGACACTGGCGTTTGGTGTGCACACTCAGCTGTCAGTATTGCACTATACTGCCATGTCCCTGTATATCCTTTCTCTCAATCATCTGAACCCTTCCCCCAATGACTTATTTTTATGTCTCTTTTTAAAACATTATTATCCTAGTTTGTGATATCACCACCAAACATCATATGGAGATTGTATCAACTGAAAATTACTGTTTATTAAATTTTTTTAAACTTGAGCCTGAAATCCATCTTAGTCAATCTGTATCACCTGAGGGCAAATTTATATATTTAATTCAATAAAGTATTTATTGAAAAAATAAAATTGGTTCATCTAAGTAGGCAATAGTCATGAAGTAAGTCTAGAAATAATGTTCACTTTTTGTGTTTTCCCACTCCATTAATTTTTCCCAATGAGAAAATTATAATGTGATGGGTACGAGAAGAGACAACCTCCATAATGACAGTAGACATATTGCACAGACATTAAAAACCATGGGGAAAATGTTGAGATCACAAGATAGAAACAGCCTTTGACTTTCTCTGGTAATTGCAGGAAAAGGGAGTACGGAGAGCCTAATGTCAGATAAGAAAGTGACTCTAAATTTTAAACCAGGTTTTTAATTACACACATATTATTTGAAACTTAAATTATCATTAACAAGTCACAGTGAAAAAAGACAAGAAGAAATACAAAATTGTTCCTGTTCTTCCAATGCACTCTATTTGTATGCTGTGATTTAAAACTGTGCCATAGGAATAGATAACTCGGTTAAAGCCAAGATAAAACAAATGATATTGAATTGTTTACATTATACTAAGCAGATAACCAAATTTATGACAGATATAATTGATTCAGAGATAGGTTTAAAGAGGCACCCTCCTAAAAATGAGATAATAGAGCGAAGAACTAACTTCCACCTTCAGAAAACATATCAGAGGATCTAGTTGGATCCAATTAACACAAAAATCTCCTTTTACTTGCAAATGTCACAGCAGATATAATGTAACAAAATAACATGGAAATAGCTTATAAGCAAGTTTTTTTTAATAGCAGAAGTACCACCTCAACCCAGAGTATGTACACACTCTGTCTCTCTCTCCCACTACACCTTCTCTTTGTCTTTTGTAGAAAGGTTAAACCTTAGTATGCTATTCCTTGGGCTTCTCCACAATGTGCAACACCTGACCTGGAAGAAAACCTTATTCTCCTAGGCCTGCTTAAATCTGGGCTCGTTGGCTGAGAATGCCAGTGAGGGTCCCAGAGAAAGCTAATCAGGTTGGTTCTCTGTCCAAGAATTGGACTGAAACCATTAATTTACTTCATAGAATCAATCAACTGTTGGAAGACTTGGTACACCTGACCTAGGCAGAACTGAAACAAGCAAACAAAGACTACAAGATGTGGTGTTACAGCTTCCATCACTGCCCTGCAAAGCTCTGTCACTGCCTGAAAGGAGCACAGCCCTTCTCCCTCCGTGATTCTCTCTAGGAAATGACGTTTGTCATTTTTCATCTTGTTGACAAAACATTTTCTTTTCTAGCAAAGTCTATATCTAAGGAATATTTTCCTGAAGTAAAGATGGGATGAAAGTCCAGCTGATTTTGCAAGCACATGAAACAGAAATAATCTCAAAGACAATGAGAATTTCTGGTTTTTGCTTGAAAGTCTAAACTATAAATGAGAAGGCTTTTATTGTGCTGCTGCTTCATTCTCATTTATGTTGGTTTGTTTACCCCAATGTCAATATAAATGACTGCAATGAAGTCAGGGCTCCAGACCCAACTTGAATACAAAAGTTCAGTTACCCGAATCTGGCTCCCAAAGCCAAAGCTTCCTCCTCGCATTAGGCTCCCATTCAAAGCGATCAGTGTGTTTTTAAAGTGACAACACTGCTCAGCGTTCTTTTCACTGAGGAGGAATCTTTTGTGGCATTATGGATATGTATGTCACACCATGAAAACCAAAATGACAACACAAAAGGGGGACAATGAATCCGGTGAGGGCATTTGGGAGAAAAAGCGGGTAGGGGAACTTAAGAAAATGCTTTTTAATCTTTCCTTTGCAAAAATAAATTAATAAGAATAAAATAATCACTGGAAGTTCCCTATTAATATCATATGGAAATTACCAAAAGTGGAATAAATTACCTGATATAATCCAATCACCTGGTGGAGAAAGCACCTGCCTTCTCAGTCCATTCACAGCACTAATAGTGCTCCAAAACAATGAATGTTTTCTTTCTATGTCACTTTACAAACATGTTCACACTAGTTAAACTTTATTTTCTGTTCATCTGTTTACCTGGATTAGTTTTCAGCTTAACATTCATTAAGCATTAAGACACAACAAGAGATGCCTTGATGATGAGATAAACTCTCAAGGCCATTACTCCTCCCATGAGACTCAAGGGGAAGGATCTAAGATAAGTGAAAGATAGCTTCATTTACTCGGGTTAAAGTGAAGAAACATGAAATCACTCTGGAACTTTGAAAATCAAAGAGAGTTTTAAAAAACCATGCATTTATGTTTTGCCTGACTTTTTATTTTTTTCCCATTAGAAGGCAGGGTCCGATAAACTTGGGGGCATTTCTGATTTTTCAGCTCCTAGTATGCCAACGGGGATTCCTGTTTAAGGGAGGGAATGCTGCCACTCCCAACCCTCCCCAACATCAGCATACTGGACACTCGAGAATCAAAAGTCCTATGCAAAAAATATACCACCTTTAACCACAAAGAAAACAACAGTAATTAAGAACATCAAGTTAATTGTGTCTACTCCCCAGAGAACATGTCCTCCAAGGCTCCCTGAAATCAGGTTGGAAGTAGCAATTTTACTCCCAATTCTCCTATTCTCACTGAAAAAAAAAAAAAACAAAATGCCCGAGTTCATCATATCTACCCTCAGAACTATGAAGTCTACAGGCAAAATCCTAAAGAAAAAAAGAGAAGAACCAGACTATGTCGATAAGATTTAGGCAGTTTATTTAATCAGAGAAACTTTGATCTTTGGCTTCCTAATCAGTTCAAAATTTGTTTTCAATCTCATGGAATTTTTTTAAATTTAGAATCATAAGTGTAATTTTTTATAAGTCCTTCATTAATGATCAAGACGACTTGGTAGTTTGGATCCAATCAACCAAGAAGGTGTAAAAGCTCATATATTGAAACAACTAGAAAGTGACAATAAGGCTCTCTCTTACCTTCCATTTGTACTGAGTGATAAGGATAGCAACACCACCTTCACAGTTTTCAAAGCACTTTCGCCTACATTATTTGCAATCCTAAAGGAGACCATGCTTTATCCTTATCCTTCACAATAGCCAGGATAGAACACAGCTTGATAACTTGCAGAGTAACAGGAAATCTTGATTTTTTTCCTTGCAGTTGCCCTATTGACTTTCTCTGTGACCTCAGGGATGTCGCTTAGCCTCTCTCTGCCTCACTCTTCTATCTCAAACAAGCTATAATAAAACTTTTTTATTTCAGCCCACTGGGGTATTAGAACAATGAATCTGATAGGATGTCTCTAACGCACTTTGATCTCTACGGGGAAAGTTGCCATAAAAATAAAGACATTGTTGTTATTATTCTAATTGAGTTATTTGCAAATGGATCTTCTTGATGGAGCCCAGCCCTCAGATATATAGAAAAGAAAATTCTGCCAGTCCTCTAGGGTACAATTGCCTTGTAGCAATTACACCCATAACCACATTTCCTTATTACTGTTATAAAAGACTATGGTTCAAGGGGAGGCAAAAGAGAGTTTAAGAAAAAATACGCCGTTTCTTTTCAATGGAAGATGCTGATGTTGCAAATTTGGAACCCAAGGCTGTAGGTAAACTTTGACAGAACATGTGTTCCAAATTAGTGTAGTGTTTGTTAGTCGTGTCAGAAAGTCAAAGGTGTCCCTGAGGCTACAGCTTTTTAGCAAATTTTGGAAATAATTTAGGAAAAAAAATGGTAAAATTACAAAGTTAACCTGGGCCCCACTCTATGAATGCTACAAAACAATGACAAAGAAGGCTCAACTATATCATTCTCATCAACAAAGATAGCATATCTCAAGGTACAATAGTCACAAAGGAAAATTAATCTGAGCTTAGGAAGAAAGTGCTATGGATGATTTTGCATGAAAAGCCAAAAGGAAATATTGGGGCTATGTTGAACTTCCCTTGACTCTACAGGCAGAACACATGTTGTGCCCACTATTTAATACTAACAGCCATGAGAATTAGGAGGTAGCTCAATTTTAGGCACTTTAAGAGTTCCATATTCCTCAAATGGAATTTTTCAAAGTAAATAATAAAACTGCATTGTGAAATATTAGAGACATGGAATTTACCTTTCATAACAGATACCACTAGGCCCATCACACTGCATATCTCCAAGGAGCACCATACACAGTATAGGTTACAGGGAGGGAGCCTTCTAAAGTTGTTTAATATATTTATTCTGGCACCCCATGTGTCATGGGAAAAAAACCATAAAAAAATTCTAAAATTTAGGGTTTAAATCAGGAACAATTATTTGGATAAAGTTTCTTATAGTATTAGTTGTTTTTTTTAATTTCAATCTTCTAAAAAGTGTTTGTTGGTGATAGAGGTGTGCATACAATCTAAAGATTCAAATTAAGCACAGGTCTCCAAAAAGATCAACTGAAGGAGATATGGGATAATTTGCTGTATCATGACAATAAACGCTACTTGCCTTTTGTTTGTCATTTCGCAATCAGTGACATTCAGTCCACAAATTTTAGTGGGCATTGGAATCATTTGAGATGCTTGTTAAAAATTCAGATTCCTCGACCTCACCTGCAATGACTGGGATTTGTACAGCAGTGCTGAAGCCAAGAAAGCAGCACTCTCAGCAAGGACCCCAGGTAACTTGTACGCTGTTCTCAGCCCATGTATAAGGGACTTGGCTGCTGATGCTTGCTCACAGACACCAAACTGGAAAGCAAAAACTAGCCTGTGACTACAGAGTCCTAAAAAAAAAAACAAACAAAAATGCAGTCTTTAAGCCAAAACCAATCCCCACTTTTCTTTCTCTCCCTGCCATGTGATGCACCAACTTTGGCCAAAAATCACACGTGTACAGTGAATCCTAAAAAGCAACTAAATCCAAATCCACATTGAACCATTCTGAACTCTATCACACTTCGCAGAGCTTTAAATAGAATTCTACTAGAAACATCATACCCCTACTGGCCAAGGGATTCTTTCGGTTCTGTTGCTTTATCCAAGTGATCCAAAGTGACCCCAGGTTCCACTCTGCATGTTCAGTTACACAGTTTTCTCCAAGTCGAACACAGAAGGATTAAAAAGAAAACACAAATATTGGCATAGGTGACTTGAGGTTACTTGACCTTTCTGAAGGAAGATTTTTTGGCAATTGTGTCC
This sequence comes from Propithecus coquereli, assembly GCF_000956105.1. Taxonomy (NCBI): domain Eukaryota; kingdom Metazoa; phylum Chordata; class Mammalia; order Primates; family Indriidae; genus Propithecus; species Propithecus coquereli. The sequence continues at coordinate 1,802,158 of NW_012155840.1, forward strand.
TGGCAGCTCCCTGGAAGGCAAGGCCAGGACACAAAGAGGAAGACAGGAAGCCGGGAGCTGGCCATGTGTCCTTGGCAGGCAGTAGTGCGGCAGGGTGAACCACCTCGTTCCTGCCAAACCAGAAACAGTGGGGAAAGCCCAGCAAATTGGCAAGTCACTGCCGGCTACGTCCTCCGCTTTAAGTGCCTGATAAAGTTAAATGGTATGCCAGACCCTAATCTACTTAAACAGGATCCTCCTTTACTGTCGGAAACTTAATTTGCCCATTTGTGTTTCCTTAAGGAAGTGGTAAGGCAGCATCTTAGGATGGTAAGGGCTGGAGAGCTTTTACAAAAAAAATAAAAAGTAACGAAGTACTGAAGTCTCATTATGCCTACAGACATTTTGCTTTTTGAAAGGGCCGTATATATTTGTTCATTTTATTTTAACTAATATGCCTTCTATTGGCTCACTTATTTTCATTCAAAGGGAACTCCCAGGTCAACACTGCATATTGAGTATGAACTTCAGTCCATTTGGAGAGTCCAGGCATTTAAAAAACATTCACAAAACTCCTTAAGATATTCAAGGAGACTGCAGAGCTGCACCCGGTTTCCAGTCAGCTATTGTTTTTACTTACATGTTCATTGGCTCAATCCTATTTGCTAATGTCATTCTGCATGTATTAGCATAATATCACCACTTTCTGAGTCTTTTACTTCTCAAATGGGGACTCACACAGGAACAAGGGGAGCAGAGGGGTTGTGCAAATAAATTGCTCCTCAATACTGCTGCTAACAGGGTAAATCCAGGGACCTGGGGCCTGGAGCATAATTTTCCCCCTAGGGAATGTCTGAAGGCTTAGTATGAGCAATTAAAGGGGTGTGCTCAGTGGTTGGGCACATATCCTTTTATTTTCCGTGAAATTGTTTCTGCCTTCTCCAAAACTCACACCAAAATTTCAAATTAGGTTCTGTTTCTTAAAATACAGTAGTCAATGGTGAAATCTGATGGAGAAAAAAATGCAAACTTCCTCATCAGAATTGGTAGAAGAGATAGGTTACGAACAAACATAATCCACTGTGTTCTGTCAGAAGTTTCTTATAATCTATAGGATATTCATTCTTTAAGCAACCCGGGACCCTAGTATGATTCAATCTGCTTCAGTACAGTTACGCTGAGGAGTAAAACACAAGACCAAAACTCAAATACTCTCTCATCACCATGTGAGATGAGAAAATAATAATCTTCATGCCCCAAAGTACCTTTCAGGGCCAGTAAATCTAGGCATGTGCCTTAACTCCAAAATTACTATTTCTCTAAGACATAGCTTGCCTTGACTTCTCCAGACTCCACCTAATCGACTTTTCATGCTAAGTATCTTTAACTTTTAAAAAATTCGCCTTCCCTTTTCTTTTAGGGCACCACCTCCTTTCTAGTCCTAAGTCTCCCTTTCTGGGGTCTTCTTTGCAATCTTGATGGTATCTCTGCTGTTGGTCCCTGAAAGGTTGGTGAACCCTAAGAGGACCCATCCAACTAGCCCACCTTCTTGTCTTTGTATGTTCCCCTGAGCAAACTCAACCAGTTCCATGTTTACAAATAGCATCCATTTTTGGAGGAGCTCGTGTCTCTATATCTAGCCCCAACCTCTCCTTTTAACCACAAAGTCCCTCCTCATGTTGCTAGCACACAACCTTTGCACGTTCTCACTCTCCCTCCCACTCAATCTATATCTCAACTAATGGCATTCATAACCAATGTTTCCTAAGCTGAAAACACTCTTTCTAGAAACCCCATCTCCCTAAAGCCTCATGTTGAGTTGCTGGCCTAGACTCTTCTCTTTCATGCCCATTCCCCCATCTCCATCCCAACAGCTGCTCAATCCCTTACTGAGCCTTCATGTTCTTACCTCACAGCAGCCTCAGCCTCCTCAGGCCATTATAACTCATTCCTCATACTATAACCAGACTCAATCTTCTGCACAGCCACCAGGAATCACATCACTGCACTCCTTAAGACATCTGATGACTCCCTATTGCCTAGAACAATCTACAACCTCATTAGTGCAGGATTCAAGGCTCTCCATAATCTGGCCCCAGCCTAGCTTCATCTCTCACGCAACTTTCACCCCTTCCTAACGCCTAAGCACTAATATTCTTCTTAAAGTTCCTAGACTATGTCATGCAATTGCAAGTCTCTATGCCTTTGCTCATCTGGTTCCCATTCTAAGAATATCCCTTCTTTGATGCTAGACAAACTCCTAATTCATCACTCAAAGCCTCTGGATTTCATCCATCTGTTACATTCTTCCTGGACCTTATTGCCTCACCTAAAGAGACTACCCCTCAGAACCCACATCACCTTGCTCACACCTCTACTATAGGACTTCAACAGTGCACTAGGGTCGGTTGTTTATGTATTGCTTCCCTCTGAGATTGCAACCTCCTGTATCCCAACTCACCTTGCATAATTTGGGAAATTTATTTAAGTTGCATAAAGCATGTTATCTTGGATATATCATCCATGAAGAAATTGGGACAAACAGCATTAATTCCCAAAAGGAAGACAAAACAATCTAAATGAAAGGGTCACAATGAGCAACCAGTGTATATAGGTAATTAACACTTAATATTCTGATTCCGATCAGTACTTATGACATTTATCCATTTGTTTATTAAAATAAAAAAGGAATGAATGCCTACAGTGTTCCTAGTATTATCCCTAGAACTCAGTCTATAATAGTAAATGAAACATAACTTGCTCCTGTCTTCATGCAGCTCACAATTTAATCTGAATTATGTTGACTTTCATTGACTTGCTAACAGGTAAAATGGGCTCTGTTTAAAATTTACAAGTAAGCAAACTCCACAATTATTACATTTTGAAAATAAAACTGACACTTTTCACACACACACACACACACACACAGGATTTAGTAGTGGGGCAGTCAAACCTTTTTGTTTGTTTAATTTTTGTTTGTGACAACTAAAGCATGTGAGAGAATAAAATCCACATGTTACAAATGTATTGTTGAGCTGTGATTAGCAGAATGTGTAAAAGTGATATGATGGCAAAACAACTATGGTAGCACAAAATAATGAGACTATAAAATAATGAGACCACAGACTTAAAATTTCCCGACCTCTACTATCTTTCAGGATAGCTGAAAGGGATCTATTGACTAGTTTGGGAGTCAAAGAGTTAAACACTATTTCAGACTGAAAATTATTTTGTGGTCACATCCCATTATAGAATATTGATGCAGCTAGGCTAAATGAAAGTCTCAAAAGGAGTCCTGGGACAAAACATCCTAAGAATTGGTTTTCTATTACTAAAATCCATCATCGAAAAATACCCCAAAAGCCAATTTTTAAGAATCATAACCAGGGCAGTACCTAAAATGGAAACACATAGAAATATAATTTGAATTTTTTTTCATCTTTTGAAAAAACTATCCACACGTATTGCATTTATATGGTTTTCTTTCATTTATGTGAGAAACATGCAAGCAAATGTATGCAAAGAGATATCATGGATTGTGATGTCATATTCCTTATGAAAAAAATTCCTTTTTACAACGTCAATTAAAACCAAATTTAGCTTTAAAACTCCATGACCTCTACCATTTTTTAGGTTAGCTGAAAAGGATCTATTGACTAGCTTTGTGAGCTGAACAGTGGAATGCTACTTTAGATAGAAAATTATTTCTTTCACACCATAAGAATAATTATCACGGCGATCACACAATTATTATAATTATATCTCTAAGAACTGTTATTGGGAATTTATCTCTGAAACAGTCTCATGCGTTGCAGGGGACATTTATCTTTTTTAATGATCACCAACACAAATGTCTTTTTGTAGCTATATAAGCGATTTTACCTCTTTCTATTAATATCTTCTTGCATACTTTAGAAGCCAAAGACAGCCTCCACATTTATTTCCCCAGAGCAATTGTTTCAGTTAAATCAGACCCGTTGTGATTTTTGAGACAGAAAGCTACCCTTCCCCTTCATGGCAACATAACATTCACAATGTGCTTTCCTAAATGGATGGAAAACCCCTCAAAAAAGCCCCTCGAATCTGTGTTTCATAAACTGTACTCTAAGAGAAGTAGCAATAAAGTTTATTACAGACCTAAAGTATCTGCATAAACCCGGTTAATTGAAAAGTGGGTGGAGAAGGCTGCCAAATTAAATGTTTACATTAGCACAGCTGTATTGTAAAAACATTCTGCCCCCTGTGCTTTGTAATTATAAGATATTTCTGGACTGTGTATCTCTACAAAGTTTATCTCCACTGCCAAGAGTGTCTTGGCACGGAGCGGCTGCAGTTTTTGGCAGCCAGGAGCTCTCTGCGCGGGCAGGATCTAAAATGGCTGCCAAGCGGCCTCCTGAAATGTCGCCGGCCGGGCCTGCCTCGCCAAGGGCAAAGGCCAACCCTGCTACCCAGGCGGGTCCAAAGTCTGTCTCGAATGAAGCCAAAAGTGCATTTCCCACATACAAAGAAGTTGGTACTATAACTTTTTGTTTTTGTTTTTGTTAAAGCTGTTTGGAAAAACTAACTACAAAGCACTGTCGGAATACTACTACCAATTAGAAAATGGTGACAAGGGGTCCTTTGTGAAATTCCGCTCACCTCAACATTGCAGTCACACGTGTGCCCACAATGCTTTCTGCTGATTAAAGAAACTTGTTTAATTTTGTGGATAAAGGTAAAATTAAAAACTCCTGGCTATATTAAAACATGCTATAGAATAACATGAGCAAAGCCAACATTTTCCCATTTGCAATGACATGATTTTGACATGGACATATAGTTTCTATCAAAGTATATACAGTATACAAAATGAAAAAAAATTAATTTGCTTCCTTCCATTCCTCTAAAAGGCTATGCTTTTCTTACATCATTAAAATAACATGAACAAAACAAAACCTTTTTATACCCTTCTATGGAAAAGGCCTCAAAATTAAAGGAATTAACTATATCCATGGCACAAAACCCAGCTAACTGGGAAAACTGAGATCAAGCACAGTGCTTCTGTAAGTTCCTAGTGCTGATCAAAAAGGTGACAAAAAGGAAGGAAGGAAGAAAGGCTGGGAGGGAAGGAGGGAAGGGAGGGGAGAAAGAGAGAGAGGGGGATGGAGGGAGGAAAGAAAGGAGAGAGGGACTGCAAAACTGAATATATACTGATTTGTTCATAGTAGAAATATTAAAAAAATTTGAATAAATAAAGGCCAAATACTTCATAAGTCCTCCAGGATCTCTCAAGGTGTGTATTGTCTCTGTCCTTTTTTTCTCTTATTAAACTTAAATCCCAGCTAAAATGCTGTGTCCACAGCTGCCAAATATTGCATAACAAGGTCAGTGGATTTTTCTTTCAGGATGTTTCACAAGTCTAAGCTCAGGTTGAGAGACACATTAGGCCTGGTGTTCTATCCTGCAATCACCATTGGCAGTGATTACCATTTGGTAATTCTAAGCTTTAGCTGAATCCAACATTCTTGCCTCTGCTGAGAGATAATTCAGAGGTGAAAGATGAATTCCATAATGCTGACACAGACTGGTGGTATTCATCACATTCATAGTGCTTATTCACTAAATGCCCAGTCCTTCTAGCTTTAATTATATATCCACACACTCAGCAAAGCCACACTAATATTTTTTACTTTATTTTTTTAAATCCCCATTGTAAGAGAACAAAGTCTAATATTTCCCTCATGGTATATTTTGAACACTGTCTATTCTCCAGTATTCACCTGATTTAAAAAAAGACACACACACACACACACACACACACACACGCGCGCGCGCGCTTTCCCTGGACCTTTTCGCGGCAGAATAATTTCTCACCATTATTATGTTTTTGCATAGAAAACATTTAGGGACTATTCTCAAGACTTTTTAATAAAAAGACATAGAGACTTTTAACCTTTGTTTAGTTACCAGAACAGTCAAAGTCACACAGCTATATAACAATGGGCCACTCTTAACAGACTGGTGAACCAAAGTTAGTGTTTTCAAAAAATATCTCCAGTTCACTGGTAACTTACGCACACTCTTAAAACTTGAGCTAATTTTCTTCTCTTTCATGAGATTTTTATGGTCTGATACTGCTAATGTGTTACCTTTTCTTCCTTGAGAGTTCCCAAATTCTATAACAACAATCTGCCCAACAAACAGAAGAATTCAATAAGTGTTGATTGATCACCTAGTACCTATAAAGAGACCCTGTGCTATTACATACAGAGCTATGACATTCAGGCAACATGGTTTACAAAAAATCTAAGAGATAGTTTCAGATTTTGCCTATTTCTTGTTTCAGTCATTTTTAGTACATATTGCCAAGTGTGTATATTTTGTATCCCCAACTAGAACACAAGTTCCTGGAAGTGATACACTTAATGTCTTACCGAGTACACAAGATAGTGCAATGCATATAAAACTGATACCTACACCTGAGAGGTTACTAGTAAGGATAAATGGCAATTAGTTACGTAAAGCTTAGTATTCCATACATTGTATGTGCTTAAAATGTTAGCCTTTCCTCCTCTTCATCAGCAGATAGCCTGTGAATAGACAGTATTAATAATAAAATAGCAGTGAGGCTGACAGTCACTGGGCATTGTTTACATGTCCAATATTGTTCTCGATACTACAGTATACGCAGATTTCATCCTTGCACTTACACCATGGGGTGGCATTATTATTATCCCTATTTTCAGATGAGATGACCTTCCCAAGGCTATTCAGCTAATAACTGAAAAAGCCAGGAATTAAACCCAAGCCAATCTGACTTCAGAGCCCAATCTAAATGACTGTCTTCCAAAATTAGAGGTGTCACCACTAGACAGAAAAAAAAAATCCAGTCCAGGTAGAGGTTTTACCTTTACAATTACAGGGTTCTTTGGTCAATTTTCCTAATTTGTGACACAAAACTTCTCAGTTTTCCTGGTGAAAGCCTCCCTTGAGTGGAGGCTGCTGCTTGTGGTGAGTTTATGTTGTGGTTTGATAATGTGCACAAACTGGGAGGAGGATGAGACCAGAAAACCCCTTTTGCCCACAGCATGCCACAAATTGAGGACTAAGTCAGCGCACTCTGCTGACAGGCAAAGAGCCAGCACAGCCTGAGCAGCTCAGTGCAGTGATAACATGTGAACACCAGACACCCACTGCAAAGCCACCACCTTCTCCATTCCCCGCAAACCTCCTAATCTCCTACCAAAGTCCTGAAACTTCACCACAGGATCAAGTAATTCCCTATCTAAGCCACATCTTACAAATGACAGTCTGATTTCTCCCGTGTCATTTTTTACATGAATGTTACTACAATCTTAGCTGTACTTAACCCAAGTTCAGGGTCTGGTTGTTTTACAAAGACAACATGATCACCCAGGAGATAGTTTCTACTGAAAGACAGATCCACCAACACAATTTTCACCACCCTCTTGTATACAGGTAAATGAGCCTCAAAGAAAGAATACAAGGAAGGTCAAATATTTTCTTGCTTCAATTCAGGTGGCTGGTTACAACACAGAGCACAGCACCATCAAATTCACAAGGCCAAGTACCTCTCAGCATGGTAACTCATTTTGAAAAGATGGCGAGCTGCATACAGTGTTCAAAATCTGAACTGAAAGATTATTTCCCATTCCCTGAATAGCTTTGTCCCTCCAAAAGTCACTTAAAACTCATCTTTCAACTTTTATTCACATATTTGTAATATGATTTTAATGACCTCAAGGTAGGCCATTTTTTAAAATGCAAGGCAAGTTCTGACTTATGTACACAACAAAGCAACACATTGTGTTAATAAGAGACTAAGAAAGTAAACCGATCTGTGTTTAATTTAATAGCTGTTCAGATTTTTTATTTCAATTGGCATCCATTCCAAGATCAAGGTTAAATTTTCCAAAAAAGGGAAGAAATTACACTTATTTTCCAATTTGTTAATTCAAGAAAATTGAATTATTCTCATTTCTACTAGAGGCAAAAACCAGAAATGACTTTATGCCTCAGAAATGTTAGTATGAATTAAGATCAAATTCATAAAAGCAGACATAGATTAAACTTTTATTTTACTACTTTGGAAGTGTTATGTATTCATTCTCTTGGTATTTTTACTTACCAGAGCTTTTTGGTTTTTTTAATGACTCTTCATAAGTATATTTGATAGAGTGGTATAAAATTTCCCCACTCCAATGGCCATAATATGAAAATCATTTTGCCAAAAAACGTCCTGGAAGCTTTCTTCATCTTTAGGCACTTGAGGTTATTCTCATAAACTAAAGGCCATTCAACAGTATTTTGTAGGTTCATAGTATTTTGTTGGGGGGAGGGGACAAATCACATATTCCAAAAGATGTAAAAATATTCATTTTTTCTCAAATAGCTGTGGCAGTAAATTCATCTAGACCCACTGATTCACTCAGTCTATTTTTTAAAATTTAGTTTATAATATGATACAATTTCTGACCTCTTCCTTCCTTGCAACACCCCACCCCTGAGGGGGAAGAAGAAAAAGTTAGGGATGAAAAGACAATAAAACTGTACAAAAGTAAAAATGAAATGTTTTCTGAAAGCTTTCTAGAAGTAGACAGGCAAAAAAATTTTTTTAATGCTGGCTATCACTGTCCCTTTCTCATCCGACCTACAGCAAAATTATGTTGCCTCTGTCTTATGAGTCACAATACATCATAGCACAGCTTTTTAAAATATATAATGAGAAAAATGCTATGGATTATAACTAGGTTTTTGACATGGAGGTTTTGTTTTTTAAAGAAATTCACTTTTGCCACTTGCTTATTTTCTTTTCATCATTAAATAATTATTCATTTCAAATATAACATTATTTTAATAAGCTGGTATTTCTTTAGACAAAGTCCATGCTATTGTACTGCTGATAACTTAGGTTTGGGGAGGAGAAGGATCACAATTGATCAGCAAATGCAATGATGCAATGACGAGCACTGACAAAGACTCCACATTTATTAGAAAGCAATTGCTAGAGAATGTGGCTTTAATTGTGCATACATATTTTTATTCATTAAGATGAATAACCAATAAAATCCCACACTATGGTGTCCCAGCCTCATAACACATTAATAAAGTTTCTTAAAGGTTTTGGCAGGGGGCCAGCACAGTCCATTAACTCTTTGCACGTTGTAAAAAGAAGTAAAGTCATTTCAGTCTGTTTTGTGGTTATGAATGAAACAGCAGGCAGCCTGTATGGAAACGTCACTTTGATATGGTATTGGTAATGGATGCTTTGCTACTCAATCAGAATGGTGTGGGGGGAAGTTAATGCATCCTACCACAACCCAAGCCCTGATGCACTGCAAAGCTAATTTAGTTAAAAGTGCAGGGAAAAGAACTCCAAGTTCGGAAGATCTGTTTATTTTGCTAATAGGCTGTCACACTGCATCTGGGTAAACTTGCCCACTGTGAAACCCAAAATTATAGAATACATTTTAAGTGCCCAAAACTGCTTTTCCTAATTACTGTTTCTTCCTAATAAAACCTGGTTGCTTGTGCATCCACTTGGTGAAGTCTAGGCTGTAAATGAGAAAAATGCTTTTATTTAACATAAGAAGCAAAATTCTACTTTGTACACTTTTTGTTTTACACACTTGAATTAAGTCATATAAATAACTACAACAATTGGTAGCTATGTGTTTGTCTCTGACTTTGCCTAACAATTTGAATTGAAGTGCTATACTTCTCCCCAAAGCTTTACAATGCCATCTGTTCTCATTTTTCATGACACTACAAACATTTTCCTTTGGAAAAAGGATTCAATATTTTGCTTCCTTTTCAGAATGAAAACTGGAAAACTTGAATGAAACTAAATATATAGAGAGGCATCCAAGTTGTAGAAGTACAGTAGTAAATGGAGAGGGTATTTAAAACATTTTTATGGTTTAAGATCTCTACCCTTTCATCTGCTCCACTATAAAGAGTAAAGTTCTCGTTTTTTAAAAAAAATGATTTTTTTCAAAAAATAATTTGAAACTTTTAAAATATTGAAAAAAGAACTTAAAAAGAGATTAAAACCCTTGAGTTTAAGAATACCAAGAATTCAGAATTGCTTTACAAATTATTTTTGGCTTTTCAGTTATGAAGAAAATACACTAAAATGTAAGCACATACACACATGTGTGCACAGACACAGATACACACACACGCACAATGAGTCTCCTTTAATCCCAAACCAAATATGAATAACATCATTAGTCAGTTATTTCTGATTGTTAAAATCACAAATTGGTTGTAATGATCTGTCACTTCATATGAGGCCAAAAAATAAAATTTCAAGCAGAAGAGATAATTACAATAAGTATAATAGAAAACATCATTCATTATTTTAATTTTGTTTTGTTTAAATTTTTACTAGGAAAAAACCCATAAAGAATATTTTTAACTTTCAAATGTACATTCTCTTGATTGAGCCCTAAAAATATCTTCCCATTTCAAATTTCATTTGGGTCAGTTTTAATATGTATCAAGATAGCTGCATTTCTTGTTATGCTGTGGATTTTCTGGAAAGTTATTCACCTTTGACAAGTGAAACTAAAGGGAAGTCTCATTAACAGGTTGATATTGTATTGAAATTGTGGATCTCAGTGTACATGATCATTTTGTCTGTTTGGACTGAAAGCCAGATACTCAGAAAGTATTTCCTAAAAATTTAGAGTATTAATTACATACATGTATTTCTACCATGTTAAGAATCACTGCAACCTGGAAAAAAAAACAGAAGAAAGTTGCAATCTTTCATTTACAAACAAAACTGCCCTTAGCTTAATGTCCCACAATATTTTATTTGAAAGTAACTGTTCTGTGTGTTTAACAGTAGTATTATCTGTGTTATTTTTTTCAGCTCGGAATTCGAGCTAAATTAGAAAAACTGCACTTAAAAAACAATCTGGACTCAGATGTGAATGGATCTGGGAGGTTTCTCAAAAGAAATACATTTCATTTTCTAGATCAATAGTACGAAACAGCATAGAAATGCACAGAAAACAGGATATAGGGGATATGCAAATTGGGTCTACACTGGTTAAGAAATAAAGTACAACAAAATAATCCTACTGACTTAAAAATGACACTACCATGAAAAATAGTGAAAATAGAGAAAAGCTTTGACCATCCATTCATTGTTTATCTTAAAAAAAATACTATTATAGTATAGTTATTCAAGCCAAAGAACTGAACAAAATGCAACTGAGTCCAAAAGACAGAGGCAGGGGAAAAGCAAAGCAAAGGAGTTGGTGGTGAGGGCAACAGCCAGAAGCTTACTCATTTTTGTGCTGTCCACCCTGAAAGACTGTCCTGAGGGTCTTCCTATCTCCCATGCTTCCCCAGCAGTGGGCCCTTCCACATCAGCCCTCTCCTGGACTCCACAATGAAATCAGAGTTGAACAGTACAGCACACTGTTCTTAAAAATGATTAAGTTGTGGCTGGGCAAGATGGCTCATGTCTATAATCCTAGCACTCCGGGAGGCCAAGGTGGGAGAATTGCTTGAGCTCAGAAGTTCAAGACCAGCCTGAGCAAGAGCAAGACCCCATCTCCACAAAAAATAGAAAAATTAGCCACGTGTGGTGGTGCGTGCCTGTAGTCCCACCTACTCGGGAGGCTGAGGCAGGAGGATCGCTTGAGCCAGGAGTTTGAGGTTACAGTGAGCTGTGATGACACCACTGCACTCTACCCAGGGTGACAAAGCAAGACTGTTTCTCAAAAAAAAATTAAGTTGTGACATGAATATTATACTTAAAAAAATATACACTTTAGAAAGATCTTTAGCATCAAGAAAGAATAGACATTTAAAAGTCAAAGCATTTAAAGAATGATCTCTGAACTTATCAGAATATTTACATCAAAATAACACACCACTGGGCTTTATGGGTAATGCAATTTAGCCAGTATTAAATGGAATATGTCTTTAGCGTTAATGCAAATAAACTGCCATTTACTATAGAATAAGTGCCATCTCTAGAGGTAAGGGGCATTCCTTAAAAATTAACCATTCTAACACCAAAGAGGCACAAATTAATAAATCCCTGAAAGAGCCGAGCCTATGGCTATGAGGAATGTCTATGACCTGCTTAAATGGGCGAACCAAAAGACTCATATTAATAACCAGAATATTTATTTCTAAGGGATGAAAGCAAAACTACTCCAATTCACTTTAAGGTTTGATGAGTCACATAAACCACTCATTGACTTAATTTTACTTAGAAATTACTCATAGACTTTTGTTGCTTTTCTGGAGGGTTATACAAATGCTTATATATTCATTTAACTCTCAAAGTGAATCATCTCCTAAAGGACAAAATTAAAAATATTAAAGTACTATGCACTACCTCATAAGGTGTTGGTTAAGTATCCCTAGTAAAATAAAAATTTTGAAAAGATTAGAAGACAACTAACTAGGTAAAATTCAATCCAAATTATAGAACTGGGAATTTCAAATCAAAATTTTCTATATTGTTTGGATGGGTTTCCCACTGAGTGATAATGTGAATAATTTAAATCATCTCTAAAATTTTGTAATTTTTCTGAACAAAAACACATTTAAAAACTCTATACTTACAATGTTTAACATAATAAATGTTTAATAAATGTTTGCTAGATGATTTAACTTACTTTAAATTATATGATAAAAATATCATTCACATTTATAATGCTTTATGACTTACAAAACACTTTCACATAAGCCACATTATCCTGACCACATTATCCTGACAACCGTGTTAGGTAGGTATTATTATCCCCATTTTGTAGATAAGGAAATTGAGGCTCAAAGAGATTAAATGTTTTACCCAAGGTCATAGCTCAAGTAAATTCACTGTTAGAGAATAATTAGCTTAAGTAAAGATAACAGCTACTTCCTTCTTCCCCATTCCAGTCTCAGACACACACAAACACAATATGCATCACATATGAAATGTGATACAACCAAAAATTATATATCAGTCATTCTCATGCATGACATTATTTGCCTATTTCCATTTGTACTTTCGTAAGCACTGTTTTTGAAAGGTAATATAGCACATAATTACATCTTTCTTTTTAAAATGCTCTGATAATCCTCTCATTGCCTGGGACGCTTCCATGGCAGAAAGACTGGGCACAGTCTGGAGACTGGTGTCTTAACACCCACCACTAGGTTGATCTTTGGGAAGTTACTTATTCATGCAGGCCCTCAGGTTCTTCATTATTCAAATAAGGGATTTATAACAAATACTTTCTAAGTCCTTTCCACTATCCATTCTCCACAGTAGTGGTTCCTAAGCTTCAACATGATCACCTAGAGAGCTTCTAACACAATGTCTGGCCCATCCTCAGAGATCTGATTTAATAGGTCAGGACATGGCCCATGAACCTGTATTTCTAAGATGCCCATAGGTGATGCCAATGCTGCTTGTCCGGAGACCACGCTTTAAGAACAACTGCTACATAGTAACATGGGAAACACTTCAGAAAATGTAAATCTGATGATGCTACGTTCCAAAGGCCTCCAGTGGTTCCCGGTATCACCTAGCATAAAATGCAAAGTGCTTAATGAATAGCAGTATGTGTGCATCCAGGTCTCCGCCCAGACTTGTCCCTCAGGGTCCTTCTCAGTGCCACCTTTTCCAGGAAGGCTTTCCTGACACCCCAGGCCACGAAGCTGAGTTTTGTGCCACTCCTTTGTGCTCCAGTAAGAAAATGTGGTTTCCTCTGTCCTAACACTTTAAGGAACTGTAATCATGTGCTTACTTGTCACGTGCTCTGCTGCCCACACACCAGAAGTGGTCTGTGGAAAGCACCCCCAACTCCCGTTGCTCCACATTCAAAGGAGAGGGGGCCTGTCGTCTTACCTCATATCCTTTCGTTCAAGAGCCTGATGCCACCTTCAGTCTATGCATCAGTTCACCAGCCACATTTCAAATGTTTCTAGCAGAGCCCTCCTCTACCCTTCTCGATGACTTCCCCAAATAGGCCACATCCTAGCCCACTTCCTGAGGAAGTGGCAAAGATAAGGAAAACCCAAAGAGAGAATGCGTACTTCATTGAGCATATCCCTGAATTAGGCTCCACCTTCCCCTTCTCCACTAGCCTGCCTTACTCCTTGCAGGCCCTGAGACACGCTCAAGGATCTCAAAGCATACAGGCCCGGCTTGATGGATGTGGACCTATGCAACAGGGCCTCATTCAGAAGGGCTCCATGCTGGGTTTAATGCCCTGCTGCCGCCATCTTTATACAGCAGGATACATCTCAGCCCCTCAGCAAGCACACATTGGCACCTACCGTTCTCACCTACACCACCTCGACAGGCACAGCTCCCAGCACCCCAGTGTAAAAGTGCCCCATGGAAACCTTAGAATTCTAGACTAAAAGCTGTCCTCTAAGAACTTGCCATACTTCCTTCTTTCAGATTAATATATATATATATAAATGATTATATCTTCCTTTTTATATGGACTACCAGAAAAGTTTTGTGCACATGATGGCTGTTAATCTAGTAGACAATATTTTTGAACTTTATAATCTATAAATTTGTACTCGTTTTCATATCTTGGTTTTCTATTTCTATTTCCTTGGTCCTAACTCTCTCTTCCATTTGAATTTGATCCTTATTTTACTGAATATGAATATCCTACTGAAAGCTGCTTATTCCACAACACAGTACACGCAGAAAGGAAACATACCCAGTGATGACACTCATCCTATGCAATTTGAACTTATTATAAAAAGATCCTACTACGTAAAATATGTACATGCATATACATGCCTATGCTCATATGCCTATTAAGAAAATGAGGAAACAGAAGAAATGTAGGCTTGGGAGCAATGGCCAGAGGAGAAACAGGAAGGAGGAGATTTACTTTTAGTTTTTACCTTTATGTATTATTTAATTATTTCCTTTAAAATTTCTAACATTTCCATATATTTTAAAACAGCAGTCCCCAATCTTTTTGGCACTAGGGACCAGTTTCGTGGAAAACAATTTTTCCACAGATGGGGTGGGGGAGGTGGAGGTGGAGCTCAGGCGGTGATGCAAACAATGGGGAGTGGCTATAAATGCAGATGAAACTTGGCTCACTCAGCCTGCCACTCATCTCCTGCTGTGTGTCCTCCCCCACTTCCTAAGTTTTGTGGAAGACAGTTTTCCACCGATGGGTGGGGGAGCGGGGGAACTCTGCAGCACCGTCCCTAATAGGCCATGGACCGGTATTAGTCCATGGCCCGGGGCTTGGGGACCACAGTTGTAGAAGGTGATGTGTCCTCTAAGTTTAAAGGATATTTATAACTAAATAAATGACCAAACAGTACTATTTTAGGGCATCATGAAATCCTTCCTAGAATCTAAATTTGCATAGGGAATAGTGTTTAATTCAATTAAGGGAGAAAAAGGAGCAGATTATATTTTTTAAAAACAGATTACTTTTGTTTATACTTACTTGAAACACACAAATGTTAAATTTTCCTGATTTACATTACAGTGATATTGGATCCTTTCAGGAAGTCAGTGAGGGTAAAGTGAGGGTTCAAAGAAATAGATTATTTTTCTATT